>NC_090932.1:636605254-636926920 GCF_040938575.1 Ambystoma mexicanum | reverse complement strand
TCCTGCCATATGTTCAATGCTAGGTACATTAGGACCAAAAGTACACTCGCCCAAGAAAACTGCTAACGCTTTTGTAATGAAGGACATTACTATCAGGGAATTTATGGCGATCAATATTTTTGAAGAATGTAATTCAGGATGTACGGACATTGAGACGTGGGGTTTTGAGTAAAGTGAATGTTTGAGTAATGCTCTTGGCTTAGGCCAAAAGGAGGGTTTGTTAAACTCTATTCATATAATACCGCCTTGTTTTGAATATTGGCCTAAAGCCATTCGCATTCCATGGAAAACCGCGTCTGAAATGCTTCGATTTTCTGGACAAATTTGCCGCCATTTTCAAGAATCATCCGCCATTTTGATTTTGACTCCTGCCTTGCTTTCTAAAATGGTGGACTGTGTTTTCAACTTGCAGCCCAGCCGAACGACCTTTGAGTTTTGTTAATGTTTAGGCTGACCGAGAGCAGACTGTTTGTTCTATGCAAAGAAACCTGTTGTCTGCGCTCACAAGCCTCATTCTCATATAAACAACAAGACAATGTAGAACACACTCAGATTGTGTGCTTTTGCTCAACTGCATTGTAGTGATTCTTCAAACAAGGCTTACAGTGGACCAGAAAACCAACAGCATCATTGTAACTTCATTGAAATACAAACTTGTTAAATCCGTTGTACAATATTGTAATATTTGACATGTAAACTGGGCTCGAAAACAAAATTGACACAGCACAGCAATTGGGGCCCTGAAAGCATCTCTAGAAAATAAACTGGATACAGTAATGATAGATGTGGGCCTTCTCCGCCAGGACGCGAGGAACCTAACAGAGAGAGTGACCGTGACGGAACAGTAAGTGCAGCAAAATACGGCAGGGGTTGCGGTAACGCAGACACAGATGTTGGAGGTACTACAGAGAATTAAGGTTCTGGAAAGGAGAGCGGACGACGCAGATGGGAGAGCGCGGAGGAACAACATCCGCATAATTGGAATTCCAGAAGGTGAGGAGGGCAAAGACCCCACTGAGTACGTTGAAAACATGCTCCTCCTGGAGGTCAGAGTAGGTGTACTATCCCAGGGCTTTGTGGTAGAAAGGGCACACAGAGCCCAGACCGGAAGACCCCAGCTGGGTGCCCCCCCCCGAGAGCGATGATTGCTAGGATCATGAACTACAAAGACAGGGAGAAAATACTACCGTTCTCAAGGAGGGGGGGGGAAATCATCAAGAACTCTTCCAAGATCACAATGTATCTGGACTATACGGCCATGGTACAGAGGCAACGGGCACAGTTCGGCCCAACAAAAGAACGCCCCAGGACCGCGGGGGTGAGATACATGCTCCTGTTCCCCGCTAAACTCAAGGTGATACACCAAGGCAAAACATGTTTTTTTGACTCCACCGAAGAGGCCCACAGCTGGATGGACTCACAAGGCTTCCCTCAGCTGAGGCAGAGAAACGCTAGCAATCCTGGAAATAGACCCGATGAGGAGTAACAAAGGCAACCTGGAACAGAGAAAATAAGCATTACGTAAGTTAAAAGAAGCTAGTAGTAAGCATGGAGGAGCAATCAGCCCCACTTTAGCTGTATTGGCTGAGAGAAGCGGCACCCCCGGGAAGAATGAACTACTAGTTTGGATGTCATTTTTAAGGCATCAAGCTGCGGCGAGTCTGCCCCCCTCACAGGAGCATGACGAGAGAAGCGGCAGAGCCCGAGCAGGGGGAGGGTGGCTGGGCTTTAGTTTTCCAGTTTTTGTTGAAGTTAAGGACGTTGAATGGAGTGAATGGGCAGTACAAGGCACAAACTACGGAAGGACTATTGTAAAGGACACTGAAATAATACAGACAATAAGCGACCGTAGTAACATGGGACAGGAACCATGTGACAGCAGCAATGGCTGCATCAAGAGGCATAGATCCAGGACCAGGACACCGAGGGAGATGGGCATGAGGAGACTAAAGGGCAGGGTGCAAGGACATGGCAGTGGGATAATGAAGCCAAGCAAACAAAAAAGATCATGGGACCAGATGAACTGACGATAGCTACCTGGAATGTGAGAGGACTCAATGCGTATGTCAAGAGACTTAGGGTTTGTGCCTGGCTAAACCGGATGAAAATCAAGATAGCGATGTTACAGGAGACACACCTCACAAGAGACAGGCAGGCCAAGGTGGACAAGAAATGCGGAGGACAGATATACAGCGCTACATATTCAAATTACGCACGAGGTGTACTAATATGGATTGCCCCGGGGGTCCCGTTCCAGCTACTCAAGCAGGAGATCGACACAGAGGGACGGCTGGTATTGGTGCATGGCATGGTAGAAAACAAGGAGGTATACCTGGTCAACACCTACGCACCGAATACTGATGCAACGGACTTCTTCAAAAAGCTAGCGCCCAAGTTAGCGCAATATAGGGAGGCTACATTCATCTGGGCCGGCGACTTCAACTGCACCTTGAATCCCCTCCTCGACAGATCTGATAATAAATACAAGAAGCCGGCGCCCCCAGCCAAAGAACTGCATAGGATCCTGGAGCAGCTACAGCTAGCAGACATATGGAGGCAGGTACATGGGGAGGGGAAGGGTTATACATACTACAGCGTACCACATGGAACATTCACACGTATAGACTATATATTCGCGGGCAGGGAATCACTACAAGATATCACGGGAATCACCATTAAAGCACGCACACTCTCTGATCATGCCCCAATAGTGGTGACATGGGCACACACCAATAGGAAAGCCCCTATCCCAACGTGGCGACTTCGAGCAAAGGCCCTGAGAGAGGGTGAGTTTGAGGAACATCTCCAGGAGGTGATCAATGATTATTTTGAGCAAAACAAGGGCATTGTTGAGAGTGGCGCCGTATTATGGGACGCATTCAAGGTGGTAATAAGGGGAGCGGCAATAGGCAAAACAGGAGGCTTGATGGGAGCGGCCATGAGGGAATTGAATGAACTCGAGAGGGTGATCGAATTGAAAGAACAATGAGCGGGACTAGAGGGGGAGGAACCTGGAGAGCATATAGAGCTGCAGGCTAAATGTATGTTGCTCTGGTAAAAAATAGGGAGGCTAAACTATGGGAGGTACCTACAGCAGTTACAGGCGGAAGGGGATAAACCTAGCAGGCTCCTGGCCTAGCTTACCAGACAAAAGAATAAAAAGGATCCCATAACGGTGTTAGAAGACCACACCGGGACAGAGATCAGGGACCAAGGGCACATTAACTCAATGTTTGCACGTTTCTATGAGCAACTGTATGCCCCGAATCCGGAAATAGACCCGGAGGACATAACAGATGCACTGGTAGAAATAGGGTTGCCGAGGCTAGAAGAAGAACAGGCTCAGCTACTGGATGCACCCCTCACGGTGGAAGAAATAGTGATAGTGATCACAGAACTTCCCACCAGCAAAACCCCGGGCCCGGATGGGGTTACAGGGGAGTTCTACAAGACTTACAAGAGCGCAATTGCCCCGAAACTGCTTGAGACATTCCAAGTCGCATATGAGACCATGCGTCTCCCGACAAGCCTGTCGGAATCAATAATTGTCCCGATTCTCAAACCAGGGAAGCCCCCTAGGAAATGCACCTCCTATAGGCCAATATCCCTTATTAATCAGGACGCCAAAATACTAACGGCAGTCCTAGCAGCCGCTTAAAACAGGTAATACCCACGCTGATCCACCCGGACCAAACGGGCTATGTTCCGGGAAGGAACACGTCCTGGAACCTCCGTAGACTTCACCACGTGATAGATGAGACAAATCGACTGCAAGACGAGAGCGTAATAGTGTCTTTGGATGCTGTCAAAGCTTTCGACTCTGTGCGTTGGGAATGGCTGATGGGTGTACTCGCCCACTTTGGTATCGGAGAGGGGTACCTCCGATGGATCAGGTTACTATACAAGGAACCCAGAGCAAGGGTGAAACCTGGCCGATTCATTTCCAAGGAGTGGAAGATACATAGGGGAACCAAGCAGGGGTGCCCGCTATCGCCAATGTTATATATCCTGGCTCTAGAGCCATTTGTGGTATTCCTTAGAGCAGAATATAGAGACACCGGACTGGACATAGATGAGGTGCTCCACCAAATCTCGCTATACGCGGATGATATGCTCCTATTCGTAAGTGAGCCAACCACTAACCTACCCTGCATCCTAGAAGCGATCGGGGCGTACACCAGGCTTTCGGGCATAAGAATTAATAAAGAGAAGTCCCTCCTCTTCCCCTTGGCAGGTCTGAAACACGTCCCCCCACATTGTCTGCCGGACCTGGGTCTGACATGGGCGCCCCTCACTTTCAAATATTTGGGTATAGGGATACATTATGATACCGCTGATACCCATGCATCCAACACGCTTGTAGCTCTAGAAAGAACACAGTGGTCAATGACTTTCTGGGGGATACTACCACTGGGAATGATGGGAAGAGCAGCCATCCTGAAAATGGTGGTGCTGCCCCGCCTATTATACTTCCTCACGAAATCCCATACAGCATACCCAGGGCCTTTTTCACTAAACTAAATACAATAACGCGTTCATTCCCATGGGGGGGAGGGAGAAATAGGATCGCAATAAGGACCCTGCAGAAGGACTACGAAGAAGGGGGTATCAGACTACCGGACTTTGAGAAGTACTATTTAGCGGGGCAGCTGCAATTTGCAGTAAAATGGCTGGGGGGAGACGAAACAATAGACACTTGCACTTTCCAACCTGCACTGAAACAGTATTACCTAAGGGAAATACTATGGCTCGACAAACCCCGGCTCAGAACCCTGCCGAACATGCTCAACATTGCAGTGGACTTATGGAAAAGAGTGTGGAAACTCCAAGGGGTAAAGGATCCGCAGATAACGCAAATCCCTTTAGCGGGTCTCCTGAGAGGGAACACAAATACACTAGCAACATATCGAGCACACTGGGAGGCTAAAGGGGTAGCACAAATTGGAGACCTGAGAAGGGAGGGAAGGTGGGCGGACTTCCACGAAATGGTAGATGAATATGAAATACATATGGGTCAATGCATCCTATATACCGGCATGCTGAGAAACATCATGAGAAGATGGCCAGATTGGGAAGACCAGGATGAGGAAATGGCATTAGATGTATGGTATGACATTGCAGAGGGAACGCACACAACCTCCAGGTTGTATGAACAGCTACTGAAGGCCAAAGACCCACAGGAACAACACACGCGGCAGCGTTGGGAGGAGGAGTTGGGGAGGCCCCTCAGCGATCAAGAATGGACTAGGGCCCTACGATACCCAAAAAAGGTATCCAGAAATGCAAGATTTAGGCAGGTGCAGCTATATGTAACGCACAGAGCGTATCTCACACCCAAGAAGATGAATAAAGTCCATACAGGAGCCCAGAGCGGGTGCCCCTGCTGCTCGTCGGAAGAAGCGGACATGGTACATATGTTCTGGTCCTGCCCAGTGATACAAGAGTCCTGGGACGGATCAGACTCAAGCGGACTTCAAATCCAGGTGGAACATCCTGAAAAGTACCTACTGGGCCACTTCTCGAGAGGGGATAAGCATGAATCACATCTGGCGAAGATGAAAAATTTGATAAGTATACTGGCCAAGAGAAGGATAGCAATGACATGGAAGTCAAAGGAGGGCCCGCGTGTGGAGGCATGGTGGTCAGACCTTCAGAAGTGGGCGCAGGCAGAGACAGTGGTGTGGACAAGAGCAGTGATAAGAGGGGAAGGTGAAACTGCGCACAAGTTGACTGCATGGAACACACTAATACAAGACCTCTTTGGCCACCCGGAGGAAGGAAACTCCGAAGATCCCTCGGAAACAGAGGATCCATAGGTGAAATAGTAAGGCCAAGCACGAAGCCCAAGAATAGAACATTATGCGTACCAGACCTGGTGCTCGACCCCATAGGAGGTCCAGACTGAACTGATAAGGTCGCTGGGGAAACTATGAAACTACAATCGAAGGACAAGATCCGTACGAAGTGCCAATAAGCCATTTATGTTAAAGTTGTTTGTATGTTATGTGTTTTGTTGTTGTTAAAAGAAAACAATAAAGGAATTAAAAAAAAAAAAGATGTCCAGCACTCTCACCTCTCACTGTGTCTGCTGGTACACACTGCGAGGTGTTGGGAGCCAGATAGCTATCTGTTTGCTTTGAATCTGTACAGAATAAAAGATACTTGTATCTTTTTTCGATCCGTGATTGACGTATTTCATTTTGTAGTAATAAAGTCTTGATATTTCTTTGTTCTTTCACCACTTCCGCGATCAAGAAAGCAGCTAAAGTCCAGTCATCCAGGAAAACAGCCTCCCAACAGCCTTTGAAGAGCCTCCCAAACAGCCTCCGTATTAGCGCCACTTGGGCTATATAAAGTGTAGAAATGTTAAATCCAGTCTTTTTCTGGAACATGAACTTGAGCAACTGCTTGCATCCCTAAATCAAGCTTGTTGTAATTCCTAGCAGTTATCCTCCAAAATTGTTGGAGTTGCAGGAATCCGAGGCCTTGCATAGTGCATCCCAATTTCCCCTCGCAATAACTGCCTTCCTTTCAGGCAATTCACTTTTATAATCCCATCACCTCTGCCTGATTAAGTTGATTTAAGGATTGGCTGCTTTGAGGGCATCAAGAAGAGCTCTCTTCTTATATGTGCAGCAGCCAGATAGCCAGGATGTATTCCCCAGGCAGTGGAATCCCTCTATTTGACTTGGTGGTACTAAAAATGTCCTTACAGTTAGCTATAAAAAGAGAAAATTTACCGACACTATTTGTGGGTGTGGAGTTAATATTTAGGCAAGTCCTAACGACATGCCTATTAGCAGTAATCACCTTGCTGGTTTGTATAGTATCATTAACAGTTTTCAAACAGAGTATTGAGCTCTTCTCCCCTTTTATCAGCGGTTGTGTGTACATACACTCCTTGTCAATGCCATGCCCATCATAGCCCCACATGAGTGACAGGGGGGTAATGATCACTGTCACTCAATGAAAACTGACTATTCTAGCCCACCACTTCATTGGAATCAAGATAAACTCAACAATGCTGCAAAATCTCCCTTTATTGGAGGTTTAGATCCTGCTGCATCTGAATGGTATTTATCATGTATGGCTCGATAACCAGTTCCGGTCAGAATGTCCCAAAGCACAACAGTGCCACATTCGTTGCAGGGTCAACAAGATATGGTTCTGAGATAGTTAGGGCTGATCTTCTTCATTATGACAGAATATAACCTCACCTTTGCCCAGGAGAAGGTTGAAATCCCACCCAAAATTGTGGGAAAAACACTTCCTTGTGAATCATGATTGTTCAGCATGAATTCTTAAGTAGCTTGAATTGAATTGCTGAGTCTTTCCCAGTTTTATTATTGTAAGCGCTTACCAAACCAAGCGGTTATTCCTGTGAGCTTTTACCTTGAATTACTGAATATTTCAATTTGCCAACTCCCCAGGTTGTTTAATGTTTCAGCCCAGATTTACTGAGAAATATACTGAAATATATACCGCCAGACCTATTATATGCTAATGTTCAAACATTTCCAGGTCAACCAAATGTGTAACTAAAATGCTGAACCAATGAAGGAAAGCTTTTTTTTTTTTTTTAAACATCACAAAAAAAGAGACAAATTAATTTACTTACATGGTATGAGTATTTTGTTTTACATTTTATTTAACACCATTGTCTACTTTACACCTCCAAAACGTATATTGCTGTTAATAGTATGTGCTAATAGTCTTACAGACCTCAGGAGGGATCATTACCGATTGGGATAATGACCTGTCGCTAAAAGATGCCCCTAAATGGCTTATCAGTGGCCAGTATCATGCAAAAAGGCTATGTAGTATATCATTACTAATAGAAACAATAACTCTTTTCATACAGTGTAGAACATATCTTATCAGCAGTACTGGAATGTATTTATTTAGAATGGGCACGAGAATATATATTTTGTACAGCCACAGTACCTGCCAGCTAGAACGCATTTCTGGCTATTATCAGGGGGCATACCATGCAGCTCCCCTTTGCTTTGTTTCCTCTACTGTGAATACATAGGGTAGAATCTACTGTCATTATTCCTATCTCTTTCCTGAACTAAAGTACACAAATATCTATGAAATTGGATGTGCTCCTACCTTCTACATCCCCCAGGCTCACATTCTTTTAGATGCTGCCATTCTCTGTGCTACACTGAAACGCTGTGTAATGTTTCTGTGAAGCAGAGCAAAATATCATTTGATACGCTTTAAGGAAATCGTCTCTAGATTGCCTCCTTGTAAATTAGATTAATTCACTGTAGAGATCTAGGGGCACATATTATGAAGGTCAAGTGATGTATCACTGCATATAAAATGAATACATGTAACACATTATATGAACTAATTACCTGGACTTTGCACTTAGCATAATTTTTAATTAGTGAAACCAACCTTGCTTTCAATGACATTTTATGCTTTCACATATTAAGCATATGTTATTTTGGTTGCATAGTTTCCTATAATTTGATAAGGAGTTTTAGTAATGTGTGAAACCCTTTAAATTACCATTTATTTAATGCACAATAATAATTTGAGAGATTTCTCAAACGTATGCTTTGTCTGATTAACATGTTTTCCTACCGAAAATAGATGTTTGTTTTAGAACAATTAATTGTGTGAGTGCTGCCCTATACCGGGGGTCACCTGAAGGCACACATACAATGCTTCAGAGCGTTATGTTTTTGAAAATGGGTGCATTTACATAAGAAAAGCCCAGGGTTCTCGTAGCATGGCCCTTTGTGTGTGATAAAGAGAGCATGGGCCCTAATGAGCAATGTGCAGAAATAATGGAGATGATGGCGTGGTGCGAGTATAATCAAAAGAAATAATCAAAAGAGAAGCAATTTAGGGGCTGATTCATGGAATCATTTGCGCTGAAAAACAGGGATTTGTGCGCCATTCTGCCCGCAAATCCCCATTTGTTAAACAGGGATTTGCGGGCAGAATGGCGCACAAATCCCTGTTTTTCAGCGCAAATGATTCCATGAATCAGCCCCTAAATATTTTGCAAAAGGACATTTATTTACTTTGGAAGCAGCCTTTGTTTGGTGTGTTTGGATTTGTGGGAGGAGGAGGAGGAGGAGGAAAAGGTCCGGCTTGACATGATTGTGACGCAAAGCTAAGTCCTTTCCTTGAGGGCAAGTAGCGGCACGATCGGTGAGCAGCCTGATACGCGTTGTGTGCCGCAGAGTTGACTGTCGACTTGGGACCCGGTGTGTCCAGGCAGCCAGGTGTCGCCCCCGGGTCTGATCAAAGCAGCTGTGCAGTAGTGTTATGAGAGTATATCTGAGACGATTACTGAGTCTGTTACTGTTATCACTTGCTCTGCGCTTTTCAGGGTGACTGTGGGGCGTTGGCCCTTTGAGCCCTGTGAGGCCCTGTTTTTGAGCTCTGAGCATTTTTTATGTCCTTCTTTCATCAACAATGGTACAAATAACAAAAGGCACAAATAACAAAAGCACATTTTTGCTTTCCAGGTTGACTGTGGGGCAAAGGCCCTTTGAGCCCTGATTGTCCTACACCAAAGGTAGTGTGAAGTAAGACAGCATGACAACATCACTACAATGGTTGTCAAACGGACTGTAGTGGGAAGGCATAGATTACGCTCTAACCTCTCCCAGTCCAGTGTGGATGGTGAGAAGGAAGGAGGAGAGGCAATTAAGAACTCAGTGACCAGGTCATAGGTCATGAAGGATAAATGTTCTTATTCTTCCTGTTTCACCCAATCTCCCCATAGGTGCCCGCAGAGGACTGTTAGGTTAAGGGACTCCAATGTCTTTAAGTAGTCTGTCAAGCCCACTCCACAAATCTCCACCAAATCTTCAAACATTATAACCAACTATTAGCCCCTACAACTGCCAGCGATCAAGGAGGTGGCCATTGATCTATGCACTGACCTGATGGGGGAACTCATGACATCTGTGCCCTGTCTGGGTTGAAAGTCCAATGAGCTGTTGGTGAACGCAATGATCACGCCAGGTGCTGATCTGTTAAAAAAGGGATTTTGCACATCCCTCAATGAACTTCTCAAAGCCTCCTATTGGGTAATAAGAGGTGTGGCTTCAATAAACAAAGACGTCAGCAATATACTAGTCCTTTTGCAAAAGGAGCCAGCTGGGGCACAAGGTGTGAGGGAGCCACTATGGCAGTGGAAGCAATAACGTTAGTAACTGGCATAATCAGCAGTGGGAAAGATCCCACATCTGGGCATATACGGCCCAGGAAAAGGGCTATCAAACAACCTGTGAGACAGGCCATGATGTACAAGCAGTTAGCTGACAAATAAAGGACAACATCAAAAGTAGGGTGTCAAATGGCTAAGGTGAACCACGGTATTGGGACATGCTCTGGAAAAGTCATAAATGGTTGCACAGAATGTATTAACTGTGTAGCTATAACTGGGGTGAAGGGAACTGGGGAACATTAGGCCCATAAACTCACTAATGGTGCTACTAACATAACACTAATAATGGAGCAGATTGATATGGATGAGGTGACCAGTGGAGTTAGTCAGGTGTGTGCCAAGGTCGATCACAGGTGTTCGGTGTTGCTGGTATGGGTGGGGCCAGGGACGGCCTGACATGTAACTTGGGAGGTACATCTGAACCTACTTGGGCTGGGGAGAAGGGAGATTATGTGGCTAAGGTGGACTTGGGTATGAATGAAGGAAGACGGTTTGCAAACCAACAGCTTCCAACAAGTATGACAAAAGCCTTGCAGCTCAAGAGTCTATTCTGTGGGGGCAACAGCTTCTTCCTAATCCACTCAAGAGTCACTGCTCTATTGCATACTGTCTTGTCCCTACGCTCCATAAACAGTGGAGATATTAGGATTGTGGACAAATGCGAAGACTCTGAGTATGCCACATCAACTGTCCATTTCTTTCATGAGAACATTTTGCCCTATATCATGGAATCTAAGGAGGCAATCTATACATTGGGTTATGATTTTTCTATTATACCTACGGTGGGTACATTGGGCTTAAAATATCCGAAGCCTGCAATTGGGAACGTGCATCTTCCAGCTCAGTGGAGGCAGGCACAAGATGAGGTAGGGGGTTTGCCACCTACATCTATTAGCTTGATGCACCTAACATAAGAGCAACCTGAAATTAAGGATCAGAGAAGACTGGGTGATGAATCCCATTGGGCATGGCTGGATTCCTTGGTAAAATCAAGGGGGATGCCATGCTCTTAGCTAGGGTTTAGGACCTATCCACTTGATGATCAGTTGGAACACCAGGGGCCCTAACCATTTATTTTAGGAAGTTACTTAGACAGTCTCAATGTGATATTACTGCAGGAAACGTGTCTAATGGACCCATTGGTGGTAGATGGTCGGAACTTTATTACAAAATCTGCGAGTAAGGGCTTGTGTGGGCGTCCAAAGGGAGGACTGGCATTGGGAGCGAAGCATCTGTTGGGGATTGTGGAAATATCTGTACCAACCACTAACATTCTTGCAGCAAGGGTGACTTTCATGCAGAGCATAGACATGTTGGACACATAGGAGGTGTTGTGGGTAAATGTCTATGTACCACCCTATGCAAAGGAAGTTGTAGCTACCATGCATAAAGAAGGTTTTTTTGGGGTAAATTGGTCATGTGGGGCCGGTAATATTATGTGGAGACTTAAACGCCAGGATTCCCTTGCCATTAAGACAGGCTATGGATGACGCAGAACCCAATATTCTATTGAGATGGGTGGGAAGCTCTGACAGGCCACTCAGTGGGGAATGGGTTGGGCCTGTCCATTATCCTCCATTGGGTTTAGTGCCATTAATGGTGCGTATCCATCCGATGACCCACCCAATTTCACCAGGGTGGGTAAAGGGGGAAGCAGCAACTTGGATCACATATTTGTTGCCAACCTTCCCGCGATTGTGGAGGATATGTGTGTTTACCAAAGTGCAGAGAACAATCACTATACACATTTTGGCACATTTAAGGCTGCAGGCAGTGTTCACAGACAAAAGAGAGTCTGGGCGACTCAGCATTGATCCTGGATTAAGTCACTGTCCGCTGTTCCAAAGATATGATATGATATTTTATTTATATCGCGCCCATACACAAGTGTTTCAGGGCGTGATGAGGCAAGAGAGACGTACAAGGGAGGAGAAAATAGCGATCTTACTAGGCCCAGTGACATTGAGAACGCGCAAGTGCAGGGGAGATGGAAGGGGGAAAGTTCCTGGGGCAGGGGAAGAGTGGGAAGTGCTGAAAATGTTATCAAAACAACAAAAGGTATTGCCGCCAGCAGGAGGCAAGTGTAAGAATAAGCGCAGACAACGGGTGTCTAATAAATGCGGTGAAGTGGATTGTAGGGTCGCAGATACAGACCCAAGTGCAAAGAGTTGCCAGGAGGCTGTGCGGGTATGCAGCTGGGTGAGCTGGGTGAGCAAGGATCTGGGCGCAAATTCAGATGGTAGCCAGGTGCCAAGTGCAGAAACAGACAGAGATCAGCAGGGTAGAGTGAAAGAGGTTTTGTCTGTGAAGCAAATTCCTATTTTGGTGGGAATTTAGTGTTCACTTACTTTGGCGGTAGTTTTTTAGTGGTATCTTATTTCTGTGGTATAGTGATGAGCATACCTTCTATAACACTGGCCTATGGTAAGACACACCTTTCCTCTTTATAATTATGACACACTTTGGGCTGACGGCAGTCAACCCCCAGGCTTAGTACACTTTTAGGGAACCCAGTAATACCATAAATAATGTCACTTTTTGCACGTAGCTCATGTCAGTGGTTAAGTTACACCAAAGACTTAAGTCCCATGAAGGACACTGCTTCCTCTTTTTGCATGCAAGGTGAAGCACATTCACACACACACACAACTCTTCTATCCTACCTAGACAAATATCCACTTTTATCTGATTTTACCTCAGCTCCATTTTATTTACCACTGTGGTGTGAACACCAGGGGCCTCTAGACTCCTTTCCCCCCTGAAATAGTGATCATCAGATGCATGGATTGAAACAAGAAAAAACAGACCCAGCCTTGTTTCTGCTATTATAATTATTATTATTATTTTCTTTGAACTCAGAGGTATGTAATTAGAAACAAAATGTTAAATTTCATGATATCACAGTCATAGTTTCTTACCAACAGTGGGCACAGCTTCGACCCTCTAAGAGATAAGACACAAACACATGGCAAAATGTGGAAAGCATTTGTCAACGTGGCATGCTGTTCTCTTTAAACATGTACAATGAAAAAACAAAAAGGAAGGAAAAATATGACATTTCGTTTTAAACCTAGTTCCCTATGCTGACTGAATTGCAATGCACTAAGCCCAGGTTCTCCTCAATTATAAACCTCACTTACAATGATTTGGGGAGTTCCTGCGTTTCACCTGGTTAATCTCTTTCTGTCGTGGCTATCTGCGCGGGAGTACAAAAGCCTTTGCACTGCCCCGAGAATACTTCAAAGCCAGGGCGCCACCTCCCCCAGCACTGTCTTCAGATTGCAGCCCAGGAGCCCATCACCGGATTGTGACGCAGACAAGAAGCAGAATCCCAGAATGACTCACTACTCCCCTCCGCTCAACTCCCTATATTATCTCTGTCTGTCCATCAAAATTAGCCCTGCCTTTTCTTTGACACCTCCTGCACTTCTGAACACATTAGCCAATCACATTAAAAGGGCCTTCATGTAACTATTTCCTACGAGAACAAAAGAAGTTTTCAGCCTGCAAAAAGACAGCTCATCTGTTTATTATTTTATTTTTACTGTGCATATTTTCTTCTTCTTGGAAAAACACTAAACAGAATGAACTTCAATCTGTGTTTATCGAACTGCATTACAATGTTAATTGGGACAATTAACTGTTACTGGGCTTTTGTTAATAGGAGAGTTAGTCTGTTATATATATTATTTCCCAATGCAGTACTTCACAGATAGAAATACACTTAATTTGTGTTTATGCACATTGAACCTCTGTCTTTTCTGCATTCTGTTTTTTTTAATGTAAAACCTAATGTGGCATTTTACCTGCTTCAAGTAATTTCCCATCTCTTGGTTACCTTCAAGCCCATTCCATTAGCCTGCTGATCTATATCCCCAAATTGTCCCTACTTGCACTCATTTGCATTTTAAAACGACTGCACACTTTGTTGTGTGTTTCTTAAAATGAGCACTCATTTTACTGGTTTGTTACTGAACACATCTTGCTGAGTGCTTTTACAATGAGCACCTCATTTTACTGGCTGCTATTGAAAAACAAAGCTATCATCTGCACACATTTCACAATGGGCTGCTTTTAAAACACTGCCATCAACATTTACACCCATTTCGTTGCTTCCCTTGGAAACACTGCTATCTATACACATGTTATTATTTGTATGTGTAATGCAATATATCCCTACATATTAGCTAGATGGGCTCAGTAACAAACCGGTAAAACAAAGTGTGCAGTCATTTTAAAATGCAAATGGGTGCAAGTGGGTACAATTTGGGGATATAGATCAGCAGGCTAATGGGATTGTATATAATAAAGAGTTGCCAGGAGGTAGTGCGGGTATGCAGCTGGGTGGGCAGGGATCTGGGCGCAAATTCAGACAGTAGCCAGGTGCCAAGTGCAGCAACAGACAGAGATCAACAGGTTAGAGGCAGAGAGAAGGCAGAAGCAAAGAGGACGGTCTTGAGGTGCTTCCGGAACCGAAGATGGTTCTCCTCAAGTTTCAGAGAGGCAGGGAGGCTGTTCCAGAGGGAGGCCCCAGCCAAATAAAGAGATCTACCACCAACTCGTTGCTTGGAGAAGTGACTGACCCTAAGGGAGTTGGAGGTGGAGGAGTGAAGAGCTCGAGTAGGAAGGTATTTCCGAAGGGAGAGTTGAAGGTATTGTGGACCCAAGCCCCAGAAGGCCTTGTGCACAATGCAGAGGGTCTTGAACTTAATCCTTGCAGCCACTGGGAGCCAATGAAGAGATTTCAGTGCTGGAGAGATACAATCCCTGGGCTTGAGACCAAGGACAAGTCTCAAAGTCGTGTTCTGGATGAGTTGCAGAGGGCAGAGAGTGGTAGCAGGAAGATTTATAAAGAGGCTGTTGCAGTAGTCCAGCCTAGATAGAACCAGAGCTCCTTCCCCAGAAGACAGTGAGCTTCTGGGGAAGGAGAGGAAAGGAAGAATTGCCCTGAGGAGGCGCAGTTGGTAGTTTGACTTCTTAGAGACATCAGAGATATGTCGAGAAAAGGAAAGCATGGAATTGAAGATGACCCTGAGGTTCTTAGCCTCACAAGTGGGAGAAGGAAGAAGGCCAAGGGAGGCCGGCCGGAGAGAGACAGGAAAGAAAGGGGCAGGAGTGCTGATAAGGAGGATCTCTTTCTTACTGGCATTACGGCAGAGGTCATTGGTGGCACACCACTCCGGGATTGCCGACAGACAGTCAGAGGTGAGAGAGGGAAAAGAGGTGGCAGAGGGCAGCCTGAAAACGAGCTGAGTGTAATCCACATAGAACTGAAAGTTGGAGCAGAGAGCATCAAAGCAGTGGCCGAGAGGTGCCAGGTATTGATTTAAGAGCCAGGGAGAGAGGTTAAACCCCCGGGGAACACCAGAGGTGGAGAGTGAGATAGAGGAAAGGAAGGACCAAAGTTGGACCTGAGAGGGTTGGTTGGGGAGGAAAGAGGTCAGCCAGACCAGGGCCAGATCAGTGATACCCAGGTTATCACAGAGTCGGTTGAGCAGGGTGGCATGGTTGACCGTATCAAAGGCAGAAGAGAGATTGAGTAGGATGAAAACAGAGGGGCGATTGGAATCAAGGTGGGAGAGCAGGTCTTCAAAAAATGTTCAGGAGGTTGGTTTCTATGCTACTGGTTGATCTGAAGCAAGACTGATGATCATGGAGACAACCAACAGAATTTGTGTGGACATTAAGCTGGGAGATGGCCATCATTTCCAGGATTCTGCCCAGGAAAGGAGTGATAGAGATTAGGCGATAGTTAGCCGGGCAGGAGGGGTCGGCTGTGGGTTTCTTGAGAAGAGGGTGCACAAAGGGGAGGGAAGGCACCAGTGGCAAAGGAGTGGTTGCAGAAGTCAGCCAGGGCAGGCGCGAGGGTGTCGAAATGGTCCTTAATGGTTTTGGACGAACAGGGAAGAACTTGTTTTCATGAGACTTCCATAGATCAGACCTGTTTAGTAATCTCATCAGGGGAGAACTGTGGAAAAGAAGAAAAAGAGGGAGGAGAGGCAGCTGCAAGGGGGTCGGAGGTAGCAGAGAGAGAGACACTGGAAGAGGAGGAGATGACGAGAGGGTGGACAGGATGTACTGGATTTTAGGGATGAAATGAGAAGCCAGAGCTATGCAGAGGGCCTGGTAGGGGACAGGAGAAGTAGAGACTGCAGCAAGATTGGCCAGCTCCTTTCAGATTTTAAATAGTGCAGCAAAGTTGTTAGATGCCGAAAAGACACAGGCATGGATGTGAGCTCTCTTCTTGGTGCAGACAGAGAGCCAGTATTGCCTTTGTTCAAGCAGCAGGCCAGTTTATCAGAGGATGCACAAGAATCCCACCATTTCCTCTCAGCCAACCTACACTTGCGTTTAAGGGTGATGAGGTCAGAGTCGTACCAAGAGTTGCACTTGGCTTTGGGCTTCAAGTGGATCCTCATGACAGGGGCAAGAAGGTCTAGCATCGGAGATAGCAGAGTGGAGCTTGGAAAGGGCAGTATCAGGATGGGAGTCAGCCAGAGCTGGAGGAGGGAGAGAGAAAGTGGCAGCAAAAGCCTCAACTGACACACGCTTCATGGGCTGGATGACCGAGAAGGTATGTGGCAGCACTGAGGCTGTCTTGGCGTGCAGGGTAGAGAGGGGGAGATGGGAGGAAAGGCGAAAGTGATCGCTCCAGGAGAGAGGAGTGGTGAGAGGGTTAGAGAGGGGGAGGTCAGAGGAGATAAGAACATCCAGAGTGTGCCCTGCAGAGTGAGTCGGGCGAGAGGGAAGAATAGAAAGAGAGAGAGAGTCGCTGAGGTCACAAAAGAGTCCAGAGGATGGACAGGAAACATCCAGGTGGATGTTGAGGTCTCTAAGGAGGAAGAGTTGAGTGGTTGATGCCAGGAGGGAGGAGGAGAGGTCAGCCCACTCGGAGAGGAAAGAAGTAGTAGTCTGACCAGGTGACCAATAGATAGTAGCAATGGTGAGAGAGTGGCCAGGAGAGAGAGAAAGCCTGCAGACAAGGCATTCGAAGGAGGATTAGGCCTGCACAGGAATCACAGAGGCAGGAATCCACTCCGGGACGATCAAGGCTTCACCCCCACCAGGATGGTTGGGTCTAGGCACAGATAGGATTTTGTAGCCATCAGGCAGGAGAGTGTTGAAACACGTGACAGAGCTGGCCGTGAACCATGTCTTGTGGAGACCGAGGACATTGAGGTCGAGTTCTTCCAGGAGGCAGCAGATGTCAGAGGAGTATTTGACAGCCGAGCGATTGTTGAGAGTGGCAAGATCGAGAAGGTTGGCAACTTTGAACGACTTCTGGGGGGGGTCCCAATCAGAGACATGGCCTGCGGAGATGTAGAAGGAGCTTGAGAGGGGGCAGAAAAGGAGGGAGGAGAGGGCAAGGTAGCCAGGGAGGAGGCAGAGGTGGGAGTCAAGGAAGTCAGAGAAGGTAGAGAAGGAACAGCAGGGAAAGGAAAGAAGTTGATAAGGCGCGGGAAGTGTTTATCAAAGAGGAGGAGGTTGGCCTGGGGGCCTTGGACCAGGATGGTGCCGTTCTGCTAAACATTAATGATGACCTTGGAGGAGTGGAAGGAGGCCAGAGAAGAGGAGAAAGGTCTTGCAAAGGAACGAAAAAGGGGGTATTGGTGAGGGTCTGTTTGAAGCAAGTGCTGGTGTAAGTGTCAGTGATGGGGAGACCAGGGTTGGAGACCAAGATATCTTTTGAACTTCATCCCGCCAGACTTAGTGAGGATGGTAGGATAGTCCATAGAAAAACAGTTGGAGAAGATAGGTGAAACACAGCGCCATAGGTTATGAGCAGGTGAAAGGAAAGAGAGAGGGGTGGGGCAGAGGAGGTGGACAAGGCAGAACAGCAGGACAGGGTAGCACAATGCAGTCACTGGGCCAGAAAACACATGCAAATCTGCAACAAGGTGAAAATACAGTTACAGCCACAGGGCTGGCTAGATTTAAAATTAGCGCTAGTTAACAAACACAGTTGCAGACACAGGGCAGGCTAGATTTAAAATGAGTTGTAGGTAACAAACACAGTTGCAGCCACAGGACAGGCTAGATTTTAAATTAGCACTAGGTAAAACACACAGTTGCAGCCACAGGGCAGGCTAGATTTAAAATTAGCACTAGGTAACAAACGCAATTGCAGCCACAGGGCAGGATAGATTTAAAATTAGCACTAGGTAACAAACACAGTTGCAGCCACACGGCAGGCTAGATTTTAAATTAGCACTAGGTTAAACACACAGTTGCAGCCACAGGGCAGGCTAGATTTAAAATTAGCACTAGGTAACAAACGCAATTGCAGCCACAGGGCAGGATAGATTTAAAATTAGCACTAGGTAACAAACACAGTTGCAGCCACACGGCAGGCTAGATTTTAAATTAGCACTAGGTTAAACACACAGTTGCAGCCACAGGGCAGGCTACATTTAAAATTAGCATTAGGTAACAAACACAGTTTCAGCCACAGGGCAGGCTAGATTTAGGATTAGCACTAGGTAACAAACACAGTTGCAGCCAGAGGGAAGGCTAGATTTAGAATTAGCACTAGGTAACAAACACAGTTGCAGCAACAGGAACTGCTATAGGCAAAGAGAGAGGGAGTCCAGGTGCAGCGTAATATGGGTGGGACAGTCAGAGGGGCAGGAGGCAATGGTGGGTAGGGGTGACTAACCCATGGAGATTTGAGGAGTCACGTTAGGTTCAGTTTCATCAGCAAAGTCCAGAAGTGCCAGCACCACTCCAAAAGACAGGGGTGTGGGAGGGCCACCCAGGCCACGGACATGGAGCAGACAGGGGCCTTAGGAAGTGGGCCTTTCAATTGTGGGCTGCCAGCCGGTCCACAATAGGTCCAATTAAATATGCAGGTAGTCAATCAGCTGCAGGGCAGGATGTAAGGAGAACCAGAGCCTCTTGGTGTTAGAGTAAGACGGCAGCCATCTTTAAATTTCCACGTGGCCGGCAAAGAAAATGCTTTCAGATGAGAAGCTGACCCCGGACAGTGTGTTCGCAGCCCAGAGGTGGTGCAATATGCACACTAAGCGGATGGCATGCTGGTGTGCACCAAAATCGTAACAATATCTGATTTTTGCAAATGAGGTTTTCCTTTAGCATTTTCTTTTCTTTAAGATTGTGCAGTCATCCTACCTCGTGAGCAAGTGTGAGGAGGAGATGCACGGGATCAGATGACACATCCAGCGTCTCATCAGGTCTCCAGGCAGGGAGAAGACCACACAGGCTCCAAGGAGGGAGGGAGAGGGAAAAGGAAATGTAATGATCACATGGAGCAAATCTAACTTGACTCCTGCTCTGAGGTTAGTGAGCATTATCCTGGATACATCCTATGCAGAGGCCACTAAATCACCTGCAGGGTTGACTCCAGGAAAGGTTATTTCCCAGTTTGAGGCAAACATGCATGACATACATAGCTAGGACTGCCTTGGGCCCAACCGTCAACATCGCCATCACTATTACCATATCATTAGGGGTGGTAAGAGAAAGCTGAGGGGGGAATTACACATGATAGCAGCCACTGAACAAGTGCCATTAGTCCATAGTGAGAAGGTTAGGAAGGCCAAGTCAATGTATTGCAAATGGCTAAAGCAACATAAATATAGTACAGAATGTTGCAAATGGTGGGAGTTGGTGTTAATGACACAGAACAAAGACAGCGCTGCCTTCTGGAAAATTGGTCGGGGCCGGGAGTCTAACATCAGAGACATAAATGGAGTCACTGAGGCAGAATGGGTAAGTTATATAGCACTGACATTGTATGGAGATATAAAGACTCATATCAAGGGGCAGCTTGTGGAGCAAACTGGGCATATGAGTTACCCAGAATGACATTGAGGGGGTTTTAGATCTTGTAAAACCTTCAGGTCCCCCAACCCGATGGAATATGTATTGGCGTTATAAAGGCGGACCACTGCACTGCATTCTCTTTTTAAGAGCATTGAGGCTCTGCAGTGCATTCCACTTCATGGCAAGACAGCATAATTGTGCCAGTATTAAAAAAAGGGCAGGCACGATGACCCCAAGAATTACCAAATGCTGGCTAAGCTTGATGCTCCAGGTAGAAATGTTGCCAGAATACTTCTTGATCAATTGACACAATGGGAAGAAAGTCTTGAAATCATCCCGCTGTTCCAAAAATATTAACTAATTAGACCTGACAGTGTTTCGCGCTTTGCAGTCAAGGTATCCAAATATTCCATCAACACGAAAAACTGAATTCCTCGTGCATGTAGGTGTCTGAATCAATTGTGCTTTAAGAAATGAGTCCATCGGTATCTTAGCCTAACTTAGATTTGAAGTCTTGCATTCACGAAAATAAAGAGACTGTTACGTCACAATTTGTAATTTTTCCCAATCTGAATACTTTAATAAAAAATGACAATAGTGTGCATTCAGGTAATTATGCAGGTTAAAGAGCAAGTTGCATGTTTACGGTTCTGGTACATTTGGTTCCAATTTGTTGTTATAAAATTAACACTGTTAACATGAATCCTGTTACATCACAGAGAGATTCACATTAACTTAGTGGATTCCAGTTTGTTATAAAATGCTGTCCTCTTAATCACTGTTACTTCACAGTTTAGGATTCCATTTGTTAAGTACCTTGGATGCACAAAGGTGATTGTTGTAGGTCTGAGCCCTATTAATCACTGTTGCTTCACAGTTTTAAGTTATTACTTAACTCAGTTTCGTGCCTTTGAGTTTAAATTCACTCAGTTTTGTGCCATTGTTTATGAAAATACACTTGTGGTGAGACTGTGCCTTGTTGGTCTGCTACCCGACACGTGTTTCACCGTCTAGTTTTCGACAGATCATCAGGGTTTTTTTATTTGAATACTAATTCATAAGGAAAATGCTGATTTGTACTGGTTGAATTAGTTATGGTTGGTCCTGTTTGAATTGCTCCTAATAGGAGTAAGAAAAAGAGAAAAAGAGGGAAAAGAAAGTGATAATTTGAATGAAGCTAAATCGAAACAGGGAAAACATTACTTCTGTTTATTGAAAAAAAGATGCTTTCGAAGCCTTGTCTTAATGTAAAAATTAGCCGAACGGCATATAAATTACTGATTGTCTATTTATAATAGCTGCACTAATTTTACCACGGGTGTTTTGAAAGATAGGGTAGAAAAGAGATAAATAGTAAATGACTCGGTTTGTTAAATGACTGTAGGCACTTACGTAGGGCAGCCCTTTTACGCGGCTTTGCATCTACTTCATTCGAATATTGTGAGGAGCGCCGGAATCAGCCCAAGACTGTTCATTTTTGCGTACATCCCGCTGTTCCAAACTGGTTTTCGGAATAAATCTACCACAGGCATCAATGTGTTGGCCCTAACCACTGCAAAACAACACTCATGATGGTGAGGAATGTCCCAGTCTTTGTGACATTTGTTGATTTAAGTGCAGCATTTGACACCGTTGATCGCAACAGGCTAACCTGCAAAGGCTGGGCATTCCTCCAGGGCTACTTAAGATGCTGGTGCTTTTGTATTCCCAAACGAGGGTCAAGGTAAGGGTGGATCAACATGGAGATTGTACCGCCTGGATACCAACTTACAGGGGACTGAAACAGGGCTGCACCCTGGCCCCAATTTTGTTTATTCTTTACACTCTACTGCGTTTCCACCTAAGCTGGGCACTAAACAACTCCAATGGAGGTAGTAAGGCTCTATGAATACTTGAGAATATGTCTGGACTCTTGGCTGAATGGTATGGTCCAGTTGGATCAGGTGAAAACAAATAGTTACGCTACTCTGGGTGGGGGGTTTGTTCTCTTGCACATAAGGGGGAAGCCATTTAGTGGGCTCTGTTCTCCATCTTTATCAAGCTAAGGTGGTTCCAACGATGACATATGGATTGGAGTCGTGGGCACTATATAAGATTGGAGAACTGTCTAAGTTGGAACGAGGGCTGGTAAAGAACTTGTTGCGACTACCATCTTGTACTACCTTTGAAATTATTCTGTTAGAATTTAATCTCCTGTTTGTTGACCAGAAGATTGTCTTGGGATGTCTATCTTTTTATTGGAAAATGGTTAATGTACCAGCGGGTTCAGCGTTAAATAAAATCCTGGATGCGTATATTCCACGAGCCAAATATATGCTATTTAGCAATCTGGCTAGAATATTTGAAGTAGCAGAAAAATGGCTAAAGATGGCACCAGGTTATATTTTGGGCGAATCGTTGAGGCACCATAAATTAGATCTGAAAGCTATCATTATCGAGCAAGGGGCGGAGCAGGCACTGGTGAACCTAGGAACAAGGAACAATGCTGCACAGTTAGTGCACTATATTCAACAAAGGAGCCACCCTGCAACATACGTACAGTATTTTCTGGGAAATTATTTGATTTGTGACTACCTGAAGATCAACTGTAATGTGGTAAGAACAAGGGAAACAGAGGGAGCTTAGCAAATCATCCATAGATCGGAGAGGGAATGTCGATTATGTGGGGAGGGTGTATTGAGTCAGTCAGACATTTGTTATGTTAATGTGAAGTACGAGGCACCTTAAGAATGGAGGCCGGATTAGCCATTGTATGGGGATCCAACATACCCGAGGAGAACAGTGGGACAGATTTATCAGTGGAAATTACCACGTCTGTATTGTGTTCCTTAGCCTGTTTTGGAGTAAAATCGAAAAAATCATGGACGTTTTATTTTGATGGGGAAGCAGGATGATGCGGACTCAAATGTTTTAGTTGGTGTTTTTAGGATAATTAATGCTTTGTTGAATAAAATAAAACCAAAAAAAGCGGCGATAACAAACGAATATTCGTTTCGTGCTGAGTGATTTAAACATTTTAAGGGCTGTATTAATAGCAGTTTTGGAACCCCTGTCGATCTAATGCAACTCATTTTATATTGAACGGTTGAGTTGGTCTACTCTGTTTTTTTTAAGAAAGCACACATGAAAGGCTAGGGGCTGCATACAAACACATCAGTGAAAGGAACCTACCTCTTCCAACCAGGCCCATTACTGGTGATAACTGTCTGGGCACTGCAAAGTGTTCAAAAAGCTAGGTGAAATGCACATTCATACCTGTCCTGTGTGGGGGTGACTTCAGCACATAGATAGGGCATTGAAGGCCTCTACCCCCAAAAACATCAATGTCCAGAATGATGTGCCTATATACAGGACACCAGGACTTGAGGCTTATAGGCCTGTGAACCAGCATTGCAAATGAACCTGTTATCCGTCTCTGGTCCTATGTGTATCACTCAGGGGAACTTTCTTTCCAAGTGCTCTTCAACAGTTGTGTTGCAGCATCATAGTTACACTTCTGATCCATTCTAGTACTCATGAGAGACCTAGTGACCTTCATGGTGCACTCTCATGCAACCATCTCAGGCATGGTCACTGCCTGGATGTTTACTTCTCTGCTCAATCAGAGACACCAGTGAAACAAATGAATGGGAGCCACCACAGAACCCGCAGTGTGGGGGCCCCACCACAATTTTATCCCTTGGGGGAAGGCACTGTGCAGCTTCTGAGAAAAATAATTTATTTCTAAAGTGTGAGTTTACTGTGCACTCAGACCTCTGAAAGAAATTATCTTTCTGAAGCCTAGACCATTTCTTTTAGAAGCCAAAGTGTGTGCACTCTGACTTAAGAAAGAAATGGTTTATTTTTGAAGTCAGAGTCCACGCACCAACTTCAAAAACAAATACTCTGATTCTGGTGTGGGAAATAGTTACTCCTTGTTGAGCAAGTCATGAGACAGGAAGCTGTCCCTACTTCCTGGCCCCTATGTACACGATGTGGCAATGAAGCTGGAGGCATGGAGTCCCCCGGAAAAGACAGATTTGGGCAGAAGGTAAAAAAGAAAAAGAAATCTTGTATGTAAGTGTGCACATGCGTTGGTTTTGGATGTTTATGCTGTATGTTTGTATGCATGTATGTATGTATGTGTGCATGCAAGGGTGTGTTATGAATTATGTTATGTATTATGTAATGTGTGTGAGTGATTGAGTGAGTGTATGATATATGGATGGCTGAGCATGAGTGACCGTGTGAATGAGCAAGTGCATGTGTGTATGGTTGCACATGTGAATGATGTGAGTAAAAGAGTAGGTAAAGGATACGTGAACGTGTGCCGGCGTGTTGACTTTGGTCGTGGAGAGGGTTATGCACCAAATATTTTTTTTACTGGGCATCTATAAATGCCGTTGTTGCATAACACCCCCAGCCAAACTGGCTAACATGCCCAGTAAAAAAATATGCCTCGCATGCACATATAATCACATTGATTGTGAGTGTGTGTGAGGCACTGGGCGGTCTAGGAGACATGTATGGCATTGTTTACTGTGTATGATCAGTAGAACATTCCATGCCAGTCCCCTGGGCCTCTGAGAACCTTGCATGCAATGCCATGCATGCCCCCTGAGCCATTCAGCAACACACACACACACACACACACACACATAGGGAGGAGGCATAGCAGTATTTACTGGGCATCTAACATAGATGTTGAATAAAAGAAGTCATGTCTGCCCGCCGGGCCTCCCATCACCTTGCATGCATGCTATGCTGGCCCCTTGGCCCCCCAGCACCTTGCACACAACATCATTGATTATATGTGTGTAGGAAACGCTGGGGGCACATTGGCAGACATGACGTTTTTTACTGGGAGTCTCTCATAAATGCCCAGTAAAAAATGTAAACAATACCAAGTCTTCCCTCTGGGCCCCCTAGCACCTTGCATGCACACATCATTGATTATGTAATTATGTGTGCATGTGAGGTGCTGGGAGCCCCAGGGGAAAGGCATGTTTACTGGGTATCTATCATAGATGATGAATAAAAAATGTCATGCCTGCCCCTTCGGCCCCCCAGAAACTTGCATGAATGCTATGCTGGCCCCCTGGGCCTCCCGCGGTGCCTCACATGCATACTTAATTGATTATCTGTGCGGCTGAGGCACAGTGGGTCCCAGGGTGGGCATCTATGATATATATCCAGTAGAAATTGTCAAGACTGTCACCTGGGGCTGCGAGCACCTTACACACACACATAATCACATTGTGTTCATGTGTGTGTGAGGGGCAGTGGGGGGCCTAGGAGGTAGGCCTTTACATTTTACTGGGCATCTATGGCCACCAGAAAATTGCATGGCTGGCTTCCCCAGACACATCACACACCTAATCTGTGCCCTGGGTCCTGCAGCACCTCACATGTGAACATAATCACATTCATAATGACGATAGGGTGCTTGGGTATCACAGCCTATCACTGTGAAGTCCAAAATACTGAGTTTCGAGGGCCCCATTTCACTGTGTATATAGTTGGGGGTGGGTTAAGTTAATAAGAAAGGTGGAGGATTATGGAGGGGCTACAGGGAGCCCACCCCACATATACATGCAGTGAAATGGGGTAAAAACAAAATTGGTATTTTGGGCTTTGAGATTTTATTTTTGAAGTAATCACAAAGATACGTGGAAGTATGGCATTTTTTACCAGGCATCTGTTAAAAAACAAGCATGATACATGTGATTATGTTGCTAGACTGGCATTTGGTGCAGCCAGTCTTGTCACTTCTTACTGCAGCATGACATTTTGTATTGGGCATCTTTTATAAAGCAAGTGTGATAAGTGTTATTATGTAGCTAGACCAGCATGTTGATGCAACCAGTGTAGCCATTTCTTATTTTGGCATTATATGTTGTATTGGACATTTTTGATAATACAAGCATAATAAGTGTTATTACGTGGATACACTGGCATTTTGGTCCAGCAATTGTGGACATGTTTTCTTGCTGTGGATGGCTTTTATAAGGGCAAACCAACAAGAATATGTTCTAACATGGGGATTGTGAGGAATTCCCATCTGGCAAGTGTGTAGGTAGAAGCCCTGGCTTCAAGCCTCCAGATAAGATTCATACCAGGCCTTTTTACCTGTTACATTCTTGTAAATATGACAGCTTTATTATTTTCCTATGTACATTTACACACGTGTTTAGAGCTGAGGGCAGTGCAAAGGTCAGGTCACTTGACAGAAACCAGAACGCTTCTTTTGATTTTTATCTACATGGTTGTAATTGCAAGCCATAAGAAAAGCCTCTGAAACAGAATGGGCCTCATTACGACCCAGGCGGTAAGTTACCGCCTGGGCCGTGACTTTACCACCATGGCGTAAACTACGTTTACTGGTTGGCGGACTTACCGCCCCATTCCGACCTTGGCGGGGCGGTAAGTCCCCAATCCCCATTTACCCTTCCCCATTCCCATTTTTGCCCCATAGGGTATAATGGGAGTGGGGAAGGCGTTAATTACGCCACCGTAAATTACGGTGGCGTAATTAACTCCATGGTCCCTTAGCGCCATGGATTTTAACACCTGCTAAAAGCAGGTGTTAAAAGCGCCATGGCGCTAAGGGACCTCGTACTCAGGCGGTAAGGGTCGGCGCTGTTAACGCTGCCGTTAACCCCTTACCGCCTGGGTCGTAATGAGGCCCAATGTATTTCTCTGAAGCCTTTCAAAAAAATAAAAAATAAATGAAGCTGCACACTGTGTTAAAATGAATGGTTTCTTTCCATTCAGATTCTGCTGTGTTGTGTGTAGAAAACAGAAGCACCGTGCATGTTTATTGTCCTAGCATTTTAGGATTGTAATTAATTTAAAAAGATGGAAAACTAAGTTGCAATTGAGAATTCAACTTTTGTATCACATTATGCTTTTTTTCCAGTGAAAGCAAACTAGTATTGCACAATTGTATTTTTCGGAGTTCCAGTGCTGTGTGCATAATCATGCGGAGGCAGATCATGTTTACACTTATAATTTAATTTACACTCTAATAATAAAAAAAAAATGTGTAAAATGATGGGTATGCACGGTCTAGTTTACATCCATTCAACCTTAAAGTCAATGGGGTACATTATTATAAATGATCAGTGACAGCAGAGTCTTTGCTCAAGGGTGAGTGATTGTCATTATACCAATCACAGGTGTTATAGCCTCTCAAATCTTAAAGACTACAATAAAAAATCCAAATGCTGACTCTCCAGGAAGGGCAAGTACAATTTCTAATTGAAATAGAAACTCAGCAAAACATGTCCCTGTGATAATCCATATAGGTATTTAACTTTATGTCGTGCTTCATACATGGTTTGTCCAACATCTAGGCACTGGGATTATTATACCTCAGTCGATACACAGTTTACCAACGTCTGAAGGAGTTTGGCCAATAAGAAAGCTCATTCGGTTGAACGCTTATTGCTGAGATCTGTGCGTGATCTGTAGGTTGCAGGTTCGAATCTCAGCAAGGCCAAGTCAGCCTTTCACCCTTTCGAGGTCAATAAAGGAGTACTGCCTTTGGTTTGGTAAAAATTGTGATAAATATGTTCTGTGTACAGCGCTTTTCCAAAAGCCCTATATAAATGACCAGTTGACCATGAGATTAGTTTTAGAATTTAGCATGGAGTCCTTTCCTCTTTACACTTTTGTATCATAACTTTGGCATACCATTAGGTAGTGATAGCTCCAGGAAATTAGGACTTTCATTAAACATCAAAAGACAATTCTGCTATCGAACCTCAAAACACACAATACAATTCATGTTTGCTTTATTATGCAATTGGCTAGGTTTTTGTGTTTTCAACATTTAAATATATAGAAGATAGGAAATGGGCAGACCTTAGAGAAATAATAAAATGTGTATTCTGTCACAATGCAGAACGCTGCCACATGGTAATGATTTCCATACCGTTTTTCACACATTGGCTGGGTGCCACATACATTTTACTCTCTTGCAAAGGAGAAAAGGAATTTTTACTCCCTGGAAATCACATTTAGTCTCAAAGTTTAAAAATAGGCAGTAAAATACTCCCACCTCAAAATCTTATCTGGAGCACTGCTTGGCCTTTTTTATTTGTATTAATTAATAAAATTATATGTGTAGTTCCATCTCAGAAAGAGAAATCTGCTGATCAAGATATGCACCATTGTAGCAAAATCTGCATAAGTCTGAGGTTCCTGTGCTTGCAGCATGCTGAACAATAAATATAAGCCATACTTGAGTTAGGGTATTGTGGCCAGCATCTCTCATAGTTATACCAGCCACATTAAATTGATATTACACGTGTGTCAGCCCTCTTCAGCTGTGGAAGGTTTATGTGTATTCCTTCCAGACAAGACTCCCCTTGTCCACTGGCAGGACTGTAGAATTGGGGGATTGTTTCTCTTTGTTCCTTTATAAGGTTAGGTGGCACCCTTTGCCCAGAGACAGCCACTACACAGGAAGTTGGCCTGGGAACAGGAATCAAAGGGCACACCCATTGGAAAAGGGTGTCACTTAACACCAGGGTTCTGCATTTCTAAAGGACTTTGATTCTGGTATGGTATTGTTTATTTACATAGTACCTATACACAGGCACGTGTTTCAAAGCGCTCAAGGAGGGTGGGAACACAGGGGGGGGGGGCAACAGTCGCTCAGAGCCCTTGAAAATGTGAAACGATAATAGTCTGCACAGGCAGAGTAAGTGCATAAAATACATTTAACAGTATAGGATATAGCAAATAGGCCTTATGGCGATTCTGCAATTTTAACAGTACAATTAGGGGTGAAGACAGGGGAGAAACAGACAGACGATCTTCAGACGTGGTGTGTACGGATTGTGCAAGTGCACAGAGGGTCACACGGAGGGGAGGATCAAGTCCACCCCATTGGTTGAGACTGGGGTAAGTGCAGAGAGAGCCACTCTCTAGGGTTAATTTCTCAGTGCATTCAGTGTGGGTGGGGTGTAGGGCCCTGAGGCAAGTGCGAGAGAGGACTGGCAGGGGTGCCGGGAACCAGTGAAACTCTGAGGTACACCAGGCAGCCAGTCAGCGTGATGTAAGGCATAGGAGGGAGAGAGGGAAAGGACAGAGAACTGGGTTAGCAGGGTAGCTGGAGAGGGAAGGAGGAGGAGAAGAGGAAGGTCTTGATGAGTTTCTGGAATTTCAGAAGTTGCTGCTCAAGACGTAGGGCGGCAGGGAGGCTATTCCAGAGGATAAGGATCTCCCACCAAATCTCTGCTTGGAAAACCAGCTCACTCGCAGAAGGTTGGAGTAAGAGGAGCAGAGGGCTCGTGAGGGACAGTATTTAGGCAGGCAGTGTTGAAGGTAGGAGGGTGCCCGGCCCCAGAAAGCCTTGTGAACAATGCAAAGTGTCTTGAATGTGATCCTTGCAGCCAGGTGGAGCCAGTGGAGGGATTTCAGCACCAGAGAGATGCGGTCCCTGGGCCTGAGGCCAAAAATAAGTCTTGCAGTTATGTTCTGGAGGAGCTGCAGAGGGCACAGGGTAGAAGAAGAGAGGTTGAGGAAGAGTCTGTTGCAATAATCCAGCCTGGAGAGAACCAGTGCTCTAGAGGCAGTGAGCCTCTGGGGCAAAGTGAGAAAGGGAAGAGTACCTCTGAGGAGGTGTAGCTGATAGACTTTTTAGAGATGTCTGAAATGTGAGAGGAGAAGGAGAGAGTGGAATCAAAGATGACCCTGAGGTTTCTTGCCATTGAGATTTGAAAGGGGTGGGGTTAGTATAGCCAGACAGACATCTGTACAGGTTGAGGAAGATTCTTCCATCTTGTTGCGTTTTGCCCCTCTCTCTCTTTCCTAACCCCTCAACATTGTCTGGAGCAATGCACTTGAGTGTAATGTTAGAAGGGGAAATTCCACTCCTTTCAAGAGCAGAGATTGGACCCCTAAAGCAGGCTAGCTTTCACAAAATGACGATGGACTTTTGTTTTTGAAAGTAGGGCTCTCACAACACTTCTTTGAATCATCCTTTGAACTGCAATCGTGAAAGAAGATTTCATTGGACCTTGCTGGGAGGAAGTCCTTTCTGGAGACTTCCAGTTGTGAGGTGAAGGCAGGTGTTCCAAGGGAGAGGTGAGCTCTGTAACCTATGCAAAAAAAAATGGTGATGGCTGGAATACATGGAATTAATCCTAACCTCTAGCATTGCTCTGGGCAACCCTCCAGACCATCATTATGTGCCTGCCAAGACATTACAAAAGAGGAAAGACCATATGCAAATCAGGCTTGGTCCCACCCCAAAAGGGGCAGTCCAGTCCAAACTGATTGGTCACATCCCTTCTGCACGAGACCCCAAGCTTCCCCAAACATGTTTCACCCTTGTTGGGCCTCATCTGTGAAGAGTAGCTTGGGTCTCTATACTGCCCCATAGGTAACCAAGCTGCACCTCACTGATGAAGCACAACAAGGCTGAAACATGTCTGGGGTTCATTGCGTTTTCATGCAGAGGGGACCTGGCCTAGCAGTTAGGGCAGTGCTGCTCCCATTGGTGGCAGTACCTTACTGATTTACATATGGCTGGATCCATTTTGCAATGGCTCAGACGGGCTAAAAATTGTTTGTGTGGAAGGTTTCCCAGTGCAATGCCAGTGGTTCTGATTAATTCAAAGCCTTCCACCCATCACGTTTTTGATTATATCTACGTCACCCAACTATCCCCAAGGAATTTGGGGTTATCACCTGATGCTGGACCAAGACAGCATCTCTGGTAGCCATCCTGTTGCCTGGGACCTCAATATGACACAGGACCCCTGAAGGTGTGTGCAGCCTCAATGTTTCTTGGGAGCCCAAGAAAACACTAACCATAGTCCTTGAGAACTGGAGTAGGACTCACAACACCTGGAAGCCAGAAAAGCCGAGATCCCTGTTTCAACATCAACCCACTGTGTGCTATGCTGTGCCACACCATACAAGCTGAAGCACGTTGTTGCCTCAGCTCAAACCAACAATGTTCCGCTGCCTTGCATTGCTTGACTCCCCGTCTGAAGCACCATGCTCTTCATCAACTCTCCTGTAAGTCAATTGACCGGACCCTGTTGACTCTCGAACCACAACCCCTGAACTCCGGTTAGAATTGCCTCACTAGCACATCCTGGTACCTGCTAGACCAATGTCGATCCTCGACCACTTAACCGAACCTGTCTGCACAGCATGAGAAGATGATTCAAGACCTCAGCGACCTTCCAGTCAACCACACCTTCACGCCAGTTTGCCACTGAACCACCATGACTGCCAAATTGTTTAACTGAACAGAACCCGCAATCGATGAAGAGAAGCCAAGAACAATGCTGTCTAATCACCCATACCTTTGGAAAAGGTATTATTGACTAGTATCTGCCCCTGGTTCATCTTAGGTCCTAGAGATTGTATAGGCCGCTTTAATACCTTTTGTAACCTCAAGAACACATCCTATGAACATTTTCTTTTTTTTATTTTCTTTTCTCGCCCGTCCCATTAACTAGAGGTCTGCATCTTTCCTATCTTTGCATATTATGTGTCCTTTCTACAGGGGTGAGTTTTTACAGTGTTTTCTAGTTACTTATTGTACATGGTATGTTTTTATTAAAGTATACATTTGTATGGAACCTTGATTTGCCATTCCTTTATTTTGGACTGTTATATTTTGCTATTTGGGTTGCTACAGAACCACATTCACATCCCTCTTGAGAGTATTGCCTTCCCTTCTCACACATTACCACAAAAGGCGAAGGAGGTATATCTCTTGACTGTGTCCGTTTTACCTTTATGATTGTGTTGACCCTTTGTAGAAGTCTGAGGGCTGAGTGGACTTTTTAGCCTCTACTCATCTTTGCTCTCCTGTAGGGCAGGAGTCAGTTCATAACAGGGATACTGCCATATTTTGTCAGTGACAGCCTGGACATGTTTTCTTATATGCACATTACTGGCATTATGCACAAAGCAAACATGATTGTGTTCTTCTATTGGAATACTAGCATATATTGTTGTAGCCATCATGGACTTGTATGGCCACAGCCAGCTTGAAAATGTTTTTCTACTGGCATATATTGTAGGCAAAGGGATCATGAAAATGGGTTGGAAATGTTCCTGTGCACTGTTGGTGAATTACATGTACTGGGTTTTTGGACATGAGTTACCCAACTTCTCACAGAAAGTGTATTGTATAATGAAACATTTTAAATCATTTTTCAAAAATGTTTCTCAGGGGGCAACCCTTCCGAACCCATTTTGGTTGGTTCCGCTCCCTCGATACACTTGGTCACTTTGGCATATTTGTAGGAATTGTTTACACCCTTCCAATAAAAAAATCACCAGTCGCCACTGGGTAAGTGGTTGGTGGGTGAATGAGTATGAATGTGTGGGTTCAAGGCTTGGGTCACAGGCAAGCACAGGCACTGAGCATGGATGTTGTCTTAAATGTTTTGCTGGTATTTTTGGACAAAGCCAACGTGATTAATGTTATTACATGGAGGAGGGTTTGGGGTGGGAGGTTTATAGCGCTATGGGGCAGGTAAACTGGGCATTTTGCTTCTCAGCAATTAATGTTTTAATCATATAAGGAGCAAGGCCAATATGATGTGTGTTCTTTCATGGCGAGGATAGGGGAACTTATGCACTCAACAAGTAAATGTTTTCTTACTGTAGCATTGCATGTTATACTAGGGTTAAGGGAAAGTCGACATGATGAGTGTTCTCACATTGAGGGTCATGGGTCGAGGTATTTCAGAGCCAAACAACTAAATGGTTTCTTACTGTGGTATTGCATGTTTTACTGGCCTAGAGGTGTTGGTGTTACTCAGTAGCTAGGTACAGCGCCCTACGATAGGTGAAAGATTTAAGGGTTGATTAAAACACATACTTGAATCTTTCACCTGGTGCATTGCACAGTATGCCCCTTGCATCAGCATGAACATAATGTGCATTGTACCTTCATGGTGATCCAGGATGGCATGGAGTGCAGAGCTGAGCGGCCCTCAGCATGACTGAGTTGGGGGCAAAATATGGCTTACGCCACTGCATTTCATAATCAACCCATTCTACTTTTCACTCAATCAAAAGGGAAACGTATCCCTTTCTCTCATTCAGGTCTGTCTCACCTGTGAGGGCTTATTAAGGGGCAGAGGGTAGTCAAGAAATCCCCCTGATCTTCGAGTAACCATGCTCACTAAGTCAGTCATTACTTAAAATGTTGCCCGCCAGGGCTTAAAGGACAACCATTTATTTTACAAACTAATAAAGACTGACTCACTCACTTAGTGACATTCTCCCAGACAGAGACAGGCCAGACAATAGTCACACCAATGTCTCCATATAGTCTACTCTTCTCCCTTTTAACACATACACAACAGCCAATTACAATTTTACTCCTACCCATTTCTGACTGCACCACTCTAGCAGTTGTCATCTCCTACCAGAAAAATACTGTACCTTGGCTGGCAGCTATGGCTACTGGCCTCATGTTTAAAACCCTTCTAAAGTGCGATGTGCTTCCCTGTGCGACCTTCATGATCACCTATAGCTCTTAAAGCTGTTATGTTCATACGGGATGGACTTTGCATCCTCCACCTTAATAATAGTAATGTATTTTACTGGATTATTCATTCCACTTTCAGAGTCACACACACCATAAGTGGCATTATTTTGGCAGTCGAGTTGTCTGCCCCTACCCACATCAGTGGCCATGCACGTGATACATGCCTCTATATCCATCTGTCACTCACTCACATATGAACTGCAGACCTGTCTTGGACAAATCATGCCCTTTTCACAGAGTACACTATCAAATCCCCAAAGTGTCCCCCCTCTCCCCTCAACACTGGCTGAGGTTGATTTCCCCTATCTTAGGCCGAAGAAGAGGGTCACTATTAAGATGTATAGCTCCACCTTCATCCCTCCTAGCCTTGAGAGTGATCCCCTTTCCACCAATCCCTTTTCCAAGTTGGACAGCCTCAAAGGTTAGTTTTGTAACAAAGCAGTCAAAGTGTTCAGAATTTACAAGGAATGGAGTTCCCCTGAGACATGTGTTTTCTTCCCTGTAGCCTCTAATTCCCTTGCAGACAACCAATCTGCCTTGTACAATGACATGGTGGAAGTCATTCAGGACAAGTTCTTTGAACTATGACACATAAAAAAAACTTTCCTTAGATCATGAATATTACCTATTCCATATATATCCTAAGATCTTTACCAAGCAGCAGCACAATACATGTCTCTTTACTCGTCATAGCACTCACCAGTCGTATGGGTTGGCTGGGAATAGAAATCTCTGCATAACGAAAAAGGGAAATCGAGCATGAATGTCATTGGTACATTTCCAAGTTTTTTCAGTACGTACAACTGTGTGACACCTTAAATGTCTTTTAAAAACACTTAATTGAATGGGTAAAAGAAATACCATCACAAACCTTTAAAGTTATTAATTTCCACCAAGAGGCTGAACTCTGAGTAGAGAGTTTTCAGACAGTAAACTGAGTGATGTGGAAAATAGGTTTGCAAGATTTCATTGTTTGCCTTTTGCTTGACTGGTCATGCTACAATTGGCATGTTCTATCATTCTGCCCATGACAGGTGTTTTAACTGTGTATTCAGCATCACAGTATTAGATTTTGGGCCTCATGCCAAGTTTGCTGGTCCGAAAATAATGGTGCCGGTAAACTCACCGGCATCCTTGTTTCCGTACCAGCAAATTACAGGTTTGACTGCCAGAGTCGCTTTGCCCAACAGGTCTACCCTGCCAGGCGCATCGGTCACGGTAAGCAAAGCCGTCACGGAAGCAACTATGGGACTCTATGGGAATGGGTATTCATGAAATTACTAGTGCCTGACTTCCCGCCCACCAGGGAAGTCAGGCGCTGGTCACTTTTTACGGGTCCGGCAGCAACCCGCCAGACCCGTAATGAGGGCCTTTGTAGTAATTTAAGATTTTTTTTAAATGGCGAAAGCAGTCCTACCTTTTGTTCCAACAAACATTTTAGGTATTTTATTTCTTATTATGCCTTGCTAGAACGTCACTTTGATTGCCCTAGCATTTATAATTTTTCTTTAAATCTTAGCGGGTAGGTTATCACGTTCTTATTGGCACAATGCAAAACCTGTTACTACTATATCAAACTGCTTACTTGGTCTTTCAGCCTCCTATGGAGCAAAGTCATCAGCTCAATGCCAATGTATCTCAACAGTTTGAACCAGTTCTCACAAAGGAGCCTTCACCTGAAATGGAAGGTGTCATGGGGTGGAGACCTGCACCCCTCGCTTGCATCGGACACCAACGGAAACATGTAATCTCTGCAATATTAACCTGGAACTGATTCATTAGGTAATGCTCCATGTACATGGACATAAAGAAAAGACTAACCCCTTGAGACAAGTAATTTATTGTTTACGACGAGGTGGAAATAATACACCGGAAGGCCTGGGAAAGTGCTTTTCGACATTCTGGGGGAAATCTATGGGGCAGATACAGGTGCTCATCTGGAGGGCGGGGTGGGTCAGCTGGGTCTGGAATGAGTTAATGCTAGGATGCTGTCTCCTTGTGTTGAAAGACACTCTGAAATAAACCCTTTTTGCTCAATTATAGAAAGGAATGAAGACTATAATTTAATTACCTTTACAGATTGGCACTGCGACTCCTACCTGTTGCGCAACGCAATGGATTGGATTCCAAAGAATCTGCTGTGCACACCGAAGAATAAGGTAGGATTCTTTTTTGCAAAAAACCTCATGAAATCAGTGATCGAAGTGAGCAGGAACGGTCAGGAGCGGTGTTCCACTACTTTTTTCTGTTTACCATTCCTCTACTTTTCACCATTCTATTCGAGGATTGGTCCATTCATGTCCCTGTGCAACTGTAAAGTTGTAATAGGAGCCTAGTTATTAGTCACTTAGACTATTGCAATGCCCCGGCCGCAACACCTTGCACATGTTGCACTATGCTTCCACCTACCCTCTCCCTTGCCAAGACCATAGTTCCACTACTTTTTTTGGTCCAGTTCTACCACTGCAAGGGGATTTATTGGGAGGAGGTGAAGAAGGCTGGCGAGCGACGTTCAGGCGGGCCGCAGAGGGGAGTCCAGAATTATCCAGATATGGTTTAGCCGAAATGGGATTTACTTAGCAGCTATGCACATAAGTGCTGGACAGTCTGGGTTGGGTATGTTGTTCTGTTAATTGTTTTTTGTCTGTTTTAGTGCTGTGGTTTTGGCGATTGTCTACTTTTTCTACCCTAAAATAAATCTAGCAAAACATTGGGATCAGAGGTGCTATGTTCAAAACTTTGCAGATTCCTGATCAATGCGCATGGATTTAGTCCGATCAGAGGTGCTATGTTCAAAACTTTGCAGATTCCTGATCAATGCGCATGGATTTAGTCCGATGTTGATGTTGAACAGACTGTGGTAGGAGAAGGCACTAGATGAGACCTCTCAGTCTGTGTTTCAGGTTTAGATAGTGAATAATAAAAATAAAACAGAACAACTGCATTTGTTTGCTGGGATATTGAAACCCGGAACATAAAAAGGGAAATATGTATGCCTGCATGGTACCTATAGCTCTTCTCAGGACTTCTGTGTGGAGACACTTGTAAAGCACTCTCAGGACCGCAAATCAGTGGAGTCAGAGTAAATGGTACAGGGGTATGTGAACACAGGGCACTCAGCATCTCAAAATAAGGAAAGAGAATGGGTAAGAGGCAGTTGGAGCAGGCGAAAACCCCTCCTAAGGGCTAGCCTGGACACTGCATGCTTATAGCCCGTAAGAGTGTGACTTGGGATGTCCGAGACTCATGATTCTTTCTAACCAGCTATAACAATTATACTGAGTTTTTTATTGATGAGACTTTTAATCTGGATGAATTAAGCAATCTTCATTGTGATCTGGCGTTGGTGACTTGGTTAGAAGAGGAGACAGCAAGGTGAAATGATAGCAATGTGAAGGGACTCCAGGAAGTTAATGACAGATTGCGAGGACAGATAAAGTACCTGCAGGTAAGATGTGTGTAAGAACAATATATGCACCCGTGACCCCTAGATGCTTGAAGAGAAGACTGAAACTGAGCAGGACGATCAGGATAAGAAAAAAGCAGATGATGTGATTGAGTTTTTTAGACATTTATTTTATTTATTTGCATTTATAAAGCGCACAGGATTGCCCTGAGGCATCGTGGTGCTGATACAGAAGGCTTGAGCTTAACATAGTTAGGATGTAACATTCGGTAGAGGTGGTACAATGACAGGTGTTAGGTGGCAGAGGTTATACTTTACTTTGGTTACAGTGCAAGCATAACCGTGCATGTTGGTTTGGAAAACATTAGCAGAATAAAAAAGCATTAGCGGAATGTGTGCGCTGCAGCAAGAGCAGCTCAGAGGCAGGTGGGGCATGTGCCTCAGGTGGAAAGTGCAGATCAGCCGCTAGCAAAACAGTTCCAAACCGGGGAGCCTTCTGCACCGGCAGTGCCCAGACCGACTAACTTGAGAATTATACTCCATCAGTGATGAGGGGAGGCAAAGCAAATGGGGGAGACTTGTGAGTATTCCAAGCACCCTAAAACAAATTCAAGCAGGAATTAACTGGACCGGGGAGGGCAGCAACAGCCCCACTCTGTCACTGTTTATATCCCATGGGCTCCAGGCAACCTGCAGAGCCTAACTAAAGAAGTCCCAAATATTAGGGAGTAACCATAGTCTGTCATAAAGGAATTGAGCAATTTAATCCAGTGTTATAATCCCTCCTGGGCTGATATGAATTAGTTCATGATGGTGGTTGGGCCACCTGAGGTAAGGCAGAGACTGATTGAGTGGTCCTCATGGACACATGCCAACCCAGGCAATGGGGATGTCTTGATTGAAGCTATGGAGAGAATAACTACTGCCATCTCCAACATCTGGACCTGGAAAATCTGTTTGGGCCAAGATATGTAGCTGCAGAGAAAACAATTATGAATCTCTGGCAGGTTTTTCTTTTTATTATTTATTTACTGTTGTTTTGGCTATAGAAAAATAAATGTTTCCAACCTTTCAACAGTTACATTTCACATTATTAACTGTTTGTCTTAAAACTTTGTAAAAACCTATTCACTTCCATTAAATGAATAGCACAGAAATTTAACAAAAATAACAAAAATAGAATGAGTGAACATTCCACAAAAATAGTCGGGATCTAACAATCAGTCCCGATTACGGCTAAGAACAGTATGTACATACAATCTTAATATAACATTCTATAGTTTTACAGCTTTAAGAAAATTGATTATCGCATATTGGACTTATTTTTTTTCTCCGTGTGAAACAATGTATACCATAGCTGTTCATGCATAACTTTGATATGGCCTTCGAAAAAAGGTTTAAACAATTTGCATTTTAGAGCCAACAAATGCACACAGTCAATCAATAAATGTTGCAGAGTCTCTCGATGGTTTTGGCAGATTCGACAAATTATTTTTTCTTTTGGTACTATGTTACGTTTACATAGAAAATCTGCCGTTGGGCACAGTTGAAGCCTAAAACGTAAAAAGGCCAGATGATGCTGGGAGTTGGGTGACCCTAACAAATATCGGGCAGTTTGACCATGTTTTTTTTAATTCAAATGAATTTTCCTCAAATGTTTTATATCGTGTAAATTGTGCATATGTCTGATTCCAGTCGTATTGCCACATCTTTTCCTTGGCTTTACAGGGATTATTGATCAATAGTTGCGTGGATATATCAGCGTTGCTAAGCAACTTTATCGCTCTCAGCCTCCATGTTCTTATAAAGTCATCAAGGATTTCTTCTGCGACATAATCTGCCATAAGACGAGCTAAGCCATTTTGCATCTCACCCATTATGAGCTTACGATAGCCACTTATATCTGCCATGCAGGGATATTAGTCCCAAATCATAGTGGATTAATGGCAACGGCTCAGAGTTGGGTAGCTGCAACATCTTTCTCCAATATGCTCCTTCGATTCTAGCCCAGTAAACATATGGACACCATTTCTTAGTTTTGGTTCCATATAGCAGGACAGGTGTCATTTTCTTTTTATAGTAGGCTAACAAAGGGTGTATCGAGAATTTGCAAAATTTTGCCCTGATGATTCTGGCTTGTGATATGGTATTGTGTAATTTGGCCTTCTTGACTTCCTCATAGGGTAGATCAGTAGGGTGATTGGTTAGCAAAAGGCCCAGATAAGCCCACATATGTCGTGACGATACTTAAGGCACTATTTTGTAGTATCCACAAGTATGTTTGACATCTCTTCCTAGGATTTCCAAATTGAATAATTTGGGTTTTAGTTGCATTGATAGATATGCAGTAGGATTGAGCATATCCATCAAGTGCCTTCAGCATGTTTTTGAGGCCCTGAGGTGTCTTTGACATGAGCACCATTTCATCAGCGTAAAGAAGCCAGTTTATGGGGATTCCCCTAAGTCTTGGTGCATCAGTGTTCAGATTCTTGAAGGCATGACCTATTCTGAAATAAAAAAGTTAAAAACTGCAGATGCTAAGAGGCACCCCTGCTTCAGACCCCGGTCTGTTTTGATGTCATCGGATAACAGGCCATCTCTACATAGGCGGACTTGGATGGTTGTCTCAGAATGTAGCTGAATAATCCATTGCAAAATAGACCAGGGACAGCCCTTGTCCAAAAGCTTCTTAAATAGCAGTTCCCATGGTACGCCATCGAACGCAGTTTGAAAATCAATAAAAGCCATGAAGATTGGCTGTCTTCGTTGTTTATGGGCATCTATAAGAGAGTTCAAAGTAATCAGATTTATTGATGAGCCAAGACCAGCTACAAACCCAGTTTGAAAGTCATCGCTGGGCTGTCTTTTGGTTAGCCACATATTAAATCCAGCCAGTAGTAGGTGCGCAAAGATTTTACCAGGACATTCCAAAAGTGCAATTGGTCGATACTATCTTGGATCAGACCTTGGGCCTTTTTTATATATTGGGACTATTATGGACTTTTCCCAAGATCTGGGAACCTTGCCAGTCTGTAAAGTGTGTTGGAAAATATTATATAAAATGGCTGCCCATCTGTTTGGATTCTATCTTATTATCAGGTTGTGTAAGCCATCTGGCCCAGCTGCACTCGACCTGCTTAGTTTAGAGATGCAATGTAATATGTCATCCATGTCAAAATGAAAGTGTGAATACATCTTTAGAACTGACCAGTTTATTTTGATCAGTGAAAAGGGGGTTTGATAGAGGCCAGTATAGTATTCAGACCATATTGATTCTGCAATTGGATTGGTTTGCATGGCGCTTTGAGGCAAAAAAGCAGCCTCATTAAGTAAAGACCATATGCCTCCAGTCGATTTAGTTAAAATCTGGGACAGCATTCGTTCTCCGTCTTTTTGATATTGCACGGCACGCCGCGCCCGGCACTAATTATTGTAAAGTTGTTTAAGAGTCTTTATCAAATCAATGTTCTTTTTCGACAAATCTAGAGACAGATGTCGTACATCTCTACGTAGCTGGACTTTTCTTTTTTTAAGCTCTAGGTCAAAGGCATGAATATGTCTAAAATCATACTGGCGTACACTGGGCCACCTTTTGCTAAATATTTGCATGGCATGAATATTACATCCCCCTTCCTTGCTTATGATTGGACCATTTAATGCGATTCCCTGCTTGATTAAACTCAATGGATCGCAAATTCTGTTGTATATTTAATTTCACAGGCTGGGATAAATTTGGCCAATGCCACGTTAAGCATAGTTGACTGTGATCACTTACATCTGTCCCACAGACTGTCAAAGAGATTGTAACATCCATTAGGGCAATATCCACATATATATAAAATCCAAGTGTGCTGTTAATGATTCCCTATGCCATGTTGCCTTTGCCGGTATGTCCCCAGGTATGGACGCATTTAGCATCGTAAGATTTCTGTCCTTCATCAGTTGTATCCACTTCGACTCATGAGACAGATGATTTTTAGGCTTACTTGGTAGAAGATGTAAGTTTAAGTCGCCCAAAAGAATTGTATGTTTTATAGTTGCATCCATAGTTAGGGAATTGAGCACATTGGAAATGTATGTAAAGAATAGTTCTGCTGATAATTGCTGCTTTCCCCAATAGACGTTGACAATCGCAGTTGTAACATTCGATTTTGATCATTTAACTACCTGAATGTAAGGCGATGGAGACTTGCAAGAAACCATTCGCAGATTCAAAGATTTATTTGCTGCAATCAAAAGACCTGCCATTGGCCGGCCAAACAGATTTCTGATTGCGGGGGTCATAACAATGCAATACGAGTCCCATACGGGTTCGTTTATGAGCCAAGTTTCCTGGAGAACAACAATGTCAAAGGCATTAAGTTCTCTGTTTGGTGTGTTTAGGAAATGTTTATGGCCACGTGTGTTCCAGGAGAGCAATTTCATATGTTTATCTATCTCGCATTGTTATGAATTGTGTTGATGGAAGTTAGAATCCACGGATGGGTTTGTGTGTGTATGATTGAATTGTAAAATATTCATGGTGTCCGGATAGGGTCTAGAAACTGGCATGGATGATGAAGTAGACATCTCTTGGGTCAAGTCTTGAGTTATAACAAATCCCAGACTGTAAAACTTGGCTCTGGCTTGCCATAAGGCATTAAACGTAATTCCTGATCGCATGAATAACCTGACCCTGGATAAATCACTATGAATAATGAATTATACAAGGTCAATGCCTGTGCTCGATAAACCCTGAAGAGTTGATATTTCAGCACAGATATTCAACACACTCATGCGATTTAAGTCATATTTGACAAATGGATGGGGGCGACAAGACATCACCAAATGATGGCAGTGTGAATAGGCTCCATTAGCAGGGGCCTGCCGACCAGGTCCCATGGATTCTGGACCAGCGGATGTTTTTATTATTTGGTGCTTTGGTATCAACGAAGCCCTGTCCTCTTGTTTGGTCATGGGTCCTTTCAAAAAAAGGGATACATCTGGCATCGATACAGATGACTGTTGGGTCATTACCAGAGATCCCAAGGCTTCTTTGGTTTGTATAATGTACTGTGCTATTGATTCTCTGATTTCATCACGTAAGTCCTCTCTGTTAGAGGTTTCAGTCATGGAGTTCTCTTGCGCTTTGTTGTCCTTGGACTGGACAAGTATATCTTTTTATTTGATGACAGAGGGCACAGTCATTTTTGCAAAGTGCTGTGATAGCGCACCCTTGATTTCATCTCGCACCTCTTCTAAGGAAGGATGTATTGATGAGTTGACTTGAGTCTGATTAGGCTGGGACAATGGAATTAGTGCTTGTTTTGGGCCAGTTGTTGAGTGCTTAACTTCTTTCAAGTTTGAAGCAAGTGGTGCAGAAGTTTGGGCAAGATGAAGGGCTATAGTCTTCATCATTTCTTGACGTATCTCTTCTAATCAAGGACTAGAATGCAAATCAGCACTTTGATGCTCTTTTTGAAAGGATAGGTCACTGTTTCGTGTGTCAGGATTATATATTAGAGCTACAAGCGTATTCAAGGGCTCATGCTCTTCAGGGCAAATCACGTTTCGTTTTTGATTTACATTAGACTGACTCAATTGCATTGCAGCTGAGCCCTGTAATTTGTTCATATCTGGAATAATAGTTTTTATGCAAGCCTTTTTCATTGGTGGAGGCTTCAGAAGTTTGCGTTTGAATGGCAACAGTTTTCTTCCTTTTCACTTGTTGATGCATCATGGTCTTCCCCATTAGGGAAAAAGGATTGGTCAATTTCAAGATGTGTTGTTGTTCTGAGGGTTTGACTTGTTTGAGACACGGTTGATCAACGACGGTCAATGGATTAACATTATCCATGTCTCTCACACTTACTAGGCTCGTGATCAGAGCTGATGTTTTAGTTTGAGGCATTTCAGCATTCTCATGATTTTTGCCTGGACAAGTTATATTTTTTGAAGGTTCATTAGTGTACGTTTGTTTGGCATTTTGCGTGTCCGTTATGCCATTAGGGAGTTTTTTTCCAATCCCCAATGGTTCAGCTATCCCTAGATTTTGCTGCAACATTTGTCCGGTATGCAATACATTTAGCTGATCATCGCGGCAATCAGTTTGCAAAGCTATGTGGTGAGCCTCAGAAACTTTGGACGTCGGCGGAAGGGAAGCCACTCCAGTCAGTTGAGCTGCATCAGGGGCTTTGCCCCTTTCCTTAGTAGTTGGTGCAGTATCTCTGTCTGATCATTCATTTTTGTTTCCAGAAGCTCATATAGTCTTGCTATTGTCATTAGAGCTGTGTTCATGGCACTTAATGTGTTATTAAGAGCTGGTGCTTCCAGAAAGGAGGGACAACCAGCTCGCAGGCCATTAATAAAAAAGTTGTGATCAGGGGGACGCTCATCAAACCTTGTTCCCCGAGGGGTGGGCGCGATGAAGGATACCGAGTTACTAGATGAGCAGGCCAGGGATTTGTCAAACATAGCTGGAGATTTGGATAGTTCGTTGGACAAGGTTATTGCCCCAGTCGCCATAGATTCAGGATTCAAAGGTATCATGTACTTGGGGGACATACCTTTTTGTAATATAGCTATGCTATCTTGTTCCAACTGGGTCAAATCACCTGTGTTGGAACAGAAGTACATAACATCCTTGGCATCTATGCAGGTGGTATTAGATGTGTTCATGAAGCTGATCATGGCCTCATCTATCTCACCCGCAATAATCATGGCCTCATGCGCTGCACATACATTTTGTTGAGCAAGAACGGTGCAGAGTGGCACAGGCCGGTTCAGTGCTTCAATGTCTTTTTCCAGGGCCATTTGTTGTGTTGTGATCAGCATGCAGTAAGTATGGTTAAATCAGAAGTTTCTTTAACAAGTGCTAGAGAAGGTTCATCTGAGGCTCCTAAGGATACTTGCAGTTGAGTACTAGTGGTGATAAAAGTCAAACATGGTATATCAAAAGCTGTACTAAGAATAGTTTCAGTTAAGAAATGAGGAGCGACATTGACTGAGCATGATTCTGACTGAACATCGGCAGAGTTAGCCTGGCACTGCTGATTAGTTGTAATATTACTAGAACTCTTAGCCATGTTAGATGGCATTAATGTCAGGGATTTTGTGACAGTATGACAGCCTATGCCCCAAATGGTGAAGTTGTGTGCTTTTGGTTCACGTGTTGATGGATCACTAAAGCAAAATTGGCGTATATCGGAGGCTAGGGAAACCGAACGTTCCTTTCTTTTTTGTAGACCTCCTATTTTAGATTCAGGGGGCTGCTGCGTTTGCTTTCTGATCTCTAGGACCACAGATCGTTCATCCTGCTCTGCATTTGCATTGAGCGGCATGCCTGTTTTTAGGGTGTGGGATCCGGCAGCCATGTATGTGTTTTTAAAGACAGACAAATATAGACATCATATAAATAAATATACAAAGCAATATCGAAATCCACAAAAGTGTTATATTATAAAATTAGAGCAGTAATATGTCAGTTGATAATTTGCACCAGTAAAAAAAAAAAAAAAAAAAAAGCAAGATTAATAATGAATGTGAAAAATGAGATGCTAACTCAGGTCCATACATAGAATTCAACAAAACCCTTTGGACTCGAGTTCACTGTCAACCAAGACTAAACTGCATGAGCAATTACCCCTACGATTCACTATGTCCGCCAGCACTCGCACCCGCGCTGCGCACCGTGAACAGTAAACAGTACTTCTTCGTACTTCACGGTGCGCGCGCAAGTGGGCTGGCTTGTGGGTACTTGTAGGCAAACAGGCGCGACAGAGTTCAGGGGGCGGAGACACCAGTCGAGCAAGCCTGAAAGTGGAAAGTACGTTTTAGGGGCAAGGCTAATGTTGTTGTAACAAAACACAAGCACCCAGAGATCTTCTCACTTCTTAAAGGAGCTGCAGTAGTTTGGTGTTGCTTTTAAAGCAGGTCATAGAGCAAACTCCTTTTTTGGAGAGACTGTGACCGAAGGCATAATTACAAGAATGTATGCACCAGATGGCAGAGCAAACCTTTAGCAGAGCATGTGGCAGTGGCAAACCACTAGATATCTTGTCAAGAACAAAAGAAGGGCATTTTTGAGGGAAGGGTAATGGTCCTACAGGTGCAGGGACATATGGAGAATTGACTCAATACTGCCCAGAGGGGAAGGATGCCATGAAATATGGGAAGGGGAGATCTGTCCCAAGCTCAGTTGGGAAAGGGAGAGCAGGGAGGAGGCTTTTAAAGACTGGTAGACTATCAGAGGTAGAGCGGACAGCAAGGACAGCTAGAAAAGAACAGCAAGGATTGTTGGTCCAGCAAGGACAACATGGGCAACAAGGGGAATTGAGCCAAACGGCTCCATGAGGACTGCTGAAAAATCCATTAGTCTGCAATTATTGTAAACACTAGGGACACTGTAGGAACACATGTCTCTTTAGACCCAAAAGACCCTAAAGACCCAGGTCAATTAGATAATCAGGGTAATCTAAATATTCCTGTAGAATACCCAGCCACAGTCCCTTCACTGAAACCAACCAGGGAGTGCCTACTCGATTCCTTAACTTGAAAGCTTTGACATTTTCCCCCAGCCCACCTTCCATCCCTAAGAAGAATGACTAAGACCCATTCTGACTACATTAGGAAGTTGAAGCTCGCATATCTTCATATGGATCACTTCCCGCATGTGCCCATATATGGCTAAACCATTAGGGCAGTAGTTATATCCAACATTCCAGCCATATATCTTGTCACTGAACCCCTCACCATAACCTTAGGGTAAGGTTTTACTTTGCAAACTCGGGTGCACCATCTATTGTATACCCAACAGAATATTTTCAGGTGTGTCCTATGCTAATAAAGAGGAGGCCCTAAAGACACTCTAGACTGGCCCCAGAGAAGAATCCCCAGTAACAGGGAATGGTTGATGACCTAAATGTCCTGATTAACTGTGGTCATCACACGATAATGAAGTGAGATACATTCATACAGCAGAACCAGTCAGGATAAAGGTAGATCTGTTCAAGAAACTTCTGTATATTCCCCAGAACCCCTGAAGCCTGAGACACAACAAGGTAGTATTCCCCTTGCTGAGGCCCTCCACAACCAAGGCATAATTATTCCCTCTGTTATTCCATGTAACACTTCGATAGTGCCAGTCAAGAAGCCAGAGAAAACCGCCTATAATTTGTCGAGGCCCTAAGATTTATTAATGCAGTGGTCATCCCTTCTTTAAAAGTTGTGCCAAACCCGGCAACCATACTGTCATATATCCTGCTAGAATCCACATACTTCACAGTAGTAGATTTCTGTTCAGCCTGTTTCTCAGTACCCATAAATAAGCATAGCCGGTACCTCTTTCCACTTTTGCATTGGGGAATGCAGGATACCTAGGACTGTTTGCTCCAGGAGTTTACTGCATCCCGACACCCTTTTCAAAACAATTGGAAAAGAATCTCGATGATGTACATTTTGTGGGAGGGTCAGTTCAGGGCCAATATGTGGGCAATCAATTTATCACCTCACCTTCATGTGAAGCATTTAAGTAAAATATGCAGGCTCTATTGATGGCCATTTCAGTAAAGAGACACAAAGTGTCCAAAATCTAATTGCGGTTATGTAGACACAAAGGGCATTACTTAGGGCAGGATATTACCAGAAAACTTAGATTAATAGCCCCCACCAGGAAGAAGCAGTGCATAAAATACCCAAGTCTCAGACCATTACGCGGATGAGGGCATTCCTGGGTATGGTTGGATATTGCTGGAAATAGATTTTCGGATATTCAGAGATTGTTAAACCCCTGTAGCAATACACTTGAATAAACATAGTGGCTCCATTACAATGGACTATTTAGGCTGAATAAGCGTTTGTTAAAGTGAACACTTGCCTAGCTAATTTTCCAATATTAGGGCTACGTGACTACAAAAAGGGATTCACTTTATACTGACAAAAGAGAAAGGATTTGTTCTACCCGTTCTGGCGCAAAAATACAGCGTACACCATAAACCTGCAGATAATAAGTAAATGACTAGATCCAGTTGCTTCTGGAAGGCCACCTTGCCTATCATTAATTAAAGCTACTGCTCCAGTAGAGGAGCAGGGAGAAAACATCACACTTGGTACATCACCGAAGGATGCAGGACCCCATCCAATCTTTGTTACTCAAGACTAAGGTCTAGCACATGTCTGCATCCTATGCGGGTAAATATGAGATTCTCCTCCTAAATTATTCCAATATTACCCTTACCAGATGCCAGGGGTAGACCATGCAACACTCTCCCCACCCCTGAAGACATGAACCGGCACAATACTAAACCCCATGAATGTTTGTCCATTACTGACTTTTTACTGACACCTCAAACAGACCTAACTGATATACCCCTGAAGCAGCTTTAACTGTTTTTGTTGATGGTTCTTGTTACCGAGATCACAACGGGAAATTGGTCACAGGTACACTTTATGTGAGCCTGCGAAAGTGGCAGAGAGTTGCAGGCCCAATGTCACCTCCACCCAGGTGGCAACATTGATAGGATTAGCATAAGTATGCAATCTAGCGGCACAACAGTCTGTACTGATTCCCGGTATCATGTTGGGGTAGCCCACAACTTTTGTCAACTCTGGAAACAGCGAGGGTTCCTAAATTTGACTGGATCCCCTGTTAAAATCAGGAAATGTGTTAAAGCTTTTTCTGATGCTATGGTACCTGACACATTTGCCATCATTAAGTGCACCACAAACCAGCCCTTAGAAGCCAATGTTAGTTTTGGCAATAATTTTTATGACCCTTCAGCTAAACTTTCTGTGTGGACAGACACCAAGGAAGAATATGTCCTCCCAGTAAAAAACAGCCCTGTGATTTGGCTCTAATGCTTGAGAATGCCCCTCACATTGAGAAGGATAATTGGATAATAACGGGCTGCGTATTACACTATGGACCTCATTACGACTTTGGAGGCAGCCATGCCCTTAATAAGGGCATGGCTGCCTCCAAAATCGTGTCTGGGTTCCCTGAATGGGGAAATACCGGGCCATTCCTAGTATGGAGGGCCCGGTATTTCCTCCTTCAGGGAACCCCGTAGGGCTCAATGGGAATGGGGAGAGAGCTAACAACGGGCCCATTACGAGCGGGCCCGTTGTTAGCTCCTTGGTCCCCTCATGGGACCCGATCTGGACGTCTGGATGAACCAGACGTCCAGAGCGGGTCCTGCAAGGGGACCTCGTAATAGTGCAGAGTGTGTTTAACTGCGCCGGCACCATTACCAGTGCCGTTTAGTTTGCGATCAATAGGAGTCATGTGGGAGCCGAAAGGGGGATGCAGCACTGCTCTGGATGCCATATTTTGCAACAGCTGGAGTCGTGAAGTAAGTGAGCTGGCAAAGCAAAATAGAGCGTGTTACAATAGTCGAGTACACTTATTGCTAAGGAGGAAACCACCCGAGCGTGGAATTTAGTAGGGATGTGGGCAAGAACTTTACAAAGGGTCCTAAGCTTGAAATGTCCTTTTTGACAAGTAGATACCACCTGCTCAGACATAGATAGTGAGGCTGAGATGTTAATACCTAAATCTTTGAACAAGGAAAGGATCCCAGGCTATTGGGTCAGATGTCAGATGTCCAGAAAGATGAAGGGTGAGCAGAACCAATAACCAGTACCTCGGTCTTTTCTCCTTTCAACTTCAGCCAATTCCTTTCCATCCATCCATCCACCGCCTCCAAGCATCCCCTAAGCTGAACTGCCATATCCGGCTGTGACAGATCAAGCCACAGAAAATTCTGTGTGTTGTTGGCATAGGAGTAGCATAGGAAGCCATGGGAGTGGATAATGCCAAGAAGACGCTGGATGTAAATGTTGAACGGGATCGTGGACAGAGGGGAGCCATGTGGAACCCAGCAAAGCAGAGGCACTGGTTGACAGTGGAAAGGTGGCAGAAAGACAGACTTTGACCGTCCCCTCAAAAAGGAAGTAAACCAGGCAAGCACCTGACCAGATAAACCAGCAGATGAGAGATGGGAGACCAGGGTGAGATGGTCCACAGTGTCAAATGCGGCCGATAGATCTTATAAAATCAGAGCTCCCCCCCGCTCTGGTCTAGTAAGCACATCAAATCATCATCATGATCAACTACTGATACCAGGACAGAATCTGTGCCTCGGCCTGTGCAAAAACCTGACTGAAAAGAATCAAAGAAAAAAGTCAATTCAAGAAAAGAACTCAGAAGAGGAGAAATCAAAGACTCAAGTAATTTCATTAGAAACATGAGCAATTTATTTATTTATTTATGTATTTATTTAATTAAATTTGTATAGCGCGCAAGCAGCCCAGGGGCATTGAGGCGCTGTTACTTGCATGAGCTTAGTTACAGGCATGGTATCAGTAAGAGGCATATTACAGATAGGAACAAGCAAGGTTATCATTACAGCTTATGCGGTTGGTCAATACAACTTAAGCAGTGGGTCCTATGGTTGGTATTATGCTGCTGCGAGGGACCTTATGAGAAGAGGGTGGTTTTCAGTGGCTAGGAGGGAGGGCTCACTGTGGATGGTGGGAGGTAGGGCATTCCAGTGAGTGGGTGTGAGATAGGGGAAGCTGGATCCACCTGCTCTGGATCTTTTTACTAGTGGCACAGAGAGCATGTTGGTGTAGGGTGATCTTGTTGGTCTTGTAGAGGCGACGGAGTGGATTCTTTGTGAGAGGTAGTCGGGGGCAGTGAGATGGATGCATTTGTGTGTCAGTGTGAGCGTTTTGAAAATTATTCTCTCCTTTATTGGGAGCCAGTGGGCTAGTTTTCTGGCTTCCGAGATGTGGTCCCTTTTGGCAATACCTTGGGCTGCTCGGAGAGCACTATTCTGGATGACTTGTAGCCTCTCCAAGTTTCTTTTTGAGGTTCCTAGGAAGAGTATGTTGCAGTAGTCTAGCCTGGAGCCGGTGATGGCTCTGGCTATGTTTGTGCAGTTCTCTTTGGAGAGGAAAGGCCTGACTGCGTTGATCAGTTTAGCATGATATGCGGCTGAGGAGGCAATGGCGTTGACTTGTCTGTCCATGGAAAGGTTAGAGTCTAGATAGACTCCAAGAGTTTTGACTGAGTCTGAAACAGGTATTTTGATGGTGTCGATGGTGAAGTGACTGAATTGGGAGTCAAGTTTTTTTAGCGTTTCGGGGGAACCTACCAGTAGGAGTTCTGTCTTGTCAGAGTTGAGGCATAGTCCATTGTCTGCCATCCAGGCTTGGATGGTGTTGTAGAGGTTGTTAAGGGTCATGGAGTCGGTGTCGTAGTTGCCTGTGAGGGTAAGGAGGATCTGGGTATCGTCCGCGTAGTTAGTGTAGGATATACCCATAGCGTCGAGGATGAGGAAGAGGGGTCGTGCAATGTAATGGGACGAAAATTTAAAAGAACTGTGGGGTCAAGAGAGGGTTTTCTAGAGGGGAAATTATCAAAGCATATTTTAGATGAATGATGCTTGACGAAGCTGAGTCATTGGGCCTCATCACGAGTTGGGCAGTATCCCAGCTGTAATACCACCCAACTGTAATAGCATTAGTGCCAACCTGTCCGGCGGTATTACCGCTGGATCACAGGTTGGGCATTAACAGTAAATCCCCATTGAGCCCATTGAACCCAATGAGGAATTTTCAGCGCTAATACTGTGCGCTAATACAGCCGGCGGTAATAGTACCAAAGACAGGTGGCTAAATGGGATTTTCACCTCAAGCTAAAAATTGGAGGTAAAATAGCCCATTTAGCGCCCAAATCGTGATAGAGCCAGCCCTTAAATTAAATGCAGCAGTAATACCATCACCACCATATTTAAGGGCTACCGCCCAACTCCTGATGAGGCCCATTGTCTGCCCTGCCCAGCCCTGGGTAATCTCACCTGACACATGTTTCAAAATAGAAAGCTGGTCGGGTCAAGAGATGACACAGATTTTAACCCTTCAATTGCAGACAGTATGTCTTGAGCAGTGAAGGTTGGAAAAGTAGACCAATCAGCACTAGGTCTGATCGCGGTAAGAGACGATGTAGACGAAGTAGTGTGAAAGCAGGTCGTAGCAATTTTATTGCGAATAACAATAATAGGTGGTGGCAGGTATTTCCCTCCTGAGAGTCACTATGTCACAGACAGCCAAGTACCAACAGGCTCAAGAACGAAGTTTCCCCTTGTTCAAGGAGTAAGAAATTCCTCAGTCTCAACACCAAATCATGCGTTTTGACAGGGACATTCATGTCAAATATGGAGTAAACACTCACCACATCAACTCTTAAAAATACCATTTCTGAATGTTTTCCCCTGAGAAGGTCACACAATTTAAATGATGCAATATATGTATCTGCAGCTTCTGTACCCTCACACATGAGGGAGGGTGTACATCTCAACATGTCCCGCTGCCTCAACCAATGTTGTGGGATGACGAGGAGGACGGCTCCGTTGTCCCCCATATTTCATTGGATACCTCGTTTGAACTTAATGCTAGTTCTGCTATAATGGATCCTTCAAAAGCGGGAATGAAAAAGCAGGAGACAAATGGACCTAGAAAGGCTACATGAGCTTTGGAGAAACAGGAAATACATATGTGTCAAACTACAAATGACTCTGCTCCGACGCTTTCCAGGTTAAATTTTGTCCTGACTTTTTTAGTAAAAGTCTTTGAATCGCTAAAGACAAAAGTATAGTAACATTTAGGTTTTCCCCTTGAACTAATTAAGGATATGGACACCAGTGAAACAACGCTAGTAGTTTTGAAATGAGCTATCAACTGTACCATGGGGGATGCCTTGATGGACCTACGCATGGACTCTAAACTCCGGGCGGAAAAACTTGACTCCCTCCGAGGGCAATGGGAGAGTATAAAGGAAGAATTAAAGATATGAACAGAAATTTGGGAAGGAGACTGTCCATGTCACAGGAGGTGCACAAATGGCTCGGCTAAATTGTCAAAAGAGAGCTCCAGTACTTCCAATGGACGAAACACCACCCTCGGCCTCGACTCTAGAGGAGTTTATCCGCTTTGCCCAGATCCCAGAAGAAATTCAAACAAAAAAATCATGCATCAGTTTGCCGACAATAATGGAAGCAAATCAACCAAAGGAATTTAAAGACTTGCCGCACAAACCAAATGGGACAACAACAAAAAAAGACTGAAAAAGCAAGCAATGATCTTGAAGGAGAGTCAGGTGCCCAGAAAACGTCAGGTAAATAAGATTCCAAGGTTGAAAAAAACAAGGAATTCAGAAGTTACCAAGTTCATTAGAAAATTAAAATCAGTTCACATGGAAGAAGAGTTGGTTTTCAAAGAGGGCACCAAAGAGTCTCCAGAAACCAGCTCCCCTAACTCAAGCCAAGAGAAAGGGAATAACTGCAAACAAGATGGTCAAGGCATTGGAGGTTTCGGAAGAGGGGATAACAAGGTCAACAGTGGGGAATCCAAAGTGATAATCCATGTGGAAACAGGGTGGACTAGTCTGCAATGACCATATGGGGCCTTTGTGAGTACCCAGGCAGATTGCCCCAATCTTTCTGAAAGGTAAACTGGGAGGAAAAACTCGTAGTGACCATACAGAGCTCTTGGTAGGTACATCTAATATTAAGAATTGTTTAACACATGATAAGGAGGTCCCTACATTTCCCCCCAATACAATGCAAAAAGATAATTTTACAAATCGTTCACTTAAGGAGTTCCCATTACTACCCCTGGTTGACATTGTGAACAAAAATGTTGTGGCTTCAACCTTATCATCAAGTCTGGGGGCCCCCCGAGGCAAGGGGCTACTACTTGGTCTGGCTCCTTGGTCGGGCCTGCCGTGCCCTTGTTTGTTTGGGGAAAATTGCAACAGGGTCTGTTACAGAGAAAGGTCCCCAAAATATTTATCCAAAGGCAAAATGCTTACAACTCCAGAAGAAGGCCACTAAATTGGACCATGATGTTGTCAATCTTTAAGGATGTCCACGATTTACAGCACTTTACCTCATTGGACATTGCCTAGATCCTTTTCCCCCATTTTCCTTCTACAGATACAGTGCAGATGGGGCTGAAATCGAAACTGGGGGTGGATGCAATTATGGGAGCAGCCGCAACTTTATCGAGAATGGGCTATAACGTTCTGTTGGACTTGCCAGATAAATGTATTCCCAGTCAAGCCTCTTGAACGGAGGAAATTTCAACCAGGCAAAGTGATCAACACAAAGTGACAGGGCTTTCAAATGTGTAGGACGCAGTGCCAGAAATTGTAGCTCAAATCGTACTAAAACTAGGCTTACCTGAGAAGCCGCTCTAATCAAGGCCAGTGTAAAAGTCTTGGGGTGGAACACTAGAGAATCCAGGTCCTTCAGCAATGAACAAAAGAAGGCCAACATTTCCCAGAGTTTTGATTTGATTGCTCTTCAGGAGACATGGCTCAGGTCAGGCCTGGTGCTGTATGGCTTCTCTATATTCCAACAACTGGCAATGGGCTATGGGGCAGGGAGACTTCTGGGGGCATTTTAATTGCGTAGGAATACTATTTTCTCTACCTCAGAATTGTTGAGTAATGGCCATTTGGGTATTCTGTCCGTAAAAATGGATTTGGGCCATGGTGGTTGTGGGCGTGAATGGATAATTTTTAACATCTACTGGAATCCCACTTGTTCTTCTCTTTTTGACTTCCTTCTTGTATTCTCATACTTATTGGTAAGTTTTTCTGTTCAGTTTTCTTCCTATGAGTTTGTTGTCTTAGGCGATTTCAACTCACAGTGCATAAAAGTAAAAGCCCTGGGAAAATGTTCATGTAAACTTCCGTCTAGTAATGTGACGTTGTGGCATAACTTCATTAATTAATGGAATTTATACATGGCAAAGGGAATATCTCTGGGTATTGTCCTCCCAGGCCCACTTGGAAAAGGGACAAGAGTTACTCTACTATTGATCATATATTCCTTTCCAAGAATCTATTTGATAGATGCACTTGCTTTTCGATTACCAACGGCTTCCCGAGTGATCATGAGATCCTGGAGGCTAGATTACCAGATAACTATTGGAAAGGCTTATTACCCCATGGAATTGAGTGTAAACAAGGGAAGGGACACAGTGGCTAAATTCCAAAGGGGGGAAGGGATCTAATCGATTTACTCAATCACACGATCAATCCCTTGAGGGGCCATGACTTGAAATCCTTGTGTGACCCGAGGAACAGTATGAAGCTCCTATGGGATCTTAATCCTCCAGTGAGGGCAACCTCACAACTTGCAGTAAAATGTATTCATCATTTTGATGATAAGATCTGGATCCAAAAAAGGTAAATGAGAAAGTTTCTGAGATTGTTGAAAAAAAAACATGCGACATGACCAAAAGCATGAAAAACAACTACAGGAATTGGTCTAGGTCAAACAAGTACCAGCGTCTCCAGATAGATGGGGAGTAAATGTTAAATGCCATCTGTCTTAAGAACTCTCACAATTTCTAGTCTCTAATAAACTCGATGATGCCTTGAGCACCACGCTACAAGACAGGGTTATTCACGAGGAAACATGGGTTGCCCACTTTTCCAATTTATATGGAGTTGTAATACGGTTCTTCCCCCTAGTGTGGTACTCTGGAAATGAGACATGACACAAAATGACATCAAAACACTTATAAAAAAATCTACAGTGTGAAGAGCGACTGGACCAAACAGATTGAGAAATCTGATTTTAAAATCTGATCCGGTTCTTTGGTCCCGCTTGCTAGCAGCCGTGTTCAGAGAAATAATAACCACCAGAAAAATACCAGATTTATGGAGAAAAGAAATTATAATTCCCATCTACAAAAAAGGGGGCCGTGTGCTATTCTCCTATATCACTTCTGGATGCGGATGGGAAAATATTTTCAGGTCTGGTTTTAAATTATTTGGAAAGATGGGCCAAAGCAAGGGGCATATCATCTAAACATCAGATAGGTTTCCGTCTGGGCCTCTCAACCTCCCTGAATGGTTTAGATTTGAGTTCCATGAGTTGCGGGTACTTTTCTAAGGGTGGGCCTCGCCTATATGGGGCATGGATCGACCTGTCACAAGTCATCGACATGGTCAAGAGGGGGCATCTTTGGGCAAAGCTGAGGACTTGGGGCATACCAGAAAAAACTGCTCGCTATTGTCATCGAACTTCACATGGACTCTGAACTACAAATAAGATTTGACAGATCTTGCAAACTATCGAATCCTAGTAAAACATACTGGGGGGGGGTCAGACAGGGGTGTAATATTGCCCCTTTCCTTTTCATCTTGTATCTGTCTGATTTGGCACAATGGTTGGAGGAATCAGCATTGGCCAATCCAAAGATTGGAAAAGCTAAAATAAATTGGATGGCTCACGCCGATGATATCGTCCTTTTGGGTTATACACAAATAGGCCTACAGAGAATGCTTGCGGCACTTCAAAAATACACAGAACTCAACCACTTGAAGGTTAATCCCCTTAAGACGAAGATTCTGGTATTTAAATATCCGTTGAAGAATATCGAGGCTGAGTACCCCAAAAGGAAATACACCGAACAGGGGTTACAGAGGAACATACAAAGTACTTTATTTTATACTGAGTCCAGTTACAAAAACAGAGCAAAATCAGATAGCTATCGGCCCTCAGTACAACACAACGAACTCCAGTGTGGTTCAGTGTGTTCAGTGAGAGACGCTGTACATTAGAATGCATTGGCTTTGTATACACTTTGTGGGCTCGATGTCCAGCCCCACTTTGGGTTAATATTCCACTTAATACATCACCGATCTAGGGTTCATGCCAAGTCTCGAACAACTGCATATAACTGGTTTGCCTTTAATACATGTATCAACAAGCCTATACAACAATTGTGTGATCTGGGATTTTCCATGCTAGTCTTCTTAAACATTAATACAATGCAGTTAAACAAGTGTTCTATGTTCAGTATTTGAATACATTGTTTTTATAGTATGATCGTGGATTAGTTTCTTTACACGAGTAGTCCCTTACACACGAGTCAACGAAGGACAAGGTCTCAGTTCACAACCTCAACAAGTGGTCTGCAGGCAAGTTACATATTAGCTATGTATAGAGGTCAAGACGGCCATGTTGTATTTTGGAATGACATCGTCCACCATTTTAACTCACAGGGTGACTTTTACAAAGCGAATCCTAAAATGGTGGATGAACCTAAAATGGCGTCTTACATTGATTTTAAGGTCAGGACCTTGCAACATGGATTCTTTCGCAAGTGACTTTCGAGCAGCTTGGCGTAGGCCAATATACATATATTTATTGCAATAGGAGGCACAATATAATTTCTCTTTTGACAACCAAGCTTTTGAGGTGGGGCATGGACGATCAGATTATTCCGATTGTAAAAGAAGTCACTTACCTGGGAACAATGGTTAGAACTTTCCCAACGAAAGCCCATGCGACAGATATTCTATTCTTGAGGCCAAGATCATGCAGTTCGGCTCTCACATGAAAAGAATTCTGAATACGTTCTGCACATTATCTCTCCTGCCTGTTATCAGATATGTTGTGGGCATTGTTATCCCTGCTCTGCAGTTTGCTTTTGATACCAATCCTCTGTCCCATCTATTAGGTTTGGAACAGATTAGAGGGAAGGATTTGGAAGCGTGTTCTCTATCTGCCCATCTCTGTGCCTATTGCATGTGTAAGGTTTGAATTGGACCTACAGTCATTTGAGTCATGGATGCAGTGGAGGTGGACCTCTCTCCATAGATCGATTTTGGTTCCCCCCCAATTATCCTTATATGAGGATGTGTCTTTTGCTCTTCGTGACTGTTTGAATCAATACTTAACAGCTTTGAAGACGCTCTGTACAAAAGTTTTTCTGGAGGCCGATTGAACGGAAGAGACTCTGATTGAAAATCCGATGAAAGTCAAGGAATGTTTAAAAAGGTGGGATTGGATCAAGACCATGGCAGCTATGCGATGCTCTAAGGTTTCTTCATCCTTAACTGCTATGGACAAACCGTGATACTCTCTTCCAATGTATTTGAAGAAATCTCCTGATCCAAGGGTGAGGTCCGATTTCTTAAGATTCCGTCTGCATCTTTTGCCCACCCGTGAATTATGCCACATCAGATGAAGGGACGAATTTCCCAATGATACATGCGATTTATGTGAAGATGCTTGTTTGCAATCTCTAAATCATCTGTTTGTGAATTGCACAGGTACATTGAGAATGAGTCTACAATATCTGTCCAGATTTGTTTGCCTAGATTGGTGGTTGACCACAGACTGTTGTTGGGCAGCTGCTGGAAATGAAACTCTATTGAAAACTGAAATTGTTAAACTGCTGAAGGGGTTGATTTTGGAGGGACTTGATACGTGATAGGAGTTAAATATTACTTTAAAATGTTTTATGGTTGGATAACCTATCTGAGATTTTCCGGATTAATTGATGAGGAAGATTTTAGAATTTTTTTAGTGAAAAAAATGCTATGTGTTTGTTTGTGTTTTATGCCTTACCAATGTTTATATTTACGTTTGTTTTCTTTTCCCTTTCATTCATTTTTATATTGATCTATATGAGCATTTACGTTTTAATCTTCTTCTTCGTGGTTATATGATAAATTAATTGTATTCTTTTTTTGTATTCATTTGTGAAAAGTCAACTGTTGTTTCGACTAAAACATAATATAAAATAAAATGAATAAAAGAAACAAACATTATCGCCCTCCTCCTTCCCCTTACAGATTGTCTTCCTCTGCATTTGTTTACCCTTCTCCTCGCTCTTTCTGGTACGCCTCGTCTCCTCCTCTTCATCCCTTTCTCCGTCCTCCTCACTCCTCTCTACATATTACACCCACCTCCTTCCTCTTGATAACGGTCCACTTCCACTTCTCTTCACTCCTTCAAAATCCTTTGACGCTGAATCTCACTCCAGGATCCTGTATCTGCTCCTTTTCTCTCGCCCAGTCATCTCCAAATGTGATTCTGCTGTGCCATTCCTTTTCATTCCCTGGCCTTATCTGCTATTTTCATTCAGGAACCGCATTCACCTGTATGTTTATTGGTATGGAGCGTGTGTAATGGCTAGTCAGTATTACAACTAAACCGTTCTCAGGTACCATCATGAGCGTGACATTGATCCCACCTGGTCCCTGAATCTAATATGTTTCAACATTTTACCACCTGTTTAGTTTTGTTCTGTGTGCATGTTTGGAGACACAATTGCTAACTACCTTTTTCAAAGGTGTTTGAGTATTGTTACAGGATGTTCACTTGGTCATCCCTTAAAAAGAGAGTGCACTGTGTTGGACTCGTCTGGCATGCCGCTGCCTCCCATTGACGACAAGGTAGAGGCGGCCATGGTTTCCTTCCCAAATTATCCCCATGCCCAGCATTAGATGGCGAGTGGTGGCACCCATTCCACCTTGGCTACTACACCAACCCCAACCAGGGTCACCCATAATGAACCCTATTATTGTGTCCCCTTTCTGCACAGTTCTCCATTGCTTCACCGCTAAATGTTCATGTTATTAAAGATCCTATGAAGTGTTGACAATGATAAATAAAACAAAGAGCCCTGCCTCTTGAATATCAGAAGGTGGGATGTAGCACTACCAGCACCTCCCCTACCCTACTGCGAAGAAAATGTAATATTTTAAAGAAAATGCTACAAATGCATCCATCTAGATTGGGAACTATTGGCAACGACAATTATGAAAACAGAAAAATTACCAGTGCAATGTATGAAACATTGTGTGCCGGATAAAAAGTAAAGCAATAAACTATCAAAAATAGTTTGAACATTGTTCACAATGACGTTTTGACAAACATGATTATCATAATGTAAGTCTGTCTGCGACCTCCTGTATGCCATTGCAAATATTATTTTTCTAAGAACAGTATACGTTCTTGGAAGGTTCAGTTCATGATTGTATGACATTGCACCTATTAAAAATGACTTTCCTAAATGCAATCTCCTAATTCTTTTTTTTCTCCCCCATGTTTGCTTTACATGTGCAGTCTTGTGTTATGGGATTTATCTAATGAGAAAATGACTCTTTCATCACTATTCATTACATCCAAAATGGACGCTAACCAGAAAAAGATGCCACTTATTGCAGACTCCACCAGTAGCAATGGCGGGCAACTGACCTTTTTCTTGGGTACAGTCAAAGATTGACATATGAGGAGGTGCTCCCCTTCCATGGTTCCATACACTATAGCGCAGGGCTCTTTGATTATAGGACAATAGAAGCCCCGTTCTTTGTGGATTTTAATTGGTGGAATCAATAATTCCCAAATAAAACAGCAAGATAAACGGCTGTGCCCTTTTTCGAAACTCTTCCACAAGCTAATATTTCAAAATGACGACAAACGTATCCTGCAGGCCAATATAAATCAAATAAGTGCTAAGCAATATTCTCTTCATTTTATTGGCAAGAGAAGCATGACTTCCCCAAAAATGCACTTTCTGTCTATTATGCGCTCCAGGTGTTCAGGATTTCTTTTTTTTTTAGGTGGATGGTACTTATTACACTAAGTTTGAGAGCAATGCCATCTAAAGAATGACATTCTCGTTGTGCCTAAAACAGTTTCAAGAGTGCCCCTAATCACCCTATTTGCATAGATTGTTTCTATAAACACGTTCCTTTATCTTGTCACGTTTTGCAAATATGCTCTTGACCTAGCAGTCTTCGCATGTAATATGTGCTGCGCTCTGCTGTACCGTACACCTGCTGCGGCGCACCTCGGGGGAGTTCGGTGCCGCGCTGCAATGAGGTTACGCCGGCAAAGATGCAACGCAGAGGAGCACACGACATAAAAATACATGTGTAATCGTCGACCTGATCAGCAAGCGTCATTTGTTGGTCCAGGAATCTGCAAACCATCATTTATTTACTGTCTTTTTTAAATACAAACTTTCAGTTTTTCTGAGGCCCAAACACGACTTGTCTTCAAAATCAGCGTAACCAGTATGTCATGTTTCCAGAATTAAAAGTGGAGGTTTATTATAGAAATCAGTTAGCAAACATTTCACCCCACAACAAAGACGCAAATACAAATCTCTCAATGTTTGCTTTAGAGTTTCCCCTTTTCACCAGTTAACCTTTCAATCCACAATCACCTCTACACTAGTTACACCGACCTCCAAACACAACCCCACACTTACTCCTGCTAGCAGAAGCACACCTACACCTGCCACTGCGGATACAGACCCCACAATGGATGTCATATGCTCGAATGATCGTGTGGCTAGGAAGTGTAGGGCTGATAGTACTTTGACCAGAGATGTCACAGTCTGTGAGCACATGATGGGTGATACCAGGTCATTCTCTCACTCCCTGACCAGGTCAAGGATGACATGGGGAGGGAAGTGGTATCTTCCATGAACCTCCTCATTGGCATCCCAAATAATGGAGTTCATGGATGGAGTATTCTGGGCCTCCTGCTCACCATCTTCCTCCTTCCATTTCCAGTGCTAGAAATGCACAGTCCAGCTTTGTGGCAATCGTGTGTTCATTGGTGTTGCTTTGCACTTTTATGCATGAGCTTTCAATGCCCTTTGGGCTTTGCAATGAGTATCAGATGGCAATAGGTTTGCAGGATGATTGTGCAATAGTTTCTGGGAATAGGGTTTCTTTAGCACTTGATGGAGCTTGTTTGATATTTGCAGCATACCTCTCTCCTCACACCCATGTTCTTCCTCAATTTCCTTTTGCATGTTCTGCCCCCTTTCTATTTTTTGCACTGGACCTTCTTGCGCCTCTCGCGCAAACATTAGAGTAGAGCGCTAAGTGCGAAGGACCAGCGCAAAGTCTGATCTATGAATCGGAAATTGTTTTTGTGTGGTGCAAAGTGTACTTTTATGGAACTAAGTCACTTTGCGCCACGCACAAATATTTATAAATGAGGCCCATGACGTTTAGAGAAGTCAAATGTTGTAATATTTGATGATGATAATCATGTTTTATTTATATAACACTTACGACAAAGCGTTTTACATAGAAAATATTTAGATACAATATCACCCAATCGAAGTTACTACTCATTTATTGACCTCATAAGGAGGAAAGGCTGAGTTGGCCTTGCCAGGATTGGAACCTGTTACCTGCATATCATGAACAGATCACAGGAGTGTGTGCTCAACCCGCTGAGCAACCTTACCGGCATTTCACTGAACTATGCATACGGTGCCATGTTATGATGTTATATCAAGATATGAAGATATTTTGTAGAGAGTCATACTGAATTTGTTTAGTTTTCCACGTACCAGTTAATTTGGGGCGTGTTGAACTAAAGCCCCAAACAAAGATGAGCAGAGTTTAGCAGAGTTTAGTTGTTAGTTAAAGGTAACATGGTGCACAAACGTCTATAGCAGTGAGATCATGGTAATCATATAATGAGTTAATGTTACTATTACAAAAACGGTCACAATGAGAAGTCTCCACATGTGTGTGAAATGCTTGATTCAGCTTTCTTTTTGAAATCCGAGCGCTCTTCCTACCCCATGACATGGAAGCATCTAGGCTGGAGGCCTCCATGTCATGCGGTGGGGGAGATCTATGACTTCCAAAATAAATATGGCCTTATTATGATGTCAGCAGTAACCCGGTGGGTGACCCTGAAACACTGAATCCGCTGCCTGACTTCCCGGTGCTACCGGGACATTACAAGTCCCGGCAGTGCAGGAAGTCAGCCATCGGAGTTGGCAAGTCCCCATTCCAGTGGAGTCCCATAGAACTCCAGGGGAATGGGGACTTGGAAGCACTGGCACCGTTGTTAACAGTGCCATTACTTCTGTGACAACTCCACCTGCAGGGGCTGTTGCGCCCGTCAGGGTCAGACCTGCCGGGTGCAACGGCACCTGCAGGCAGACTTGTGGTGTGGCAGCCCAGAAACAAGGGTGCTGGTAAGCTTACTGGCACCCTTGTTTCCAGACGTCACACTCGTAATGAGGCTCATTCTTTCTTTTTGAAGTCACTCTGCCTTCATTAAGAAATTATTACCATTATGGTTTGTTCCTTAACGGAAATAATTTCTTTATGAAGTCGGAGTGACTTCAAAAATAAACCATTTCTTTTGAATTTTTAGGGCTACCTTCAACCACACGATACATGCGTGTGTGATTGTATGGAGAATAGGTCCACACTTAAATGAATAGGTGGCTGCCTGTGTGAGTGTATGGTGAAACGGTGCACACTTAAATGTATGGATGGCTGCATTTGTGTGCCTGTATGGTGAAAGGGTGCACACTTAAATATATAGGTGGCTGCCTGTATGATTGTATGGTGAAAGGTTGCACACTTAAATGTATAGGTGGCTGCCTGCATGAGTGTATGGCGAAAGGGTGCACAATTAAATGTATGGGTGGCTAGGTGTGCATGTTGAGTGTATGGTGAAATGGAGAACCCTTACATGTATGGGTGGCTGCCTGGGTGTGCTTGTTGGTATGGTGAAAGGGTGCACACTTAAATGTATGGGTGGCTGCCTGGGTGTTCCTGTATGGTGAAAGTTTGCACACCTAAGTGTATGGGTAGCTGTTGGATATTTTGTGTAGATTTGGGGTCTGGCGGTAATTTTTCCTTTCAGTGACCATTCCTTATTACATTGTATGGAATGATTTAGTGGTATACATTATTGTCGGTGGTTTAGTAGTGAGCATAATGTTCCTGCTTTTTTTGTGCCCCAATATACACAAAAACCTTCTTATTCTTAGACTGTTCTTGTGATCTATAGAGGCCTCAGACTTAAATTCAGAAACAACACAGTTTCACATATAGCATTCTCAATAACCTGTGGTATTATCACTAATTTATATACATTAGTGAACTATGTTTCCATAAACCTATTTGCTGGTTCATGTACCCCCAGCAATGTCTATTGTATTAAATTCCACTCAGACACCATGCACTGAGTGGAAACACGCATACAGCTATTTATCACTGCTAGTGCTATTATTCCATCTGCATGGGAAACATGACACATGTATTACCTAAAAATCTTCCCCCTCTCCCGAGATATTATTCTAAATGTACCAAGAAAAGACAAAATCAAAAACACTCCACACGATTTGTGTACATACCATTTATATTATAAACAGTTGCATTTCAAAATAACATCTTACCCTCCTTACTGCCATATTATCTATAATAAACAGAAGAGAGAAAAGAAATACAGCAACAAGACAAAATTCACTCTGCATTATTTGTAACAAGAAGAAGAGAGAAAAAAAATTACAGCGACAGAACAAACTTCACTTTGTCAATTAAACACAGGGGAATCCCTTGGCTACTCTCCCTGCCTGATATTTATAGAAGGTCATCCGTACAGCACACAATAATCTCAATTCATTTGCATAATTACCAATTTTCTGTCCTCCACGTGACCTCCCTTCGCTCGCGTCCGAGGAATGGGCCAAGGGTTGTCTTCGTAATCTTGAAAGCTTGAAGCGCACAGCGAGAACATGCGGTTATTTGCAGTTCTCAAGCCGGTGCTAAGTGAGACAGGGAATGCCTCCTCACAGCACAGTCTCAGATGGTCCGTGGCAGCAGCTCAGCAAAAAGCAATCTGAACTTTTTTTCTGTCAGACTTTTCCAGCAAAACTCTGTCTGTCCCCCTCTGCTTATGTGGAATCAATGCAGATACTCTGCACCAATCAAATTACAAAGACCATATCACCCTTCCTTCCATAACAGCTCATTTTTTACAGTAAGAAACTGTAGCTAAACTCATTTCCTGGCATGCAGATTCTGTTTTCTGCAAGCACAGTGAACAAAAAGAAAAGAAAAAAATCCAAATGCACGTTTAAAAATGAATCTCAGAACATGTATTTCTACCTCATTTTCCACATGGAGAGCACATTATAGTGTTAATGAGTTAGTATTAGTGATAAGTATTTGTTAATTAAGTCAGTCAATTAGATAGCTAATGTATTCTCCTGTGAATGAGGCATTTCAAGTAAGAGAGTAAAGAAAAAAAAATATATATTTTTTTGTACTTTTAAACCTGCACCCTTTCTCCATTTGCATACCCATAAGTTATGCTAGCAACATAGGGCTGGCTATATGTGTGCCACATTATTGCTGGCAATAATGTTATCATATTCAGTGGAGCGCTGAACTCCAAAATACAATAAATGATACTACATAGCTGCCTGGGTGTGCCTGTATGGTAAACGGGTAAACACTTAAATGTATGGGTGGCCGGGTGTGCATTTGTGTGTATGGTGAATGGAGTGTGTGCTTGTGTTCAGGGGTGCAACAAAACCTAGATTTCTGGGGGTGGTGCTAACCCTAAAAATGTTGGGAGAGGTGCTAACTTCACGGGCGTTGGGGGAGCGACAAACATATTTGTGTGGGGCATCTAACTCCTTTGGACATTCTAATGAGACTATTCTAGTGCAACTTCAATGTTAACTCTCTCCTTTAAGTCTGAAAGCACCCACTTATGGACTGCTGTGACAATAAGAGGTTGCCTGTCCCCTCTCTACCCTTCCAATCACTTCCCTGGCATGAAAGTACTAAACCCACATCAAGATTTCAATTACCTAAAGAATTATGCATTTGAATGCAGAACATAACCGTGAAATGCTTTACATAAGTAATTGCTGGGCCTTTAACAGCGAAACTCAGCTGCCGTTTACCATCTGTGTTCTGTTCTGTCCGGCAAAGTATCTGCAGGTCAGCCAGTTCAAGTCAACATAGCCCAAAATGTCAAGGTGGATTGGTGGGGGAGGGATGAAGCCCAGTGGGCTTGATGATGTTGTGCCACTACTCATGTTTAATATCTTGGTTACTTATTGGTAATCTGCATTAGCCATAGCCGTATTCTTCCTCATCCTAGTACTTGTGTATGAGGCACTTTGACTCATACACAAGCACTGGGATGAGGTAGAGGGACACAGAGGTAATGCCTGGTTTAGTTACCTATAATCTTCTTTACTCCTAGTCCCACTCTTCCTCATCCTAGTACTTACCTATGAGGCAAGGAGCCTCATGCGTAAGTACTGGGACAAGGAAAAGGTATGTGAAGGTAATTCTGGGCCAAGAAGCTGATTTTGGGGTTTGGGGCAGGGGGTGGGAGGGAAAAAATATGTGTGGGGGTGGGATGGTAACCACAAAAGTGATGGGTGGAAGGTTTTGAATTAATCTGTACCACTGGCATTGCTCTGGGCTATATTCCATACCACCGTTTTTTAGCCTGTCTGCGCCATTGCAAAAGGGGTCCAGCCATATGCAAATCAGTTAGGTATTGCTACTAATGGTAGCAGCCCTGTCCGAACTGCGAGGCCAGATCCCCTCTGCACGGAAACACAATCAACCCCAGACATGTTTCGGTCTTGTTGGGCCTCCTCAGTGAGCTATGGCGCAGCGAGCAAGGGACCCATGTCTGGGCATACCCTCTCTCACATAGTGAGACAAACTGTGACCACAAAAGTGATGGGTGGAAGGTTTTGAATGAATCTGTACTTCTGGCATTGGTCTGGGCAACCTTCCACACCACTGTTTTCTTGCCCGTCTGCGCCATTGCAAAAAGGGGTCCAGCTATATGCAAATCAGTCAGGTACTGCCACCAATGCTAGCAGCGCAGCCCAAACTGTTAGGCCATGTCCCCTCTACACGGAACCACAAGCAACCCCAGGCTTGTTTTTCGACCTTGTTGGGCCTCCTCAGTGAGGTGCAGCTTGGTTCCCTATTGCGCAGCGAGCAAGAATCCCACGTCTGGGCAAACCCTCTCTCACATAGTGAGACAAACTGTGACCACAAAAGTGATGGGTGGAACGTTTTGAGTGAATCTGTACCACTGCATTGCTCTTCGCAACCTTCCACACCACCGTATTTTAGCCTGTCTGCGCCATTGTAAAAAGGGTCCAGCCATATGAAAATCAGTCAGGTACTGCCACCAATGGTGGCAGCCCAGTCCAAACTGCTAGGCCCGGTCCCCTCTGCACAGAAACACAAGCAACCCTAGACATGTTTTGTCCTTGTTGGACCTCCTCAGTGTGGTGCAGCTTTGGGGGGTGGAATGGGACAGGGATTGTTCAATAAATCCTAATTGTCATCCATGTCCTGGCTAAGCAGGCATAATCTGAGGTCTTACTGGCTAGAGTGGCCTTTTGGTGTAGCCGGTCTAGTCATTTCTTAGTTTGGCTTGACTTTTTTTAACTGGACATCTCAGATAAAGCAGTCCTGCTAAGTGTAATTACCTGGCTAGATTGGCATTTAGGTGCTGCCAGTCTAGCCATTTCTTACTGCAGCATTATATTTTTTTCTAGGCGTCTGTGATGAAATAACCAGGATAAACATTACTGCTTTGACTAGCATTTTGGTGCAACCAGTTTAGGTATGTCTAAATGTGGCTTGGCATGCTTTACTGTAATATGTTATTACGTGTCTAGACTGGTCTACATTGTGCAGCCAGTTGGACATTTTTTCATGGTGGCATGGCATTTTTAATAGCAAAGCATTATATTAATTAAAGCATTAATGTTCCTGTGCACTGTTGGTGACATACATGTATTGGAATTTTGAATTGGTGTTACCCTACAAAACAATTGCAAACGTTCTGGCCTTTTAGCCAGTTTTTCTCTGAAGGTGTGCTGCACAATGCATTAAAACACATACTTATATCTTTCTCCTAGAGCAGTGTGCAGCATACCCCTGCAGCAGCACGTTCATGCATATTGCGTAAGCCTGGTAATCTAGGTCAGCCCAGAGTGTGGCAAGACCTGTGATTTGTTGCCGAGTTTGGGGGGGCTCTCGGCATGGCTTGCAGGGGGCCCCCAAATTTAGTGTTAGTATGGTCTATCCAAATGACATTAATTATGCTGGCTCCATTCCATCAATGAACATCAAGCAGGTATGGAGAGGCTTCACTATTCCAAGAAATGTCCGACTATAATGATCCCTATACATATATATGGATATATGAACTCGGGTCAGTTGTTTACAAACTACACATTTCATGCAAAATATGTTTTAAAAAAAGATTACAAGAGGATTGTTAAGTATTGCAATGAAATGTGAAAAGGGTATGCCCAGTGGTGATCTAATGTCACCAGTTTGAATCATACATTTGAGTTCTTGTCTTTTTTAAAGGTCTCAATGTCAGGTAAACAATTATTGTTTTTGGAAGGACATTATATTGAATAAATGCCTTCTCTCAAGAGTCACAAATAATATGATAACGTTTGAAGCTCTGCGGAAGACATTATAATTTCCTGCAATGTCTCAAGATGAGCAGGAACACATATGCAAACAATGGGCCAAATTCACAGAAGCGCTTTATAATGGTAAAACCCCATTGGAAAACGTTCTATATATTAATGTTTCTGCTTTTTGTTATAAAGAGACATAAGCTTATTTATTTATTTATTGTAATTTTTGTAAAGCGCCACATGCCTGTAGGCCTCAGAGCGCACAGAAAACATAACAAGACAAGACAACAAAGAAGCATAAGTAAGAGATGCATAACCAGTGTAGATAACAATATAGAATGATAGGATTAGTCCGTGCTAAGGTTAAAGAGATGAGTTTGAATTGCTTTCTTGAAAGAAATGAGGTTACTAGCTAGACGCATAGAGGCAGGAAGAGGATTCCACAGAAGTGGTGCCTGAATGTAAAATCTGGGCTCACCAAGGCGGGCCAGTTTGAATCTAGGTTGGAAAAGAGTAGGCCCCATAGAGGAAAAAAGGTTTCTAGTTTTGTGATTAGGCTTTACACGATCTGACAGATAAGCCGGGCATGAATAAGAGTGGCACTTAATAGCCAGTGTCAGAATTTTGTGAGTAATCCTTTTCTTAATAGTAATCCAACGCAGTGCTTTCCTGGAGATGGAAACATGTGCGTATCTAGAGAGACCTAAAGTCGCACGGACCACATTATTTTGAGTTACTTGCAGAGCCCGAATGTTGAGGGCTGTGGTACCTCCCAACAAGCTGTTGCAATAATCAAGTCTCGAATTGACGAGAGCAGTGGATAGCAAGGCACAGTTTTCAGCATTGATGAAAGGATGAATGTAATGTATGTGTTTGATGATGAGACCAAATATGGAGCCGATGTTAGACACATGACGTCTCATAGATAGTTCCTCGTCAAGAACTACTCCCAAGTTTTTATCTTTCTTTGAGACAGAAATAATATTGGCCGCAATTCAAAAGTTGGAATACTTGGGCAGCAGCTTACTCAAATCTGCTTTAGAAGCAAAAATCAAAAGTTCAGTCTTTTTACAGTTAAATGTTAATGAGTTACACACAATCCAGTGAAAGCTTCTCCATATCTTTTGAACAAAAATCTGTTATGGAGCCTTTATATCTTTAAGTCAACATACTATTTAACTTGGAGGGAGCATGATAAAATTAACTAGATTTGATTTCCTTTACAATTTAAAAAAACGTGTTATAAATCATTTTACTTTGTGTAATGGTTTAAGTCAACGACTGTGATAGCCAGGTGAGCCTCTGCAGTCTTCCACATCACCTAAGAAGACACCATTATTGTAACTGTTTAATATTTTTAGATTAGTGCTCATGGACAGAAGGCACCCAGGAAAAATGTACAATAAAAGCAAATACTATTTGCTTGCATCCACAAGGGTATGAAGAACTGGGCATAACACTGACAATCACATGGTAAATTGCAATTGATTTCGTTTGAGTCTATAGCCATCAGAAGCTACCCCCTTTTCAGAATTATTCATTCATTCATTCAATACGTTTATTCAGATGAACTGATCCATTAAACAACACACAAAAATACAAATTCATAACAATTGACATTTTCCACATTGGCCCATACCAAAAAAATACCACTATAAAACAAATTACAAGAAAAGTCATTCCAGTGCAGATAAGCAGAGTACTAAAAATACAATTGACAGAGCAGCCATGACACCCTTTCTGAGATACAGAGCTCTTTTAAAAAAGGATAACAGTGCCCACGCAACATATGGAGAATCAGCAGGTAAAGGAATGATAATGCAGATCGAAGTTGTCTCAATTTCAAATGTCTAAAAACATGAAGAACAGTATCCTTTCTAGTGTCCATGTAGATGGGGCAAAACAGAATAAAATGATATAGCTCTTCTACAACATCTCCACAAGCTGGATAGCCCTTTAAATCGGAAAAGCCCTTCCAGCTAGCAAAATGTCCCCTCAACAGCAAGCGGTTGAACCGGGCACTGGTAATCAGCCAGCGGTCCCCGTTTTCCGATCTCACAAGGAGATATGGCTGAATGAGACCCACCCTACTGATAGCTACTATGGCTCTCTTTGATGGAATGGATAACGCCTTGCCTTCCCTTTTCTCATTAACTGCTGCTCTAAACATGTGTTTATACTGTTGTAAATGTATTTGTATTTGTATTTATTGTATTTATATAGCGCCTTAATCCGTGTACGTAGCAGCAACGTGTTTGAAGGGAAAGTGCAGAGGCATTATATTTTATTAAAAAGTGACTTACAAAAGAGAGCCATGGAATTTTCTGACAATTATCCCTGGCCAAAGAGGACTGAAAAATAAAATATGTTAGACTTGCCTTCTCATTTGAGCAGAGACGCAACCAGAAGAGGATTTGATACAGCACCCACTGGGCCTCTGCTAAACCCCCTCCCACTTCCTAGTGCACAGCAAAACTGGGAGTGAACCCTGGAAGTCCCAAAGGCCTTTAAGGAATTTTCTTTTCCTGTGTCTGCAAATCAGACATTTTTGTTTAACCCCAAAGAGAGGACCCATAAAGAACAGCAGACTTTGCTTGGGTGCCATAAACTTTCAATATCAAATCTAAAGGTTCACCATGACCCTGGGCTGCAAAAAGGGAAAGCCCACTCAGGTTTTGGGCCATCTTCAATTGTTGCCTACCTAGATGGGCTTTAGCAGTTGCTGAAAAACAAATACCCAAATACTCAATTCCTTGAGTCTTGGAATGATTGCCCCATTACAGACCATAGGGTTAATTTTCATGATCCTCCTCGTGCCAACACATGGCATCACAGCAGATGTTGTGGTGTTATTGAAGATTGAAATCTTAGTATAATGAAGAAAGGTCAATCACATGTATCATACCATTTGTTTACTTAAGCAGGACCAATGCAGTTATTACCATTAATTCCAATCAGATGCCCAAGAAAACATGACCTATGGCAATAAGAAATACTAGATACATTTGAAGCGAGTGAAAATATATTTGCAATGGGTTTGGAAAAATATAAAAAGAATATGATTCAATTCTTAAACTTCAGTTATGCATAGAATGCAAGGACCTTATCCAAATCTGGTACATGATCTTTAAGAGCAGCTGATTCGATTTAATATGTCTTACTATTGAGGAATTACTCAAATCAATCATTGAAATGTAATCTAAATCCCATTCCCATGACGTTGGCAAGTCAGTTTGAAGTAATGGCATGGCCCGATATCTTGGAAGAAATAAACACACACATTGAAAAGTGCCATGAGCAAATACAGAATAGAAACGTAAGTATATAGGGGCAAGATACACACAAGGGCCAACAGTACAAGGTTTTTCTCCAGTTTCGCGGAGCAGCATCCTTCACATAAGCCTTGCAACATGAAGATAAGAAACAGAACGTTCCAGAGTTCCACTGTGGAGGATCAGAATCACTAATGGGTTCAGTGGATGACAGCGCTGCAGTACCATCGTCTTCTATTTAAGCTTCTGCTCCACAGTTTAATTTGATTGATAAGGACTGTCCTGAAAGACCTGCAGGGGAAGAGGAAAATGAAAAAAACAGGAAGGAAAACGTTAAGCCTGATGAGCTAGGATAAGTTCTCATAATGAATATTTCTTCACAAGCCTTATGAAATGTTTCTGCCCTAAAAAAATACGAACGTATGTTACAACTAAAATATAAGATATTATAGAGCTGTTATGCAATGGTATGAAAGAATTGCTTAATGGTATCCTCCCAGAAGTAGGGGACAGGAGTAACATGTTCCAAGTCATCAAAACCTGTCTGAAATTCTAGAATTGAAACCAAATAGTACATTAAGTGCTAAATTATGAACAGTGGTAGACGTAATTGAAAGTGTGGTTATCAGACAGTTCATTGCCTTGTCCTAGTAAGGCTTTAGTGGTAATGAATGCTAATTGTTGTGAAGGCTAGAGCTTGGAAATGTTGAATGGCTGAAATCAATACATGCATTACAAACTATCCAACACCACAATGTGGGAAATATATTGAAGAGCTATGCATACGAATGGATTAATGAAGCCACCAAAAAGCATGTTTAAAGAAACAATTATATCTGTATCTGATGCAATATAAAAGGTTAAACACATCTGAACAAAACCACCAACGCATCCATTTGTTATAGGGATTGGTTCAATACGCCAGCCACTGTCTAAGTATGTAGTTGACTTCCTTCGTCATTTAATGTTCTTTCCCCAATATCCTTACTGCATACCTTCTGATGCCTTTCTTTGCAAGCTTGAATAATTGAAGAACGAGAACAATGAAGAAATACATCTTTTCACGGCAGATGGGAAACCCCTATATTTATACATCCTGTACATATGCTGATGTCCTTACAGAATAAACTGTTGGATCATTCATCCCACAAAGTTCACAACTAATACTATTAAAATAACACTCCAGATTGGCAAACAAGAAATTAATGATTTGGACACGAGAGATTTGTTGTCTGTTGAGAAGTGAGTTTTCATGCCGGTAACACTCCAATTGCTGTGCAAAAAAAGATGTCTTCATCTTTAAATAAGTATATTCAGTGCCAAGAGGATATCATTTTGAGCAAAGATGAATTTTGAACAAGCTTTTGGGACTAAAGGTCTGCTACAACCTGCCCCCCCACACACACACACATATGAAAAGAACTAAAATATGAATGCCAAGAAAAATCTCTCATCATCAGTAACTAAAATAAACCAATGATGGCTACTATGTTTATGATCACATTCCTTCCCCCAATGCTGCTCAAAACACTATCAATCTCTTCATAAAATATCTCCCTGATTAACATTAAGTTAGTATACATTCATCAAGATCAAAGTATCAAAGTTCTAATTGTATCTGACCCTTCACTGCAGCATATCTTCCTTCTGGATCACATACCGATTTACCCAGAGTCACACATACATTTCTTCCATAAAGAATACTAACACATCTTGTCTTAGTAGTAAAGCAGGTAGAAATGTCCTTGTTATATCTAGTGTTAAATATATAATCCATCTAATGAGTGGGTCTCCTGTAGAAAAGCAACATCAGCTCTAAATTTGTAAATATGTGCCAGGACTTTCTTCCTCCTAACTGGACTGTTTATGCCCTTTACATTCCAACTTAGAATTATAATATTGCACTCCATCATGAAGAAAATAAAAATAAAACTAATAAAACTAATATCAAAGGAGAAATTACTCCCCCCCCCAAACTATCGGAACAAAACAACTTTAAATCTGAGTTCTATAGCAACTACCTAACACACCTATGTACACTAGAAAAGTGATATCACAGCACTAACTTGAGTGAGCAAAAAGTTCTGTTCCTTCCAGGTTGCCTATCTAGCCACCTGCAATATGTCCCAAGAGGACAGCAAGCAGGTGGACCCATTAGTACATCTTTTGTCAGATGATGAAGGAGTAGAGGCACCATTAGTAGGTGAAATATGGTAAAGAAAGTTTGCATCGTTTGCTAACAAATTCCTTCACTTTAAGTGGACAAAGCTTTGCATCAGAAACTGGTAGCTTTTCTCAGTCCATTCAATATTCAGTTTCCAATGATTTAGCCACCACGTATCTCAGTGCCTCCCAGGCTACTTCGACCCCTGTTGATTAGGAAGGCAATGTGGTGCCAAGGTCAGGCTCTAAAGCACCTTCTAAGAGGAAACACAGTGAACAGGTGACCAATTGTGGTGCTTCTCCATCCTCTGGGGAGCCCAGGGATCGGATGGTACTGGGACCATCCATGGTGAATCTGAATCATGCACTCTCAAGTCCCTCTGGTTTGGAGGAAGTACAGAATCAGGCTTTCAGAGCCAATGTATTGGCTCTAGACCCATCACCAGGGCAACCTGAGGTAGGTGCCAATCCATGTTGTGTTGTGGATATGTTGGGGAATTATGGTTCACGTGGAGGGGTTTGGATCTGATTGACCAAGGTAAGGGTTCGTCCGGGCTACAGGACAGAGTGGACATTTCCATGGTTTGCCCTGTCTGATTACCCATGGTCCCCCTCTCAGTCAATGAAAGACTATGTGGGGACTTTCCTCAGGTGAACGATAGAACCTTCAGCCAGAAGAAAATGAGGGCTGGTTGTCCTACTCCGTCCCTTCTTATGGCTCAGCCTCTACACCTCTTTTTGACTTCATGATCATTACCTTATTTTCAAAACATGGAATGAATATCTCCAAAGGGGCATTGGGCTTGGCAATTATCCAAAACCATTTGTTGAATATTTCAGGCACCTTGGTTAAGATTCTGGATCTGGGACAGGAAGCCAATATAACTGGGGAGTCACTGGATCTGGTTGAAAATAGCAACTGAACTTAGTAGGATATCTGGGTTCCAGGGATGCCTTTCTCACAATACTGCAGGAGAGGAGGAAGGTCATCCTAAAAATCAGTTCGGTATATCAATAGGTTGTTGGTACACTGCTCTTTGCTCCCTTTCAGACTTGGGAGTCACATTCTGTTATGTTTGCCCAATGTAACACATCATGGTAGGGGTGGAATATCTACGAGGATTCCTCAATGTAGCGGCTGACTGGTGCTCTCGCAATTGCGTGAATGCAAGCAATTGGAGACTGCACTACCCTTTCTTTTCAGGGCTGCAAATGCTGTTGCGTCTGTTCAGTCTTGAGCTTTTTGTATCTTGGCTGACCACTCACCTTTTGGTTTTGAGACCAGACCTGCTTGCCAAAGCAGCAGACACTTTTTACCAGGAAATTGGGATAGGAGAGGAAAATCCTTTCCCTCTGTTCTCAATGATTATCCACACACTCCTTCAGACTCAGCTGCAGGGCACATTGCTCACGTTCCTAACCCCTCACTGGAGAGGGCAGACTTCGTATCCATTAGCTCTGCAGATGACGATGGCACTGCCAGTTCTTCTTCTGGTTTTCACAGTTGGACTCTTTTCTGTGCCCACACGCTATGGTCCAGGGAGATCCATTCAGCTGGTAGGCCGGGTGGTATCTGGAAATGATGGAACCCCACTGGCATTTCAGATGCAAGTTGAGCATATAATAGTGCCTTAAGAGCATGGGTATGTTGGTGCATTCCCTGGGATCTGGGTCTTGTTCATGCCAGATTAATAGAGTTGGTAAATCTTCTGACTGACTTTACTCTTTCACTGTGTTAAAACGCTATCAATACTTACCAATAAGCTTTGTCCTCAATCCATGCTTTGGCAGATGGTCCGGTGGACAACCATCCCCTTGTCGGCAGAGTATTGCATGGAATCTATGTCTCTCATCATCTTCCTTATTCCATGTAATCTGGCATTTGCAATGTTAATGTGGCACGTCCAATGCTCAAGGTTTGGAATTCCAAATCGGATGCATCACTGCAGGTCATGTCTGTCGAACTGGTGATGTTGATGTGTTATAGCTCTTTAATAGTCTTTAATTTTCAGCAGTGAGAATTCATGTTCACCACAAAACTAAATATAGGTCTATGATTATTTCTTTCTCTTCCTTTACAGATTGTGCCCCACTATGTGTGGCTCAGTGTCTCCATGCTTATGAAGCATGGACAGCAGGCCTTAGGGGTCTGCTGATCAATTGTTTATTTCCTTTCATAATCCTTTTCAGCCATTATCTTATCATATGCTGGCTAGATGGGTGCACTCGCTAATGGATCGGGCAAGCACTGATGTTTCATTGTTTGGGGCTTATGCAGCCCAGAGGGCCATGGCATATAAAAAAATGTTGGGCAAGGCTAGTCTTGAAAAAATATTCGGTCAGTTGAGCGTTCTAATGTTTGGCCGTTGCACTGTTTTTTTGTAAAACTATTGTGATTGCTTTTCAAGCCTTGTTTGATGGGCTTTGAACATGCCTAATATTAAGGCTCTGTGCCATGCCATAGAATGTTAATTATTCCTAGCCTGTGAAGAATAATCTTGATTCTATTAATGGCAAGGAGGTGAGTATTATTAACCTTTATTGTCCCTAATGGTGTTCTTGATGTGTTCTCACAGGCAGACTCTACTGTGGCCAGACGTTCTACTTAAGAATATACTGGGTCCTCATTTTGGTCTTGCTTAATGTGGACAACATTGTCAGTGCTGTTCTTTCTTCCACAAAGGACTTTGGAGGATGGGTGATGGTGTTGCAGAAGAAAAGAGGAAGTAGTATTTTGGCTGGATCCATATATATGGATTGAAATTCAGCGATTGGTGGCAGGATCGGTTTATAGTCATAATTTCGAAAAAAAAATGTCGACAAACAAAAATGTCGAAAAAAAAATGTCGAAAACAATAATGTCGACATCCTATACTTATAATGTAAAAAGTCATTTTTTAGAAAAAAAAATGTCGACAAAAAAATTTCACTTAGATCTATCAACACCTCACCCAACACCCCCCTGCAAACCCCCCCACACCCCCCACCACCACCCTCCCACCCCTCATACTCAACACATACTAATTATATATATATTTATTTATTTATTTATTCAATAATTAAATAAATTAAAAGAGTATCATTTACTATGGGGGTGTCTCCACCAACCCCTCTCACCCAACACTCCCTGCCACCACCCCACACCCCCCACCACCCCTCATACTCAACACATCTAAGTTATATATATTTATTTATTTATTCATACAATAAACAGTCAAAATTTCGAAAAAATATCGAAAAAATGTCGACATTATTGTTTGTCGACATTATTTTTTTCAACATTTATTTTTCAAAATTTTGACTGTCGACATTTTTACTGTCGACATTATGACTGTCCACCGGCAGGATCAATGCAAAGTAGGAGCTTGTGAGAACTGTGTTTTTTTTGGTATCTAGTTCTTCTGTGGAGCAAAAAAAAGAGCTGTATGCATAATACTTGCCTATGTACCAGTAATAACATACTGACTCTTTTTCACAGGCTAGAAATAATGAACATTTTACAAGATTGCTGAAGAGCTCCAGAAGCAGATTCCATTCATAGAGCTATGAATCTGATGGCACAAATTCTATTACCCAAATCTCTTAAAGATTTTGAAAAATTGAATGAATCATGAATAACGTGAAATTTCAGGTGAGTTGCGGTTCAGTCCAAATGTATTCACCCAGGCCTAAGGGCTAGATAAAATGGGAACATCATAGTCAAACAAACAAGTGTAACATTAATGACAGAGCTACAATATTTTCACTATTTGTAATAACAGAGGTGCACAATTGGCAGGGGTTGATAGATTATAGGGATGGTTGATGCTTTGTTTGGGGATCTTCTTTGAGGGGGGTCATTACGAGTGAGGTGGTAAGGGGTTAATGGCGCCGGTAAAGGTGCCGGATCTGTCAACCCCTTACCGCCTCATTACGAGTCTTATCGGGGGAACCCGCTAAGGGCGCCTGGTTTTACCGGGCGCCGTTAGCGGGTCCCGCAAGCAGACCAGGGTGCTAACAACGGGCCCGTTATTAACAGGCCCATTGTCAGCACCCTCCCCATTCCCTTTGAGCCCTATATGGGCTCGAATGGGAATTGGGATGTTCAGGGTTTGGGTTCCCTGAATGGGGAATTACCAGGCCCTCCAAGGTCGGAATCGCCCGGGAATTCTTCATTCAAGTCAGCCGGTACCCGGTAAGGGGGTAGCCATGCCGCTAATAGCGGCATGGTTACTCCCTACCTTGTAATGACCCCCAGGGTGTCCTATTAATAAGTAATACTCAAAGGAGTGGTCTCCTTTGCCAGTAATTGCCCATGGCCAAAGTCCTAGGTCTGTGTGAACCTAGTGCCTTATTTTCAGGCCACTATGCTACCCACTGATCCAACCCATGGGGCCAGTATTATTGCTATTAGCAGCTCCAGGGCCAACTGCAAAGTGCTAACACTATGTTTTGTAAAACAAAAAAGAAATATGAAGCTCTTCAGTATTCTCAAAATGTCTGCAATGGTGAGATGGTGGATGGAGGATTAGAAGGAGGGGCTGTGTGGGAGGTGTGGGCAGAGGGAGTGTGTGGGGAGTGAGATTGGGGAATACAAGGTAAGGCAGAACAGAGGAGAACCAGTAGTCACAGATGGACAGCAGCAGGGAATGCGAGTTTAGATCTATACATTCAGCCATCCTTCGTTGTATGCTAATTGGCCGGCTGCCATTATACAGGTGCTAATCCGAGTTATTTTGATAAACATAAACAAGGTATGTTCTTTTTTTTTAGGAGAATCATGAGTAGGTACAGCTTGTCTATAGTGGGTGAGAGAGCACAGACCGTCCAGCACCCTTGCCCATCATGGAGGAGCCTCACCAGCACAGTATACAGACTGAATTCTCCCTCAGCTGTTTGCTGCAGCTGAGTGAGCACTCCTGGGCTGGCTTAAACTGCCAATGGGAAACGTTGTTTCCTTTTGAAAGTTTAATTCTCCAAAGTGCATTTCGATTTTGACCATGCAAGCCCAGGGGCGTTTTGCTTCCCCAGCCTTGCAGGGCACATTTGGGATGCAAGCTCGCGAACTGCATGTCTGGTACTCCTGCCGCCTCCAACACATTCAGGCCAATTGAGGAGCTGATTATGGAGTATTCTGGCACCTAAGCACATGTGCAGGAAGCAGGAGTGCTCTTTGCTTCTTCGGTCCTGTTCATGCTGCATGTGAGCCAAAGTGCTTTTGTGGAGGTGCCAGAAGAGCGGAGCAGAGTCTGGACAAGGGCTGCAGGTAACATGAATTTTATTATATATTAGGTTTTGTATGTGTGTGTAAATGATTAAGTGTGTGATGTATGGGTGGCTGGGTGCACGTGTGAATGAGCGAGTGTGTGGTGTATTGGGGTGTAGGTGTATAAGTGAGTAAATGCAGTATGTGGATTAGCAAGTGAAGGTTGTCCGAATGTGTGTGTGTCTTTTGTTTTTACTGGGTCAGGGAGCTGATTATGGTTGACTGAGCAGAGGGCCGGCGGCGTTGCGTCTGCTGTGTCATTTTAGTTGGCATGTATGATAAAGTAAGCATTATAAGTTTATTAAATATCCAGACTGGCATTTTGGCGCAGCCTGTCTAGCTATTTTTAACTGTGGTATGGCATTTTTATCTGGACATCTAAGATAAAGTAAGGATGATAAGAGTGTTAACTGGTGCAGCAAGTCTTGCTATTTCTTACTGTGGCATGACATTTTTTACTAGACAACTAGGGTAAACTAAACATGATAAATGTTGTAACATGTCTAAACTGCATACATTGTGCAGACAGTCTGGACATCATTTCTTATTATGGCACAGCATTTTTAGGGCAAAGACAACAGGAATGTGTTCTTAGATGGGCATACTGCCACATATTGGCAGAGCCAGCATGGACATGTTTTCTTACGGTAATATTACTAGCATTATGTGACAGCAAAGATGAGTTTGTTCGCATATGGGATTAATGACATACATTGGTGCAGCCAGCATGGAAATGTATGGACACTACCAGCGTAAACATTGTTTTTATACTGGCAGATATTGTGGGTAAAATCATCATGAAAATGTAATGGGAATGCTTCTATGCAGTGTTGGTGACTTGCACCCATGGGATTTATGCATTGTAGTTACACCACACAACCAATTGAAAACAATGTCTCACATAATGGGGCTGATTCATGGAATTATTTGTGCCGAAAAACGGGGATTTGTGCGCCATTCTGCCTGCAAATCCCCATTTGTTAAACAGGGATTTGCGGGCAGAATGGCGCACAAATCCCTGTTTTTTGGCGCAAATAATTCCATGACTCAGCCCCAATGTGTGCTGCATAGTCCACGATTTGAACCCATTATTCAAACAATTTTGCTGGGAGAGGGGAATTTCCCAGAAAAACCCTTCGTAGGTTTGGGATGTCTCGCTTACGCTTGGTCAGTAGGGCATTTTTCTGGGAAATGTTTAAACCACTCAAATTAAAAAAAATCAATAGTTGCCGCTGGTGATGAGCTCCGCTGAGAAGTTCCAGACGGTTTAAGGAACTGAAGCTGGTCATATGGATGGAGGTTCTGAGGGAGAAGTGATTAACTGTGTTAATGCAGAGTTACATGCTGGAACCATGTTTTCTTGATGTCAGAGGGAGGGAGTTTCAGTGGTAGGGAGATAGCAGGGTAATGGTGGGAGACGCACCACGGGGAGGGTGGAGACATATAGATGAATTACAAAATTAGAGTGCCAGGTGCAAAATGGGCAATATCAGAATGTAGAGTTAGCCAGGTAAGGGAGGGTTATCCCCATATTAAGAGGGGACATTTGTAGAGGAATGTATTATACTTACTGAGACAGCACAGAGGCAGGAGCATAACATGGGGCGAGTTAGTAAGGTGATAGAGTCGAAGGTTTAAACATTATAAGTGTATTTAGGAGGTTAAAGGGGTAGACAACATAGCCCAAGAAGAGACTTTAACAGTAGAGTGGCCTGGATGCAATAGTACAAAAAATAAAATCCCATGTTTGAGCAATGCTTAACCATTGCAGTACACTACCACTCAGGAACAACTACACAACATAGGAGTACGAGTAGTGCAAAATGTGCACTGCTTAAGCGTCAGTCCAGATGAACAAATCCCTAATGCCCATATCATCAAAAAAACTTGTGCTAAATCAAACAGTTAGCTGTGCAATTTTTGTTTGCCAATCCCCAAATGGCCCTTGAATATTTCAGCATGAACATGTATGATCACTATTTTGAGATGTACACAAGAGATCGTCTCTTTGCAATGGTTAGTTCGGAGTTAGTGGAGTTAACCTTGTAAAATGGAGACAATGTAAAAAAAGAGAGATGACTCCAGTTCATGTGCTCTCTTTGGCTGCCAAACTGGGCAGGTGCAACAATATAAGCCCAACAGAATGGGGAGAAAAGCAAAGCTCGTAACTCGTTTTGCCTTAGCTCTGCATGCAAATTCAGCGGGAAGACTAGGTTACACAGATTCAATTCACAGCTTGACAAAGCTTAAGAGAAATGTGGTCTGGCACCAGACACAGCAGGCCCCAGCTTTGTTAGCGTCATCAGCACATTACAGCTGTTTCACAGTGGAAGGTGTCAGCTATTGTGAAATGACAAGAAACACAAATGCTGCGTGGGTTGTCGGAATTGTATTTTTTCTAGGGTTCATTTATTTCTTGTGGTTAATGTCTTTTTTTGTTCCTTTGTACTGAAATAAGGCATGCCCATCTACAGGAATTTCCCTTGTGACTTCATGTATTGCGGACTAAGTCGACATCATTATTACAGGCACTCACATCACATGCCCGCGTCTGCCATCGATGGCTGAAGTACTCTCATCATAAGACAAGTAATACTATCAAATGTGTTGGGCATAGCATGTCAGGTATCGCTGTCAAAATCCATGTACTCACATCGTATGTTTTATGCTACTAGCAAATGCCCAGGAACTCACATTTCAAGTATTGCTGTGGCATGTCTGCTGTGCATATCGTATGCCACGCATTCCCATTAAATTCCCAAGTGTTCTCATCACACGTCCGGTGCCCACCTAAGATGCAACGGCCACACACCATTTCCTGGGTATTGGCATTACATGCCATGTGCTCAAACCGTTGGTCAGCTATTTCTGTTAAATGCAAGCTACTCATATCAAATGCCAACTATTTCCCTTAAATGCTTAAATACTAACATCATATACTCGGTGTTCCCTCCATATGCCTAGGTATTCACATAATAAGGAAGGTATTGATTTCATAAACTGTGTATTCATACAATATATCAGGTATAACCCTAATTTGTCCAGATACTCACATCCTATGCCAGATATTGTCATTAAAAAAAGGTGTTAACATCATGTAACAGGCATTCCCATCAAATACAAAGGTACCTAGAGCCAACACAGGTATTACCATTAAGTGTCAAGTGCTTGCATTATATAGCAATTGTCCAAGTGCAAGTATCATATGCCAGATAATGTCATCCATTGCCAGGAACATACTTCACCTGTCAGATATTGTCATCATGGTCCAGGTTCTGACATGTTGTGTCTGATATCACCATCAAATTGAAGGTACCCACATAGTATGTTATATATTTCCAGTGTGGCTACTCACGTGATGTTCAGGGTATTACCATGATTTGTCCAAGTATTGCAACAATAACATAGGTACTGACATCATATGTCATGTATTCCCTTAATGGTTTGAGCTATTCCTGTTGCATACTAGAATTTGCCACTGACAACAAGGGACATTTGGTAAATTTTGCATTCACACATCATATGTCATGATTGCCATGAAGGCATTTCATGCAAAGTACTCACATCAAGTGCAAGGTTTGGTTATCAATCACTAGTTATTCTGTGGAAACAGAGAAATTGATATGAGGCCGGGAAGCCCAAAAGGAAACACACCAACACAGGTTACAAAGGACATACAAAGCGCTTTATTTCAAAGTTACAAAGTTACCAAAGTCAATTGACATGCGAATAGCTATTCGGCCCTCTGACTAACACGCGAACCTTCAACGTTAGGTTTGCACTGAAAGTGGGAGAGACCGATCATCGGGATGCTCGGGCTTTTATACATTTTGTACTGCATTGGCCAGCCCTCTTGCAAGTTAACCATTCTTGGAACAACGGCTAGGGTTCGTAGCCATGTCGAACATGCAATTTCCATATATTAGATCAGTTCCGCTGATACAGTTACTTATTTACACCTAGGTTAAACAGAGGACAGGGTCTTAGTTCATGACCCTAACAAGTAGCCTGCGGACATATTATTCATTCACGTGTGCGGAGGTCACCATAGCCGAAGTCTTACTCGAAATGTCATTCGGCCTCCATTTTGTGATTCGAGGTGACTTTCACACGGCAAGAGTACCTAAAATGGCGGCTAAATCCAAGATGGCAGCTTTCACGATACATTAAGGTCAAGACCTTGCCGCGGAACCTATGTACATAATATTCTTTAGACAGCTTGGCGTAGGCCAACATACATTTAAACGATGCGATTGGGGTCACAATATTATATCGATTTCCACAGACCCTCCTTTTGGCATATGCCAAGTGCTAAAACATTATTTCCTAATACTCTTAAAAATACTTGAAGGCATTATCATTCATAGGTTCCGCATCATTGTCTGAAATGTCAATGGCCATAAAGTTGTTCATAAGAACTTCTTGCAACATGAATTCTTTAGATGCTGTCTTCGGGGTATATATTCTACGCCCTATTGCGCTCATAACTTGGGCACAACATCCCCCTATCATTCCGCATATACTCGGGAGGCATTGAAAACAGCAGCAAAGAAATAACAGAGTCCCTAAAATACCTAAAATAACAGAAAGCACCTTCCACCCCCAAGATCGTAGAGAATCCCAAAACCAAGTACTAAGGCTCCAGTCTCCTACAGGGATATGGACTTCAGAACTAAGAGTGTGTAAATTCTGAATTGCTTTAAATATTGTTGATGAAGAATCTGGTACGAAAACACAGCAAGCGGACCCCACTAATTTACATACTCCACCTCGTTCAGCTAAAATGACATCTAATGCCATTCGATTTTGAAGTGCTACCAATCTTATCGCCTTTTGCTCTAAGGTCATATTGTAAAGTATGTCCGTGGTCCGGTTGATCGTTTTCTCCAATACCCTCGCTAATCCCCTAATGTTTTCCGAATTTACTATTTGTCCCCAGAAGGGGACTACTGATTTGGCTATATCCCCGAATACTTGTCCAGGGGTATCTCCATCATTATCCCGTCGCGGGCGAGCCTTAGATACCTCTAAGGTACTGGCTATAAACACACCTGGTAACAATATCCCCAAATAACAAGTCCCCTGCCAATCCTTGGGCAACCAGGGAAAAGCTAAACTACCACAAACAAAATAAACGGGTCCCCCTACATACAAAGGCCTATTTTCCCCAGTCAAATTTACAATATTTACACAAGGCTCGAAATCTCCCATTGGCCTAGTGCCATTTCTTTGTACACAGAAAGGGACAGAATCAGGATTGTAATTTACAGAATAAGAAGGAGGCATGGCATCCTTATTGCCTATCGGAGCCATCTTAAAAGAAACTAGATTTTGAAAAGGAAAAGAAAGTTTATCAGACGGCCTAATAGAAGCGATATTAGGTCTACTCCTATTTGCGAAAAGCGAGCATCCCAGGGGAGTCAATTCACGTTTTTCAAATTCATTCAAATTAGTGCCATCGAAGTTCCCTGAGATGCTATCATTTCACCGGCCAAAGAAGAGTGCTCTAAGAGAGGCATAGCAGGAAGTCGTTAGAGGTAGGGGATGTATATACCATCCCAGTCCCTTGTTCCCATGTTGTGGTAAGTGAGTGCAAATCCAACAATTACTCCTATTAAGAATAGCATGCGTAGCATTCATTACTATCATCAAAGTGTTATTATGATATTTCTGTCTATGCCGAGAGTCCCTAGGGGACAGAGTGTGAAGGTGTACAGAGGGAGTCAAAACAGTTGGTACAATTTTGGTCGGTAACAGAGGCTTCAAAGGATAAATTTCTTCAAAGTACCAAAGTCCCACGGCAGCAGTTGCAAAACTAACAATAATCAAAACAAGAACACAACAGTACGTTTTCAGGGCCCAGGCACATTGTCCATTGTTCGATTCGGTCACCCCCTTATCTAATAGTTCGATACGAGGAGCAGCGGTGAAGGCGGCAGGCATCATGGTTATCCCGATCGTCGGCCCCAATGTTCGTTGCTGGCGGCACTTCGGCCGCGCGACTTCTTAGTCCTTCCCAACCCTAGCCAACAGAACCCTCGTTTTCCTTTGTTCCAAAAAAAGGAAAGACGATAGTATTTCGATCACTCCTTCTTCCTTTCAGATGCACTATACTCGTGCGGCGCGTGGTCGAAGGTTGTACCTGATGGTACCCAAGTTTGCTGAATCCAAAAGCAAAGTATCGTCGCTCCCTGAGGGGAGCGTCACGTCGGTGGCGACGGAAGTCGCAGAACTTGAAACAAGAGTTTCCGGAAGTGATCGATCAAGAGAGTGTGGAGACGAGATGGACGGCTCCCCGAGCTCCTCGGGCTCAGAGAACTTCTCCGACGCACTCACAACGCTGCCTGCTACTCCGAGATCAGAGATCGTAGCATCAGCAAGGGGTTCTGTTTCTTCTGTAACGTGTGGCGTCGGGTGAGGGATCTTCTTCACATGCGTTGCATGTACCCAGTTCTTCTTTCCTGCCACCCGCACTGCCTTCCTGGTGACCAATAAAACCTGGTAGGGTCCCCGCCAGCGAGGCGCGAGACAGGAAGACCTTTCGTAGGCCTTTACCAGGATCCAGCTGCCGGGCAATATATCGTGTCCTGGGCCCGTAAACCGTACAGGTAAGGCGGCATTCACCTGGTGGTAGATGAAATACAGGTTTTTAGTCAATTGATTACAATAATCTACGAGCAATACATTCTCCACATCCCTCAGGGCTTTAGGTTTAGGGAGACCCCAAATATTAGCAGGCCTTCCCATTACTACCTCGAATGGAGAAAGCCCAGTTCTAGTCTGGGGTGTGGTGCGCATAGCTAACAATACAATGGGTAAAGCATCTGGCCATTTTAATTTAGTGTCGGCACATGTTTTTGCAAGTTTGTTTTTCAAAATACCGTTGTGTCTTTCTACCAACCCCGCACTTTGAGGGTGCCTAGCTGAATGAAAACGTTTCTCAATCCCTAAGGCAACACATATTTGCAATATTACAGCTGCGATGAAATGTGGGCCATTATCCGACCAGATTATCCTCGGGAGCCCAAATCGAGGAAAATATTCTTTCACCAAGATCTTTGCGGTAGTCATGGCGGTAGCATCTTTGACAGGGAAAGCCTCGACCCATTTGCTAAAAGCACAAATGATAACAAGAACATATTTCAAGTTATTACAACGTTCCATTTCAATGAAATCAAGGTGAATGGTTTCAAAGGGGACAGAGGGGGGCCCGAAACTTCCCCTTGGAGTCACTGTCCCTTTACCCACATTGTGTTGCAGGCAAATCATACAGTTTTCAACGTATCTTTTTGCAGTTTCCAAAATTTTGTCATTCACCCAAACCTGCTGTAATATCTTCGCAATTTGCTGGGCACACACATGTGTTGGACCGTGTGCCATTGTGACCATTGCTAATACATAAGAATCAGGAAGCAACCATTTCCCGTCAGATGCGTCCACCCAACACCCTTCGTCATCCAATTTCCCCATGCCTTCAGCCCATTTCCTAGATTCTTCAACAGAGGCATCAGTCTGAATATATCGCACAGACCCAATGCCTTCATCTATTATACAACCATCTCTCACTTCCCTCGAGGTATACATGTCTGTGCTAAGGTCTATGGCTGTTTGTCTAGCTATCGAATCTGCAAAAGCATTTCCCTTGCCCACATCGCCTATGACCTTCCGATGTGCTGCACATTTCATGATCGCTAGTTGTTCAGGGAGTGAGAGTGCTGAGAGTAGTTGTACTATTAAGGGGCCATGCTGAATCTTGGTCCCATGTGAGGTCAGAAACCCTCTTTCCGACCACAGTTTTCCGAAGTTGTGAGCCACCCCAAAGGCGTACTGACTATCCGTATAAATGTTAACTCTATGCCCTTGGGAGAGCTCACAAGCACGGGTCAACGCTATAATCTCTGCGGCCTGCGCGGAGTTATGCGGAATCCTTTTAGTTTCTACAATCTTATTCAAAGTAGTAACTGCATAAGCAGCTGTAGATGTTCCATTCGGAAGTTTAAAACAGGAGCCATCACAAAACAGCTCCCCTTCCGCATTCTCCAAAGGAGTATCTGAAAGGTCTATTCTGCCCTTTGTTTCTTGTTCGGTGGCGTACAGGCAGTCATGTGATCCATCATCGCCGCAAGCAGAAGTTTGCGGGAGAGGCAAAAGTTCAGCCGGATTGAGAACACAACACCTTTTAATTTGGATATGAGGAGCAAATAGAACTAATTCATACCTGGTCAACCGGGCAGAAGTAAGGTGTTGTGTTTGAGTTTTATTCAATAGAATATCAACAGAGTGAGGTACCATCAGAATCAAATCGTGGCCTAGGACCATCCCCTCACTCTGTTTTACAGACGCAGCAGCAGCAGCAACAGCGCGCAGACATCGCGGCAAAGCGCATGCAACAGGATCGAGGGCGGAGGAATAATAGCCGCACGGCCTATTCTTCCCTCCATGTTCCTGCGTTAACACAGACAAAGCACATCCATTACATTCATGCACAAACAACACAAAGGCCTTATCGTAATTTGGTGTACCCAGAACCGGTGCTGAACACAGCGCGGCTTTGAGAAGCTCAAATGATCGTTGATGTTCCGATTCCCATGGCAGTGGCAGAGAAATGCCCTTCTTCGTCAAAGCCAACATCGGTTTTACCACTAGGGCAAAGTTCGGGATCCACAGTCTACAGTAGGACGCCATCCCTATCAGGGCTCTGACTTCCTTCTGTGTTTTTGGGACAGACATGCCAGAAATGTGTTTTATTCGTTCAGGTGTCAATCTTCTCCCCTCCTTTGACAGGAGGTAGCCTAAATAGGCAACCTCCTGGCAACAATATTGAAATTTCTTGAGTGAAGCTTTGTGACCATGTTCAGCTAAATGAACAAGCAACAATATAGTGCCTTCTTTACAAGCTTTCTCAGAGTCTGCAGCTAGGAGCAAATCGTCTACATATTGAAGCAGCGTGCAAGTAGGTGGCAGTTCAAGGGTGTCGAGCTGCTCTTTTAAGGCTCTACTATAGATACTAGGACTTTCAGTATACCCTTGAGGTGCCCTTGTGAATGTAAATGAGCGTCCCCCCAAGGTGAACGCGAACAAATACCTGCTCTCCTTGTGTATCGGAATACTAAAGAAGGCGTTTTTCAAATCTACGACACTAAAGTGCGTAGCCGTAGCAGAGATCATTGTTAAGATTGTTGTTACATCAGGCACGATTGGAAATTGTGGGGCCACTACCCGGTTAATAGCACGAAGATCTATTATAAACCGGTACGGAATTGCATTGTCGCCTTTCTTATATACCGGCAAGATCGGACTATTACATAAACTACCTGTAATCTCTTCGATCACTCCACGATGTACAAAATCGGAGACAATGCATTTCAGAGCGCGCTCGCCCTCAACTGAAATTTTATATTGCGGAATGCGCGGTAGCTTAACCCCATGTTTCAATACTATCTTAACAGGGTCGATGTGCAATATCCCGACATCATTGTCGTCTATTGCCCACAAACATTCTGGGACAATGTCAAATTCGGGAGGTAGAGGTCGGGTCAAGTATTGGGAGTTAAAGGGTTGCTGTGGTGAAACTGTTAATCTTATTCCATCAGAGGAACAATGAATCACTGCGTTCAATTTCTTCAACAAATTCAACCCCAGCAAATTTTCTCCACAGTTTGAAGTAAGAAGAAAAGGGCACTGGTCTGTAAAAGGGCCCAAAGAAACGGGTACCGGTGCAGAAACCGGACAAACAGTTGGTATACCAGAGAACCCTATAGAAACATTTGTTTGCCCTGACAGGGGGATGTTTGGAACCCGGGAATGGTCGATGGAGCACTTCTGTGCTCCAGTGTCGATCAAGAACTGATGTTTCCTATTCCCCACCAATAATTCAACATAGGGGCCCTTCTGAATAACGGGAATAGGTAAAGGTTCCAAACGCTGCTTCGGGCAATCCTAATAAGGCAGAACTTCATCAAAGGGAAGTTCCTCAGAAAGATAGGCGGCGGAAGGGTGATCAAATATATTTCTCGAGTCCATACTCGGAGTCTGATTTTCCCGTGAAAAAGGTTGCTGTGGATCTTGTAAAAGCTGACCCCTATCAGGGCCCCCTGCTCCAGGGCGGCCCCGTGGTCGCCTACCCATACCTCCGAATGTGCCTCCTGACCTCTGACGGAGGGCAGGGCACTGTGCTCGCCAGTGACCTTCCTGGCGGCAATAAGCACACTGATTAATATTTATAGAATTTAGAGGAGTATTTCCTCTTGGAATGTACTGACCTCTAGTTTGTGTCGTACCTCCTCTGGGGTGTCTGACAATTTGCTGCAACAATACCTTAGTCTTTAGGTCACCCCTTCTTTTTTCGATAACTCTGTGGGGCAACCAACCTTTTTCCTTATACATTCCTCCTGTAAATGCTGTACCATCACTTGGATCACCTTCCTTTGCATCTCTACCGTGTATTGACTATATGTGTCATATACCTCATCTGGCGGTATCGATGAATCCGAGATCCACCGAATCGCATCTCTGGTACAAATCCGTACTTCCTCAGGTGCTGATCTTCGGCACGAAAGGAACCGTTTCTGCACATATATCCTATCGTCCTCATCATCCTCGTTTTGTAACCTTTCAAAATCCCTTCTAAACTCAAACAACTTATCGACATGCCCATATACTTTCTGCTCTGTATCCCTCGAGAGTGCCAAGGCATTCAGATCTCTCACCCCTTGTGGGAGATCCGAAGTCTGCAATCTACCCCACATTACACATAAATGAATCCCCAGTCCTTCAATAAAAACGTTTTTCTCGGGAAAATCGTGCAAATTAGATAATGTTGAAAATACATCAGTTTGATCACCTTTTTCCATGCAATGTTTAGCCCAAGCAAATAGTTCCTGTTTCCTGCCTGCAGGAACAGTACTACGAGTCACTATTCTCGACCCTGCACCGGGATCTGATTTAATGAACACAGGACTCCCCGAAATCGAAAGTGTAGGTGAACCTAACATGGGTGCAGGGGAAAGAGGTAATGTAACAGACGAAATAGACGGAGGAGCGACAACTAAAGAACTAGGGGTAGTAGGCTGTGTAGGAGGAGTAGGAATAGCGATAGGAACAATAGCAGGAATGGGAAGAGCGCCCACAACGGGAGCATACGGAGGTGGCGCTGAAGAATCAGGCCTCCGTTCGTTTAATATTTTCTCAATAAACTCCTCGGAAACATGGAAATCTTTAGAAGGGTAAATTTTCTGGACTCCGAGCGAAAAAGCTCTGTCCATTTTCTGGGTTTCATCTAATCGTTTTTCCTTGTCATACAACATTTTCGGCATTCGTTTTATGACGTCGTGCATGTTTATCCCTACTTTTAAGCTGCTGTAATGCTTCCTTTTTCCAGTTTTGTAACACATCAAAGGCTGCTGGCCTAGCCTTTTTCTTAAGCAAGATCGACTCTAAGTATTCGATACGGGGGATCTCAAAACTACCATTGACTGGCCACTGAAATTCGGAGGCATTTCTGGTCTGTCTGTGCCAAATGTCATTAAATACAATACTACCAATGCCATACTTACAGTACATAGTACACGCCGGCGACCCCTCCTGTGGTGCCGGACGGCTAAATTCCAAAGATTGTCGATCGCTGCGGAATAGAGCCCTAAAACAGCTAGACAATTTCCCAGGCATTTCTCAAAGAATTGGTGTTACCTGGTCCAATAATTGTGTCTGCAGATACAATACGCCAAATTCAAATTGTCAGGGTTAAATTAAGAGCCGGGTCACGACTACACCTGACCAAACCTAAGGAGGACCGTACGGTTTACAAAGGACTTCAACTAACACATTTTACCTGCGTTCGGTGGTTTCGGCAAATCTGCCCGCCTCGGAATTGGACCCTCGTCAAGATGCCGTGTCAGACCGCACGACTATCGCCCAAGGATCGGATCGTGCAGCGCTGCCGAGGTATCGCGTCTCGATCGGTCGGGCCCGCAGAATCACACCGTCCGATCCCAATTCGATAGTCTGCGTCAACCTTCAATGATCCGGCATCAATCTTGAGGGTCCCTATTCGGGCGCCAACTGTGGAAACAGAGAAATTGATATGAGGCCGGGAAGCCCAAAAGGAAACACACCAACACAGGTTACAAAGGACATACAAAGCGCTTTATTTCAAAGTTACAAAGTTACCAAAGTCAATTGACATGCGAATAGCTATTCGGCCCTCTGACTAACACGCGAACCTTCAACGTTAGGTTCGCACTGAAAGTGGGAGAGACCGATCATCGGGATGCTCGGGCTTTTATACATTTTGTACTGCATTGGCCAGCCCTCTTGCAAGTTAACCATTCTTGGAACAACGGCTAGGGTTCGTAGCCAGGTCGAACATGCAATTTCCATATATTAGATCAGTTCCGCTGATACAGTTACATATTTACACCTAGGTTAAAAAGAGGACAGGGTCTTAGTTCATGACCCTAACAGGTAGCCTGCGGACATATTATTCATTCACGTGTGCGGAGGTCACCATAGCCGAAGTCTTACTCGAAATGTCATTCGGCCTCCATTTTGTGATTCGAGGTGACTTTCACACGGCAAGAGTACCTAAAATGGCGGCTAAATCCAAGATGGCAGCTTTCACGATACATTAAGGTCAAGACCTTGCCGCGGAACCTATGTACATAATATTCTTTAGACAGCTTGGCGTAGGCCAACATACATTTAAACGATGCGATTGGGGTCACAATATTATATCGATTTCCACAATTCAAATAATAACCCAGATATTCCAATTAAATGCCCAAATAGATAATAAATAAGATAGTTCAATCAAATTCCAGGTCTCCGCACGCTGCTCCTAAAGTAGCTCTAAATCAGGGCTTCACAACAGATGCATTTTTATACTGAGGTACCACCAAACAACATCGAGCAGTCAGGTCCATCTAAGAGCAGCTGAATGTCTTGAGAGCTGTTCACGCTCTTTCTGTTGAACAGGTTGGAAATAAAGCCTGCCCTATTATGTAAGCATTTCTTTTTTGATTTTAATAATTTTTTTTTATTAAGGTATGTAATATACAATCATAAAGTCATAACTTCATAAACATAATGCAGTGAAACTTTTACATGAGAATAGATTAAACAATGGTAAAGTGGAAGTGTTCCAGTAGAGCAATTAATTAAATACACTGTGTGCAATGTGAAATTGAGCATATAAGGAAGCATTTCTTAAGTTCTGAGGTGGACACCCGTTTATGAAAGCTCAAACGGTCCTGAGGTTTTGTTCTCTAAAGTATCAGAGGCCTGGGATTCATAGCAGCTGAGGGGGCACCAAGGCCACGCTCCTAACATCAGCGTAGCAGCAGATGCTGCCTTAAGGTAAGACCTGCCGGGCCCAAAGCCATCACAACCAACTTCACCTTTGTGCCCAGGGAATGAGTTCCACCCAAAAATGACTGCTGCCATTGCAATGTTCTTGGACTCCCATGCCTGCAGCCCGACTTGCCCGCCCTTGCATCCTGAATGGTGGTCTCTTCTCCCTGGCAACACAATACATGTGTGGCAGCAGTGCCACTGCTGTTCCCTCTTTCGACATCAAGTAGCATCTGCTGGCACCATTGAAAACACTAGACCCATAGACACCAGATACCAAAGACTCTTAGATGTGTACTTGTAACCTGCAGCAACATATTAGCATAACTGCAGTCAGATCAAAAAAGTATAAAGTCAAAAGCCTCTGGAGAGCCGTAGGTTGCCGACCTCTGAACTAGGTACATGCCTGCGACGCCAAAGCCTGACACAGAGCAGGGCGAATCCGTTCTTCACAGAAGTATGTTCCTAACAGGCAAGATACGGGAGTATGTTCCTAGCACCCCCTCGTGTTTCTATGCATTTAATGTGATGTGAGCATCTCTGCACAAAAGACATTTCACAGAAATGTGATGCACGTTCGTGGCAAGGCAATGTACACCCAGGTGATAGAAGACGTTTAAATATTATGCATTCTCACCAGTTATTTCCACCTTTGTGGTTGGCGTGACAGAACCGTCTTATATCTGTTAACGTACTACAGCTCACGGCGGTCCCCGTGAAGAGCTTTCGCGTAAGGTAAAAAGGGAACAGTCGAGGCAGAGCAACTTTGTTTTTATATTCGAGGACCACCTCTCAATTACTAAACTCTTACGACTCGAAATATAGTTTGACTTGTCGCTGTTTTTATTTGTGAGTTCACTCTGCCTTTTCTGATGCTCTAGTGCGAACGCTTTATAAATGAGTGCCTCAATAAATCAAGGCCCACGAAATACTCTCTTGCACTGCTTCTTTTTTATTATAGACTACATTAGTACATTAATTCATATTCTTCTCTCTGTGCGACATAATTCAATGAACAATAGTAAACGCATCCAGACCCTTTCTGGTTCGTTTTCGTCTCTTTCAGACAGTACAGATCATATTTGTTTTTACTTACGGTACAATAAACTGTCCGAAAATGACGCTCACACGCGTCATCAAATCTGTATCGGCCGCGTTTGTTTCCCGTCTTTCACCAACAGCCAACACTGTCGCGGTGTGAAACAGCTGTAGTGGAATGATGGGCAGGAAAGGAGCAACCGGACCTGCTGCTAATTCACTGCTAAGTCTTCCAGGATTGCCTCTACGAGTCATGCTCGACTAGTATATCACCCGGTTTATAGACATTCTCCCATGTCTATAATGACAACACCTGATGCCGAACACCGTCTTTCAGATCCCATTTAAATTTCCCATGCACGTCACATTAATGTTCATCTCACACTGTTAAACAGAAATTCTCCAGAGGTAGCCTTGTAAAATCCCTAACTCTTCAAATATTGTATGGGCAATCTTGTTTTTTGCCGTACAGTCAGCAAACAAGCTTCTAGAGGTTATATTTTTTTCAAATGATTGGGAAACGCTGCAAAACGTAACATGAGATAAACTAAGAGGCACTGAAAAACGGATCCAATCTGGATTTTGTATGATTAAAAATGGTAATTACATGCAAGATGAGCACTTTCATACTGTTGCGACCTCTGCATGCCATTTGAAACGTTCACGAGGCAGAGGGGAAAGGGGAAGATTGCTCTGGGTGGAATATTTAGTCACCTATACCATTGACAGACTTTTACGTGGGGGTCTTGGTGTCAGTAAGGACTCCCCCGGAATCTGTTCAACTCACTCTGCTATATCGTTGATTAAATCGCGATCATACTGAAGCTCCATGAGTCTATCATGTAGGCCCTTTGCTTGTCATGTTATGTTATAAGACAGCATAACCATAGATGCATACAAAATGAAACAATTAACCTAAACATTTAAAATATGTCATTGCAGTTACGTAATTTACACCAATACAATCCATCTAGGTATAACATTAACATATTGATTATTCATGTTTAACAATTAAATCCCTTTTAAGCCAAGCTCTGTGTAAATGTTAACTGACTAGTCCTGTTGCGGTTCTCATATCTTCAGTTGATTTACAGAAAGTCATACATGGCTATATATTCAATGATTTTTCGCATGAGGGGCTTTAGATGGACTGACCTTAAATGAGCATATTCTGGACAATAGAAGCAAAAAGTGCTCTGGTCCTTTCTTGGTACACTTACATGCTGGACATTGCTCCTTATGTGTCTCATCTCATTTATGCAATAAGACAGCAAGTGGTAAACTACCAAAGCAGAAATGTATGTGTAGGGATCTCGCACATGTTGGCTTTATTAAATCTAGGTACTCTATAAAGCTGTTTACTTTGTTGTCGGCCTTGAAGCTCCAAGCAGCTTTAGAATGTTTACATGCTAATATTCACATATTTATCCTTTAGAGTTGCTTGCCTACCTTCCTTAATATTTGCAGTATTGGACCTCAAGTGTGCAAACCCCAAAATTGGTTAGGGCCGTTTTTATATGTTTGCACCATAGTATGGAATGTTCCCCCTCTAGTGCTAATACATCATTCCTGGCTTCTCTGTATACTACGAGGTGAGGTGAAATCCACAGTCGAAACTAATAATATATAGATTTGTTATACTTTTCGTCACTGATGTGTTTTGTTTCAACATCATATATAGCACATTATTGAATGTGCTTTTAGGCAAATGTAGCATTCTCATTAAGAATGTATTTTCGACCAGACATAGTTTACAGATTCTGTGTAGCCCAATACCATCTAACATATAGAGCTGCTGCTTTTTCTTGACTTTTATAAATATCGAGAGCAGGGGAAACAGCCTCATCCCCATTTCTAGAAGCAAAATTAGGAATTGCGTTACAGGATCTCGCAAGTTCTGGCCAGTTCCTAGCTGTTCGGTACATTTACAATTATCCCTCAGCATTATACCCAGATAATCAAATCTGCTCACTTGTTCTAAGGGTGAATTGTCAATTGCTAAATCTAGTAATAGTGTTTTTTTAAATGGTGGGTGAAAGACCATCGTTTTAGTCTTTTTTTCATAGATATTTAACCTGTATTTATTGCACCCCTCATTAAAACTGAGTAACTGTTTCTTGTGCCTTGCGGGGGTCAGTGACATAAAAATGGATGGCAGCCTGAGGCAGAACAGGCACCATGCCCAGTCTAGTTTTGGTGTGCCTGTATTCTGTATTACAATCATGTCAACCAATTTATGAGTAAAAATACAAAATATTGTAGGTGCTTTCCCCACCCTTGTTTCACTCCCCTTTCTACCTTTATTGGGATAGTTGTATTTGCTGGTAATTTCCAAATCACTCTTACCTAATTGTTTAATCGTACTTGGGAGGCCTATTAGGATCTTCGCATCATGTAGAGTTTCCCACAATGTATCTCTTGGTAGCCCAACAAATGCTGCTCAGTTTGCGGTACACCTAGCTAGTGGGCTCACTGAGCAGTGCCAACTTGGCACAGTCTTTTGTTTACCCAGTAACCACTTTGATTGATGTATAGCCAATGGACATGCCCAAGGACCACTGGTCCAATAGTCATGTCCCAGGCTCAGTGATCAATGTTCAGGGTCAGTGGCAATGGCAATTGTCCCTGTCCACTGCTTCCAGAGCAGGCTTGACATTTTTCCTTGGCCACATTCTGCTTTGCCGTAGGATCCTGTGCACCATCGGAGGGTCCTGTCTACAAAACGGAGCTCCAGGGGCCTACAACTACCAGGACTCTGCATGCAAGTGTTGACTCCATCTGGAACAAAACTGTAACTGGCTCGCAGAGAAACATGTGGAACACTGCCTCACTCAGTCAGTCTACCCTGGGTGTCCGCATGTAAGAACTAAAATCAGCAACAGGCAGCTTTCTTTTTTGGGCCTGTTAAGGCTGCAAAGGGCATACAATTACTTTGCCCATAGTCATGAGTTGGTAAATTGGGAGAAAGGCGGAATAAGCCTTACAAGGCAAAACAGCCTGCCACTCTGCACTCCTACCCCAAGCCATTTGTAGACAGGTTCCATTTCTGTAGATCACAAATACCGCCTGTCATTTCCCTCGCTTGCTGACTCTGTGTCAAATAGATACATGTTATCCCATGAGGAACAAAAGCAAGCATTTTGGAGTTGCAAAATGAGGAAAAGGGGCATTTCGAAAACTTCAGGCATGACCATGAGCTGCCTGCTAAGTTTTATGAGAGGTAAGAATATTGTGTTCCTATGACAGGCTGCATGACGTTTGAGGGATGCTTTCACCCAGTTCATCTTTCATTTCATGTTGGTTGGCAGGCTGAGCGATGCCGCAAACCTCACTCAAGCATGCTCAGGTGTTTTGCCAGCGACCAGCTAGTATGTTCAACCATTGTTGGAAGGACACGGCAAAGCAAGGGATTTTGATAGAGCACCAGGTTTACATCAATGTTATATAAACAATATAGCACACCATGAAATGCTCAAATGTCAAATGCCAAAACATCAAAATCAAAGGCTGCTATTTTGTAGCTAAACTGAAGCCTAGACATTAATAAAAAAAAACATGTGGTTTACACGAACAACGTTACTTTCCTACTTGTTTTCGGAAGGAAAAAAACAAAGAATGGAAAAAGAAAGTGAACAAATTAGGAAAGAATAATGGAAAATAGTGGGGATTGTGTGGAATGTAAATAATAAAATACATTCTAGATATATCATTATTACTTTACGGAAAGCAAGAAACATATTTGCAAATCTAGTTACTTGAATGTAGTTATGGTATTATAGGAAAGGAAACCAGATCAGTCTAATAGTTTCATTCATATTATTGATCATACAGTTCCAACAATATTCCTTATCAAATATATCTGTTTGAGGGATTTTGACATATCATAGGCGTGACTTAAGCAACAATGGACTCTTGAAACCCAGCTTCATCTCCAAATGTTTCCACTTAGATCACAGCCCGCGGGCTTCCTATTTGAATTCTCTTCTGGCCTGCATGCCTTGGACCGCCGCTTCACTCCCTCCCACCACGTTTCTACAAAGGCGGTTTCAAAGATCATTCTATAACTCTATTTCTGCTCACTTTGTATAACATTCAAGCCTTGTTTTATTGCATGTGCTGGAGTATATCCTGATGCTGCTAAATAGTACATGATTCATTTGCATTTTTTTACATTTTGACCTCAATTACAAAAAAGATTTCCATAGCATAGTGTGTTGTGATCTGTGCTCGCCCAGTTGCTGGTGTGTATGTAGCGTCAGTGACTGAGATGCATGTTCCTGGTTGTGAAATGTATGTGGTTGTATTGTTGCCTCCATGGAAAGGGGATGTGGTGACTGTTTTAATTCCCTATCCTGCTTGCCATTTATGAAGGCTAATAAAATGTTGATGATCACGTTTGACTTACATAGATCAGGAAAATGTTGATGAATGCTTGGCATGTAAGGGGTCTGAATTTGTCGATTGGGGGCACTGAGCTGGAATGCATGAGGATGGCTTGTGGGTGGACTCTCTATGTATATTGCCAAGAGTAATTGGAACCCTAAAATAGATGTATATGGTGGTATAAAGTGTATTGATAATACAGAATCCATCAAACGTGCAATACAGTACATATAACCATGACCTAGACAATACATAAAAAACAGCAAGATCTAAAAGAAACAAGAAACTTAAAACCAGACTGAATTAATAACTTACTAACAGAGAATCTCTGATTTTGAAAGAATTTCTGAGGACGCTCAGACACAGGTATGCTATTAAAGACCGGTCTGCTTTTAACAGATAAAGAAGTGCTGGTTTGCATTGTCTACAATTCCGGCCTTTCAACAATGCCAATGAGTAGTGCTGACAAGGTTTTATATATTCAGGGCAAAAAGAACAGCAGTTGCTCTAACTAAATCCTCGCTTGCTGAACTGCACATCCTGCAACTTTTATTAATACTTAAATTACCCGTCCTCTTTACAGTAATCCTGTTGTGCCATATGGCATTAAACCTTGCTCTGGTAATCAGAACCTGGTGCTTCGCTACCTTAGGCCATGTCAAATAACTGGACATTTGACCTTTCGCCAAGATTATAGGCATTCTATTGGCTGGCTTCATAAGATCCGGGTTTTCTCTGTCCTGATTACAAATCTGGCAAAAGCCAGCTAGAATAATTTCTGCTATGATTTATTTCATGGCCCTAGAATTGGGGAAAAAGGAGGCAAAGTTGCCTTTCTGGAGAGTCATCAAACCATGAGATTTTCAGTATATTTCTTACGGTGGCGAGGATATGAGCCATAATTTATTTTGTTAGTACTGCCTCTGCCAGAGTCTAACAGGTTCTAATCTTGGGTCATCTTCTAAGAAAGGATAGTCAAGTTCTTTGTGCACTGAAACGTTAGGCATGGATGCAGGGAGGCCTAATAACTGTTTAAACAAGTTATTTTCTGTAATTATTAATGGTGAAATATTATCAAACCCCCATGTGCTTGCCCCATAAATGGTTCACGCTTTCGGTTTAACTCCATATTCTCAAAGGAGCATTTGTATATGTTGCACTAGCAAATATCCTTAGTCCACCTGTGGACTGGAGGAGTCCTAGGAGCCTGTTTTGTGATATGGGATGTACCATTCAAACCAACAGAAAAAGTGATCCCCAAGTAATCAAACAAATCAACAATTTGGAACTGTTTGCCTTTTAGTACAAAAGAGCAAATTGTAACCATTTTACAAATGCCTTTTGGCTTGCATATAGGAACTGCAGATTTAGCTACATTTGTTTACAAGGCCAGCCCACTCATAAAGGTATTGATCACAACCAGCAGCTGTGTGAGTGCAGTGTTCTTGCCAGCAACACTGTCATCTGCGCATGTTGAAACAGGCTTGAGGCAAAGTGAGGAGTATCCGCTTAGCAGTACTGTACAGTGGCCGTAAGAGCCGGAATGGATGCAAGCTGAATTGTGTGCATGTATTGATGGCAGAATGTGAATAAGATCTAAAGAGCAATTTATTTCCCAGAGACAATGCCAAAGTTTGATTCTGCTGACTTTGTTAAATGCCATGCTCAGGTCCATGAATGCCACAAAGACAACCTCCTTTGCCTGAAAGATACACATTTAACGTCTGTAAATTAGTATCAACTCCCTCCTGGAACCCCATTGGCAATTGGTGAGGATGTCCACCCAGTTTTGTAAGAGGGCTAGCACTGCCCTACCAACAATTTTAAACTGAGAGTCCAGGTGGTAGGTGGGCTGTAAAGGCATCAGGGGACTCTCTATTTCCTTTCTTAAAAATAGGGACCATGACTGCACAGCCCCAACATATCAGAAAATACCTTGCTCCAATACTTATTTAAATGTATGTGTAAGGACTGGGGACCAAAAATATTCAAGAGAGGGAAACAAATCTGAAGAAATGCTGTCGGGACCAGTGCTTTTCTACCATGCTTGTTTCTTTAATGCAATCATAATTTCCAAATGGGTAAATCGTATCTCACACCTCTGTGGAAATGCTTCCTGGGCCTTCACTATCACATCATCCCCGATGAGGAGGCAGTGCCATAGAGGGATGAGAAGTGATGAGAATTGATTCATCCAGACCTTGTCAGGGACATTGGTCATGATCCTGATACCATTATACATATGCCTCGGACCCTGGTTCATAAGGTTGGTAAGATTGCCTTGAATTCACTTGTCTTCCCAGCATTAATAAGATCTTCCCAATGTTTTTCTTTTAGTGCCTTTTTCTTGCCTTGTCTGACCCTTGAATATGCTGCTCTGGCAAGCATTGTACACCATGTATTATTATCTTCTGATTTTAGTACTTTTAGCTGGGATCTCTTGGCTCTCTTGCAGTCATCATTAAACCAGGAGGTCTTATCCAGAACTGTACCCGCTTGGCCCTCTCTGAGAAAGGCATTAGTAATGTTTGAGGATATATGACTGAAGGCAGTCACTGCCTCCTCTGAGGGGACCCTGGGTCCATTATAAACATTACATGTTCAAAGGTCTGTGCAATAATGTGTTTGTGGACCTCCTGGCTCATCTTCACATCCTATCTGATTACTTTTTTGTTACCGCTTAGAACTTCATTATACATATGCAGAGGGTCGTGGCCTTCTGGGTTCTTTCCAGTGTTAAGTCAAATCGTGTGGTGATATGTTAACATATCCTCAAGGACTTCCCTTTATTCTATAGTAGATAAAGGTATGATTACCCGGGGTATCACCAGCATGCCACCCATTGATCAAGCATACACCCCATTCTTGTAGCAAGTTGTAAAGTATTAGACCATTTTGAGCAAGACCGCTGGTCTAACATAATGGTTGATGGGATATGAAGGGTCTGGTCCTCTGCCTCATCTAAGATGTTTTCTGGAGGGCCATTTCGAATTTTTAAGTTGAAGTCACCTCCTAAAATGTAGGTGGATTTTTTCCCATTCTCCAAGGAAATCAACATATCCATAGTAGACTTGAAAGCATATAGGGCCTTATTCCCTTGTCCCATGTGGGGACGATTATAAAAGTGTCCTATGTATAACTGTATATATGCATAATGAAGCTAACTGGACCTTTGGTGTGCTTGGTGTGTGAGTGTTCTGAATGTGTCACTTGGGAGCCCTGAGCTGGTGTCCATGAGGATGGTTCACAACTGGTATGTGTCTAAACTACTATCGATTCCTCATATAAGTTATTACAGAGCAGCATCTCTACCCTGAGGTGTTGTACTTTGAAGAGTGTGGTGGATGAGGTCCCGAATTGCAGCAACCAGGTCAGGATGGGGTGTGAACCTGTAATCAGTCTTATGTGGTATACTGTATAGTTGTTTATTTATATTAACATCACATTACGCATATTAAGAATTTGAGGTGTAGGACATACAGTGATGTATCCAGAATCATATCCTTGTTTGGCAACATGCTTAAGTGAAAATTAGTACAGGGCCTCATTCTGAAAATACCACTGGCAGTAGTAAAATACTGTTAAACACCCTTTACCTCTCAGATATAATACATTTGTTATTCCTGTACATTGTTGGTGGAAGCACAGCTGGATTATCACTGGTGATAATTACAACAGGTGATAAATATGCCATAGATAGACGACATTTTTCAGCATTGTCTGCAGTGGTATTTATTCTGCCAACAATACAATTTCACAACCATCAGTAACTCGACAGTGAAACACCAACAAATTAAAATGCTAATTTCTGGAGTTAGCGGTGGGCATCTGTAGGTAAAAATAATTACATATGATTTTGTGTATGTTGTATGGCAGCACATGAAGCACAATTTACATTGCTACAGCTGCTAAATAGTTGGACAGTTTTTAAGACCAGCACAATGCTGATGTTATATCAATTGTAATTACCACTGATTTTATACAATGGGGGTCATTCCGAGCTTGAAGGTAAGGTAAAAACGATGCCGGTAAAGGATTACCGGCATCGCTTTCCGCTACGGTCTATTCTGACTAACCAGACCGTTATTTACAGCATCGTAAAGTACGATGCCGTAAATAGCGGTCCAGGCGCGCGCGCGACACACAACATGCCAACATGCCGGTATTACCGGCATGCCGTAAACCGGAGCTGATCACAAGCCCTGCGGACATGCATACAACAGCCTACTGAAGGCCGAAAAGTAGCTTACCGGCATGGAGTAAATACCGGCATTTCCGAGAAGGTGTTAAGAACCCTGAGCAGTGTTACCAAGAGCCACAGGTGCACACAATCAGCACAGGTGGAGGCAATGGAGTCTGGCACAGCACAAAAGGAGCACACCCACACACCACACCCCCTCCCACACCAAGATGATACCAATAGTAGTGGCATTACTGGAGCTGGAGGCCCTGCTTGCAAGGCAGCATGAACAACAACAACAACCACAGCCCCCACCACAGAGGAGACACAGGAGGTGAAGGAGGGTGAGACAGGCCCAGCATGCCCCACCAGTGCAGCCCCTGTTACCACGCCGGCAGCCCCCAATCCCTCGCATCAGTGTCACCCCCTTCAACCTGACACCAGAGCAGATGCACACCCTCTACCGGCTTGACCGTGACACCATCAACACCATAGTGGACCTGATCCATGACGACATAGTGAGCCTCATAGAAATACGCACCGCCATCCCCCCTCTACTGAAGGTGGTGTCTGTGCTCCACTTCCTTGCCACAGGCACCTACCAGCACACAGTGGGGCATATGCATGGCATATCACAACCCTTATTTTCCTGGATACTGAACCAAGTGCTGGATGCCCTACACAAGCACACAAGGGACTACATATCCCTACCACGGACTCCCCAGGGGATATTCAATACAAAAGTTGCCTTCCATGCACTGGCAGGCATGCCAAATTGTATAGGTGCCCTCGACTGCACCCACGTGGAGTTGGTGGTCCCGCATGCCATGGAGGTGGCATTTTGCAACCGCAAGCAATACCACTCCCTCAACGTGCAGATGGTATGCAACACCAGCAAGATCATCACACATTGCTGTGCCTTATATCCAGGATCAACTCATGACTCTTTGGTCCTGCGGAACTCCACGCTACCACGCTATATGGATCGACATGCAAGACGACGTGCCTGGCTGCCTGGTGAGTTGCCTGACTGGGCCATGGCAGTGCATCGGGGTTGTGAGGTGGGTGGCTGCATACCCCACCTGGGTGGGAAGGGGGGCGAGATGCATACTCCACCTTGGTGGAAATGCTGAAGCCAGTGCACGATGTGCAACTCACCGAACACTGTGCCCCAAAGCAAGTGAAACGGCACACAACTACCAAATCCCACAGTGAGGAAGTAAGGCCAACACCTAACACTACATGACTAACAGGTAACCTGGCCGCATTCAACAACACATGCACCAGTCATTGGTGGCCCTCACACATCGTGAGGGCCTCCAGCACTATGCACTGCATATGCACTGTGTCGCTGCCTCCAGCATATCACCACATAGGACAGTCATCCCTGGGAGTGTATTGATGTGAGCCCAACAGGGATACCACAGCGTGTCACTGGTACTGCACACCCGAGGAGTGCTGTAAGTCACCATAGTACGGATCAGTGCAGAATGACGAATATGCTACTGACTACAGCCAACACTCCCTATTACCAAATCTTACAGAACACAGCAATTCAATGATTTTACCCCGAGACTGCTGCATGCATATACGATGCATGTTCTACAAGATGTGAGTGCAAACCATAAACCATCTTAAAGAGGCTACCCCCTCCATCATTCCATTGCACAAGACACATAGCGGGGCCAGGAATTGGGTCAATGCATCCAGGGACATGTGCGTATGGGCAGAAATCACCTGCTGCCATGTAAGACTAGTTCAGTTGTCCATCATGAATGTACAAACACTTACCTTCATTCCCCTCTCATGCAGGTTATGGTGGCTATTCCTTGACGCCGTTGTTCATAATCCCTGTCTGAAATCCACAGAACAGGCACGAGGAGGACTACAATCGTTCCCATACCGTACACGTGTGGTGATTAAGCAGACCTTTGGCCTGTTGAAGGCACGATTTCTTTGCCTCAGCCGGTCGGCTGGGGCACCCATCTACAGCCATGAGAAGGTGTCCAAGACCCCCATGGCATTTGTAATGCTGCACAATATGTGCATCCATCGTAATGTGCCCCTGTCCCCTGACATGGGACTGCTGCCACCAGATGATGATGAAGGGTAGTAGGAGGAAGAAGGGGCAGGACAGCATCATGCACAGGAGGGACGTGCCGTGCGGCAAGCATTGATTGGACAATATTACTGACACACAAGTCAGCAGAGGGTGTCATGGCATGAGGACATAGGGCACTGTCAGATATCAAAAGACACATGCGCAATGATGAATGTCCACACTGATCTACCTTTGCAACACAAACGGTGTATTGAAATTGAAAATGCCTAAGTGAATAACAAATCCTCCTCCACCACAACCCCCTCCCCCTCCCCTCCAACTCCCCCACACACCCTCACCGCCCTCCCCCCCAACTCCACAACACTAGTCCCATGGTGTCCACGTAGGCCACATGTGGCTGGTAGACAAGTTACTCCGCGCTCCCGGGGCCAAGGGGAGGCATGTCCCGGCGGCACTGGGAACGGGGTGATTGACGCAGTGGGCTCGTCCATGTCAAGTTACTAGTCGACGGGGTATCCTCATGCTCAGCCTGTTGTGAAGGACGTGCAGCCTCCAGGGCATCGGCAATGAGGCCGAGGACCTCACATAGATGGTTGGTTCTGTCCGTCACCACCTGCCGCATAGCCCTTAATTCCTCCCGACACTCCTCCCTGTCCTGCCGATTGTCTGCATCAGCTCGGTGATGAGGGCGGTGAGCTGCGCTGCACGCTGCGCGTCAGCTGATGGTGTGTTGTCCCTGCAGGGGATTGTGCTGCCATGACCTGCCAGGGCTTCGCCTAGGGGACTGGGCACAGGACTGGCTTGTTCCTGTGATGGTCCACGGGCACATTGGCCAAGTGTGTATGGCTCGCTGTATGAGACCTGTGGGCAGGAGCTGGAGCCTGGGGTGTGGACGACTGAAAATGTGTCCTCCTCTGCTGGTCCACAGGTGGAAAAGGGGCTGTCTACAGATTCCAGGGGGGCCGTGGCTGCCACCTCTCCAGTCACGCTTGACGCCTCTGACCTTGGCGTTTCTGGTGTTGCTGGTGCCAATGCAGGGAGGGGTGGGGGTGCTGCACCCTCCATGGGCCTTGCAGGAGCCGGTGTTGCGCTTCCAGGTGTGCTCTTCCTGGCTGGGATGCAGCAGACCCTGCCTTTGCCCCTGGAGGTGGTGGGACAGCTGGTATCATGGTCCTCGCTGTCATGCTCACTGCCTGTGGGGTAGAAGAGAGGGACGGCATGAGTGATGATTCAAGACCCAACTTTCATACATGGCTTCAATCACATATTCAGTCATTTGGGGGTTATGGGCATTTGGGTATGAAACGGCACTACATTTAATTTATGGGTGGGATATGCATGCAGGTGTTGGTGTCACTCATGTTGGCCGGGTACTGTGCTGTCTGGCTAGCACACTGTCCACAACAACTGCCCAGTCTGCCTCATGAGATAGGCCACTTTGTGCAGTATGTGTAATGTGCGTTAAGCCCTTGCACTTGGAACTTGCTTGGGTCGCAGTTGCTTCTGCATGAATTTAAGGGGGGGGCACCATGCCGTGACTCCTTGGCCAGGCCTTTCAAGTGTATGTCATGGCATTGGCATTGGCAGTGTTGACTTTGGACACTCACCTCCGTCAGCGGACGACGTTGCCCCACACTCCATGTTGCCGACCCCTTCAATTGATTCTTGGCCGATCAAGCCGGCACATGTCTCCTCCCATGGCATCAGTTTAATGGGGGAACTTGGGCCCCCTCCAGTCTCCTGGGCCTGGCTGTGGTTTTCCAAGAGGATGCTCCTCACCCTCAGCCGCAGGTCGTCCCACCGCTTGCGGCAGACTTTGGTGGTGCGAGTGGGTTGCCGACTACGCTCACCCTCTGGCCCACTAGTGCCCAGATGTTTTTCTTCCTGAGCACCAGCCCTCTTCGCATTTCTCCGCTGAAGAAGATGTTGGCATGCTCCTCGAGGGTGTCCACCATCATCTGCAGTTCGTCGGGGCTGAAGCACTCCTTGCAGAGCCAGGCTGCTCCCTTCTTGGGTGCTTTTGGCATTCCTGGTGCTTCTGTTAGGCTTTTCCAAAATTCACAATGGTCCCAGGGGTCCTGCCTGGTGAGGATGGCAATGGATTGTGTTTTTAAAGATGGCCACCGCGCTCCTTCCCTTTCCTGTGCAATGACGCTATTTCCGGTTCTGCTATTTAGCGTTGGTCAAAATTTCCAGTAGCCGTAATTTACGGCCACCGCTATTTACGGTCTCCGCTATTGCCGCTTTACTCTATGGCGGTAGTGTTATGTACGGTGCGCTTCATGCCGGTAAGGGCTTTTTGGGACCCTTTTGCGGCATAGCGCTAGGTACATTACCAGCATGGTGCAAAGCTTGTGCCCGCGAAGTCGCAATAGGCTGCTTTTAGAGGTCTATTACCAGCTCGGACATGGTATTTGCTCCATGCCTGTAATGACCGGTACTTACCTCCAAACTCGGAATGAGGCCCATTGTATTTTCTGTGACATGGATTGCTCTTGTATTGCTTTATCTCCAGTTTCTATTTGTCAAAACGCATACATGGGCAGTGTGTTATTTTCTGTTCTATCAATATTTGCCCCTTTAGGTATTTAGGGCAGTTGGCCACCTTTCGAATGTATCGTTTATCACTGGTGGTAGAATTGCCATCTGGTCTGCAATCAAAGCCCATATGCCCATATGTCACAATCATGATCTTTCCTCCGGTGCCACATGTTCCTGCTATCTTCTTAGAATTTGCAATTTAGTGCCACTCTCCCTAGGGAAAGTTAAGCCCCCAATTTCCTAACCATACCCCAATTTACACCAACCCATCCACTCCACCCCTCCTCAAACCCTACCACACTTACCTGCAGCTGTCCCATCCGTAGCTGGCACCAGGAAAACTCAGTATTTCATCGCTTCCGTGTTGCAGCAATGGCCACCATGGAAAGGGAGAATGGACTGTGTGCAGTTCCCTTGCCCCTCGTCCATGGTAGCCAACTTGTTTTTTAGTTTTTTACTTTTATTTTAGGTTGAGAAACTGCAACCATACTGTTTCTCAACTTTAAAAAAATGAAAAACTATTAGCAACACGGGATGCAGCCCCAGGTTCTAATAGCAATAAACCCATAAATGGAGGGGCATTACCAAGACTGGTGATTCCATTAGGCTCACGTTAAAGCCTTCACTTCACATGTTACTGTACCTTAGTCTAAGGGATATTACCTGATCTGGTAGCATCCCTAATCTCTCAGTTTATTACTTAACTAGGGGATATATTTTGTGGGGGTGGGCCCCTAATCACCTTAGCCCAAAGTGGGCCACCACTTGAGAAGCGAGTGCACATTTCTACGTAACGCAAGGTTATTGTACAATCGACCGGTGAGGAGCTAAATGATGCTGTAGAGTCAAACTAACCTGAGTCTCTCCGACACACATAAATTGACACATTATATACATTTTTGCAACAGTTCAAACAATCCCATATATTTTATTACAATCGACCACCCACATATGATTGGACAAGACCTATACAAAAGAATTCCACACTTTCTCTAATTCTCCCATTCCAATTTTTTTACAGTTATCTTAACTGCCATCACCAGATCATATTCATAGCACACCCCTTTTTAACTATTTGTCTGTAGTAGCTCATGACATCATCACACATTTACACATTCACATACAAACATAATTCATTACATGTCCCACCTGGTCTGAGACATCTTAACCCTAAATGTAATTACAAATGGTTTGTATAGGTACTTCAAACAACATGAGGAATAACAGAATAAACAGGCTGCCAATTCAACAATCATGTCCTCTGGCCACATCCTGGGAAAACAATCGAAATACAGGAAGTATCAGTCACTCTGGCCTCAAGCGTTATTTCACCCCACATTTATTGGTGGTCAAAAACAAATGGCCTGATCTCTCTGCAAGCTGCCATGCACTTAAAAAAGATTACATCTACGTTTGCGATACTGCCAAGCGTTAAAAACCATGGGCTGGCCCGTTGACTCACCATCTGCTAATGTCATAGTTGCTCACTACCCCTTCTCTGGCCTCTGAAACCTTGCAAAACAAGTACTTCCCAGATGCTCAGAATTCACCCTGCAAACTACTGGCTACAAAGTTGAATACATTATAAATAAAGTACACTACATGTAGATTTATAAATTCTGTATGTATGTATATCATTGTGCATGCATGTTTAATAAGTATCATGCCGTCCTTACAGTGGGTTCTCCATGACAAGTCCCCTTCCTCGCATGTGCATTATGAAACTAGGGAGCAAGGGCGAGGGTGTTGGCGTCCCGTGGTGCATTTGTCCTGAAGCCCAGGATGGCCACCGTACTCTCGGAGGGGAGGCCACGCCCCCTCCCTATTTCTTCCCCTCATTATCCCCGCAGGGCAGGAAGCCCGTGGGGAGCAAGGGCACGGGTGTTGGCGCCCCGTGGCGCATTTGTCCTGAAGCCCAGGAGGGCCACCGTACTCTTGGAGGGGAGGCCACTCCCCCTCCCTATTTCTTCTCCTCATTATCCCCGCAGGGCAGGAAGCCCGCGGGGGAGCAAGGACGCGGGTGTTGGCGTCCCAAGGAGGGTGTTTGCGGACCCGTAGTGGTGTACCATCTGGACTTTGTCCCTTGACTTTGTCCCTTTGACCCTGAGGTGGCGCAAGGACGCAATGTTTCGGCGGTGAAGAGGGAGGCTTGGCCTGGATCCACCTGGGAGAAGAGGGTGAAGTTAGTGCAGGCGAGGGACTGTATGAGGAGCTGTTTGTCTGTCTGTCTTGGACAAGAGGGCAGAAACACTGGTGTGGACTCGCTAAACACGCAATGTCACTCCTCAAGTCCCTGAGAACTTTGAAAGCTCATGGCCCACCAAGGAAACCCCCCCCTCCATCACCAGCACTCTCACCCTTCCCCCTCCCTTCGTTTTGTTCAGAGGTTCATCTCGCCCGCCAAGAGAGTGGTCCCAAACCCAAGCGAAAGGTCCTGGCTGTGAAGAGGTTTCGCTCCCAGGATCAAAAGGGAGCACCAGTCAAAGCCCTAATCCTGGATGTGCAAAACTCTGTCCTAGTTCATGGGGGCGAGCCCTTCTCATGTTCCCCCGAACCCCCACTAGAGATGAAAGATGGGGGCTGTCGGCTGCCACAGGGGGACAGTATAGTTGCCGGACAAGGGATCAGGGAAGGTCCAATACCTACCAACCACGGCAGTCTGTCTGATCCTTGTGTAGGAGGGGATTGTACCTCTAAGCCTCAGGAGGACCAGGCTATCATAGGCCCTAACGGAGGAAGACATCCAGGCCCGTTGTCCCATCCATCCACTGCAGATGTGCTCTCTCACCTTGTCCCCACCTTGAGCTTCAGTCTCCCCAAGGTGTTATCCGTCTCCGGAATTCTTGGTCCCAGAACAGAGATGCCGGAGTCCAATGAGGGAGACACTGCAGGAATCGGAGTACTAGTCAGCAGCTATCCCTCAGTAAGCTCCACTCCTGCAAGCAACATCGTGGCCTCCACCCCGTCACCAGGCTCTAACATTCGTGCCAGCACGGGAAAGTCTCTTTCTAGCTCTGCTCTGGCTAGCCCAATTGCGGGGGCAGCTCATTTATTGACGGCGACCTTGTGTGCAATCTCTCCCTGGGCAACAGAAGTTTCGGGAGTGTACCCATGACCACAGTGTGCCCATTGGCCAGCCCCCCTCTCCACCTATCTCCACTTAGGGTGTCCAAGCAACCAAAATGTGAAACCTCCCCGGCTGTAGGGCCGGTTATTAACCCCCCAGTCGAGGTGGATCTGTCACTCGGGGGGTGTAAGTGCAACCAAGTTTTGTCTGAGTTGGCTGCTATTAGAAATTTGCTTACAACACTAATAGCCATTAAGGGGAGGGAGCAAAGGGAGGGGGAGCCCTTTCCCATTCCGATTGTCTGTAAGGGTCTCTCTGACTTTTTTCTGGTACACCCTAAGAACCAAGCCCCTCTGTGTCCCAAGGCTATAGCTCCAACATCTTCTTGCCCTAGCCTGTTGTCTGGGATTGTACTTTCGGACATTGGAAAAGATACTAGGGCTGGGGGCACCAAGCACAGTGAGCTCAGTGGGGTGGCAGAATATGCCCCAAATCCAGTAGTTCTAAAAAGCCCTAATCATGGGGGGAATATTGCCTATGGTCCACGGCACAGAGACGGTCCATCTCAGCCTCCTGTTCAAGACCAGACTAGTCGAGTTACAGTGTATCTTCACGGGGTACCAAAAATGGAAAGGAACATGTTGGAGTCCAGGGAGTCTCTTGTAAACAAAAGTGTACACTGGCTACAATCCGTGAGAGGATGTTCCTTTGTGTCCAGGGAAACCTTGGTGGGCTGTCTGAGATTGGCCAGTTTGGGCAAGAGCTCGGAGGACATAGTGGAATTGGCCTTTTGGGACTGGAGACTGGCGAGCAGGGTCCTGGGTCAATGGGAGGGACGGGTGGGATGCCAGGGAGCGGAATTCTAATCAGCCCACACTCATATTTAGGCTCCAAATCGCCCATGAGGCCAGTCAGGAGAACCTACCCCCTGTCTGGGGCAAACCTCACTCCCCTGGGCCGTGACCGGACAGGCTTTTTGGGGGTCAGGCCCAGGCAAGGGGAGTTATCCAGAGGGTGATGGGGTCCTTTGTTTCACCCTTTTCTTTCCCTAAGAGACTCTTTGCTGTACTATTCGATTATATGGTCTATTGATTGTAATTGCTTTTTGTGTGTTGGTTTTGCTTTGCTTTTGATGGATTTTTTTTTTCAGTCCGAATAAACTTGTTGACTGACTGAAACTCCATATCGGCCAGCTTCTAGGCACTTCGTAGCACACCACATCTGGATCGTGTTTATATAGCATTTGGTGATTTTGGCATTTATCTTTCTATGCACGTCCAAACCTAATATGTATCAACTTCAACACAAAGGCCCTCATTACAACTGAGGTGCTAAGTGCACCAACTTTACCACCATGGTGTAAACTATGTTTACACCATGGTGGATGGCGGATTTACCGCCCCATTACAAGGTGAGTGGGGCGGTAAATCCCCATTTCCCATTTTCCCTTCCCCATTCCCATTTTTGCCCCATATGGCATAATGGGAGTGGGGAAGGCGCTAATTACGGCACCGTAAATTACGGTGGCGTAATTAGCACCAAGGTGCCTTAGCACCATGGAACTTAACGCCTGCAAAAAGCAGGCGTTAAGGTGGGAATCAGGCGTTAAGGGTTAACGGTGGCGTTAACCCTTAACGCCTGAGTTGTAATGAGGGCCAAAGTAACACTTGAATTAACACATCCCATTCACATTTAAGTACACTGGATATATGTGAAATTGCAAAATCGTGCTAACTTCAATACACCTCTAGTCACAAATATGGCACGTGAAACATGAATCCCTCTTCATCATTAGGGCCTTTCTTGATCATCCCAGCCTTCCCCCTTTAGTTAATACTCTTGTTCTTCAAAACCATCTTTTCAGGAAAAAATCTACCATAATTTCTCACATTAGTCCCAATATGTGCATACTCCTACGCTGGACAGACCCAACTTGCCCCTCCACCATTTCTGCAATTTACCCGCTGTTCCACACAATCATCCCAACTTGGTGAAGGACACAAGACAGTTTCAGTCTGAGCAACCATGCGTTATGAAATAGTGGTGGTTCTAGGTTTGTACAAGGTCACAGTCTTCAAGCTGCAAAAATAATAAGAAAAAATACAAAAATATGCACCAGAATTCTCATGGCTAGGCTCATCCAAGACGGCACCCAAGAAAAAAGAGAGTCCAACAACTCTCGTTCTCCATGCCTCGTTTTCCATGATTACTCTGAATTCGTACAAAGAGGCAACATTCTGAGTCAGGGATCCATTTTCCAAATCATTGGGAGGTGCAAACGTGCAGCACGTGCACCCTATTTTCTGGAAGACCCCTCCCTCCATAGGTGTTAGGAGGTTGATGATATACTTCTTTTGTAAGGTTATATGCCTCAGGGCCACAGTCCTTCCTTGATGGCACAGAAAGATGATTCAGAAGAAGTGAAAAACAGCAAATGTTCATACCGTGTCACCTGGAGTCACTTGGCATTTGCAACGGCTTGAATGCCAGGTGCAAGGAGGGATGAGAAAATAGTCTCCATGCGACTAAACAGTTAATACTTTCCAGGGTTGTTCATGAAAGCTTTTGCATATGCTGCTGAGAGGTAGTTGGACCACTAGGTCCATCACAAAAGTCTGGCCTTTCAGTGATCAGGCAGAGTCATTTATATGCCAATGTGTGGTGAAAAAGGGGATGCAAAGGGCACAGTTGAAAAAGGGGGCACATACGTGGCTTTCGTCATTGAGTGGGCAAGGATCTAATGTTCCTCAGGAATGACAAGGACTGGCACATATTATTTGTTAAAATTGCACACACCCACCAGGCTGGAGGCAACTGCCTGTAGGCATACGATCTGCGAGTGCAAAAAATGTTCTGAAGTGCAGATGCACCTCCAGCCAGGTCGGCATTGCAAAGCATGCAGCTGTAGTTTCCATTTGTTCCAAGAGGCACTGTGCCATTTCCCTTAAAACACAGAGAAAAATGGTAGATGACATGTGTCTGTATCTTAACAGGTTTTACTGGCTCCTTGATTCATGTCAGATGTTGTAGATATGTCTGCCACACATTTCCACATTCTTGCTTTACACGTGCCACCCCTTCTTCTGAGAATCCCCTCATCCCTCCAGCTCTGAAACTTTTCATACCGTGCTCTCATTGGTTATTAATGAAAATAGCCCCTTTTAAACTTAATTGGACTCTTTGTGTACACTAAACCTTGTTCTGCTTTTTACAGTCTGCAGCTGAAAATTCTTTTCATCAACAGGTAAAATGGGATGCAGTGACTGATTATACTTGGAACTGCCCTTGGACCCTTCATAAAGCTAGATGCACTTGACACAGTGCGTCTGTTACCTCATCCCGGATAAACACCAATGGGACACCAGAAGCATGGGAGATGAGCAGATGTAGCAAAATTCACTGCTCTGAAGTGCTACAGACTAGCAAATTGTCCACAAACTGAATACTGCAAGGGACACATGTAAATTCCCCAAACCCATTTGAACCATCCTTTTGAAAACACTTGGAAATTCATAGTAACCCTGGGGCAACCTCATGTGCTCAAATCTCTGACAACAATAGGTAAACGCTCTGAGGTACTCAGAATTGGGGTCTAAGGGGACTGAGTAAAATGTATTGTTTAAATCAATCACCGTGAAGTGGGTGGACCCAGTAGGGATATTACAGAGAATGCTAGTAGAATTCAGCAGAACCAGAAATTCAACCTTAACAATTCTATTGAGGGGGTGGATATCCTGGACCATCCTCCAACTGGACCCCTTCACTTTCTGCACAGGGTAGATGGCCGTGTTACATGGGCACACAGAAGGTTGTATTATGTCTTGCTTTACCAACACCATAATTGTCTAATAAATTAACTCATCCGCCTCCCTAGACATTAGGCACTGCTTGACCCGTGGTAATCTCACACCAGGTTTCAATTTTATTCTCACTGCTCCAACACTCTTTAGCAGCCCCACACATGAGGATTGCTGGTTCATAAATTGTCTGGCACTGGTCCAAATCCTCCTTCCAATTTGGTGATATCTTTCTAATGATGTGCATGGTCTGTGGTATTTACCTTTGCTCTATTCCTATCTGGCAAAGCACCCCAATCTCAAAAACCATCTCTTCTGTGTCTTTGGTGTCTTTGAATAATTGCTCATCAGACACGTCCCTTAGCGATAAGGTCGGATAGATGCACATAATTTTGCGCCACTCTACAACTTCCTCATCAGTGCCTGAGAGAACCACCCTGTTCTTCTTGATAACTACTGCCTCTAGGAGAATTGTAGCAATAGTGCCTGGAGTTACCTCCTGAGGCACAACAGGCAAAAACAAGACCTCAATCAAGATCGCTACCCACCATGTCGGACGTCTAATTTCCGGGACCAAACTCAACAAAACCATTACCCCATAACGAAACAAAGTTCAATGTACAGGCACCCACCTTATCGCGCAGTCACTGCAGTATGCATGTAAACGCGATTCTTCACTTACCTGATACAAACCTGGAGTCAAGCATACTATACCTTCTTCCGTGAAATCAATTGACATACAGAGCTTGCATAGGAGATATCTGCCCAAGAGATTCACCAGGGTATCTGTGCAACACATCAAAGGAGCAGATACATTTTGTGCATCCTTGTTAATATGTAAATCATCAGTATAAGTAACTGACATGCTAGCCCCAGAGAATGTCTGTGGGTCCATCATTTTACATGACAAAGGGGATTCCCTTTCCTTGGTGCAAGATTTTGTAGCCCCTATATCGACCATAAATAAAAACATTTGGTCACGTTCCAGCACACCTATCTTCTCTTATGGATTGGTGGTAACAGACAGAACTGGACACATCAGAGATCCCTGTGGGCTGTCCAACTCTTGGTACATATTAGCACCAGGGAGCGAAAAAGGATTTCCTCCAAAAACACTTGCTCCAGTAGAATGATTGACTGTTCATTGGAGTAAAAGATTTTTCTCCCATGTCTGTACTGGTGGATGTGGTAGCATGGTCAGCAGAATCACATAGGTCTGTGCTTCCCCAGTCACTGGGTTATGTTCAACCCATGACAGCTGCAATTGCAAACACCCTGGGTATGTGGTATGGTCAGGGTTTGCATTTGCTGAGCTCCCACGTTAAAAAACTGTGACCTGTCTTAACACTCTTATGACACATGTCCCAGCCTTCCGCACGACCAAAACAAAATCCCATACAACCCTCCATATTTATTTCCCATTGGTCCATTAAACCGGGGGCCCATTCCTCCGAACCCGCCAAATGAACCACTTCCTCATGAAAATCCTCCCCTACACTTAGACCACCCTCCATTTGCCTTGGCGGGAGCATACCCATCTATTCAACCCTATGTCATGCCCGATTCACTAAGTCCCTGTTGTCCCAATTGTCCCTGCTGTGCCTCCATAGAGCTCGTAATCACTGCCAATTCCAAACAGATTTTAGCTAGCTTTTTCTGAACAAGCTCTACCTCTCCTTTTCCTTGTCTTACCTCCTTTTACAAAAATTCACAATATGTGCCTGAATTTCCAGCCAACTTTTGGCCTCCATCTCTACCACTTTATCTAGATTGTGCTGGACTTCCTTGGGGAGTCCCTTCATGAGCATATGGTAAAAAATCACCACATTCATAGCCCACGCTTCTCCCGTTTCTGCCCTCCACATCTCCTGAAAGTAATAGTATGTGTGCAGCAGGATCATCTACCAACTTCAAAGTTTTAGCTAGAATAGAATTTGTATCTAATGTATTGGGATACATAATCCCCAGGGCCCCCTATTCCTGCAGTCTGCAAATATTAAATGCTGCTCCATTGTGAGCATTTGTATCCAACTGAAATCCTGGATATCCCACTCTCCTCAAAAGCTCACCTGACCGTTCCCCCATCAGAGCCATGAATAAGCTTTTCATATCCCCTAAGGCCAACATGAGAATGGCAGTGTGTTCCTCTAATGCATATATCAACTTCCCTGCAGTGAGCAAAGGGAGTGTCTTCATCAAATTATTCCGATGCATGTGTGACCACAGGACATAATATGCCTTTCCCAGACCCTTCTGGAGCAACAGAAACTTAGTTGGACCCACTTTTACTGGGGCTTCCCCCATCTCTCCCATACTACTTACTATGGCATGCATCTACCACAGTGCATCCTACGATTCCATTGTATACTCTCTGTTGCTGCTACTTGAGCAGGAGGTGGGGCTGCTATACCCTGCTCTCCCTGCTCGTCATCCGATTCCCATGTGTCTCCTACTCCTGTTATCACTTCCCCTGACACTTCTACAGGCACAGAATCATACACAGCAGTAGCTTATTGTGTCAGCTCCCATTTGCTGGTTCCATGTAATAATGTTGCCACAAAAATCTCGCCATGCAAAAATATCGCCGAAAAATGGCAGTTTTTTGTGGCAACATAATTACTTTTTTTTTTTTTTTTGCCCCTGTCCCCTTTTATATGGTCACCCATATAATATTGCCACAACCTTTTCCCGGCGATGTGCCCTGTTCAAATCCTGTACTCATAGTAAGACTTCTGTTCTCCAGGACCACATTGACCTCTTTGATAATCGATTTTTCCAACCTAGCAAGAACTCGCCCACGCCTCCACCTTCCTTCCTCTATGTTCTTTGCCTGTCTATTAACTTCTTCCTGCTCTTAATTTCTCTGCTGCCTTAAAAGCACTACCTCTTCCTCCACTAGCCTCAGCGCTTCTTCCAATTTGTTGCACTCCTGCGTCTCCATTGCTATTCGTAGCCTATCCTCTGTCCTAGTGGTAAAAGGCATAGTCTCCTCTTTTGTACTCAACCGTTCATCTACTCTTCTGACTGCTGAACTCACTCTCTCTCGATCCTCCACGCTTAATCTCTCTGCTAACCTAGAAGTCACAGGAGTTATTAGTTTCCCACTGTATGTTCTCAATCTTTCTACAGGCCAAAACCATTGAAGGAGTTATCCTTCCACTTTCCTCAATATCCCATTTCTAGGAATCATAGCTGATGGAGGTATTACCTGTGCCTGTCTCACAACCACTGAAGTGACCACTGGAGAAAATGGAGGTTCGAACTCAGGGTCTTGTATAGGTGGACAGTGTCCTCTAGTACTCACCCCAATTATCCGTAAAAAAATCACTTGGCCCACCAAAGACTCCCTACCACAAGAACGGAAGACTCAGCCATGGGGCAATGTTACTGTCTTTTTATTTTGCAAAAAAAAATGACTGGGATTACACCAGAAAAACAAGTATCCCTGGAGCTCTCGTCTTCTAAGCATGTGTCAACCAATGTTATCCCGATGTGACGTCACAAATCCAGGTTCCATCCCAGAAACGTCTCACACATTTACATTGGTCAGTTTGGGTATGATATATGTGGGGAACTATATAGATTAGTTCTACAATTGAATAACCATGTCTAGGTGCCCCTCCTAGGACCACATCTATTATTAGCAATCTAAAATGTTGCAGGGTCGCAGAGAGACCATTGGCCCTTGCAATAAATTATATCCCCACGTGAAAGGTGAATCTGGATTGGTCAGATTGTGTCCTCCCATCCCTGGGAGCCTGGACAGTGTACCTTTACAATGCAATGGTAATGAACATGGATGTGCAAAATGTTCCGTAATGTTGCAACCTCTGATCACCTAAACCTGGGAGAGTGCAGTCAGTTACAAGCTTGTGGGCAACACATGTAGATTTTTTCCCTTCTGGTTCCATGGGAACAGTCCTCTTCATCTACCTTGGCTGAATGGGCATTTTCCTGTTCGGCTGGGTCACATGTTTGGAGACCACACAATGAAGCTGTCATGTTTGTAATTATGAGGATGTTAGTCCGATTTGCTGCATGTGGCTCATTGTCTTGGTAACTGGAACTTCCCATCTGCACTTGTCCTTAGCTGAATGCCTTGTTTCTGCTCGCCTCTGGTTTTGTTGATCATGTAATATTTTCCATTTACTCGAAGACAGTCTCTCCTTTGCCATCCATTTCAGACACCTATAGCTTCTATATCATACCTTATGGCTTCTCCATGTTAGTGGCAGTAAAGCATGTGCAAGATAAATATATGAATACTTTGAATCTTGCATTTTCGGCTTTGGCAAACAAAACAATATTAATAAAAATAGATGTGTATGTGTGTCTGTCCCCGACCGACATGAGTCATAAGCATGTGCTTCGTGTCTATATGCAATAAACTAGTGCATGTTTGTGTAACTTCATGAATGGATGAATATGTACTTCATATACAATACAGCTACTTCTTGATGTCATTGCTGTCTGATTTTGCAGGTAGTCGACTTGCTTGATCAATGTCATTTCCATGTCATCCAAATCATTGATTAGGTATGGTCTAAATGGCTGTCTGAGCGAATAACGCTTCTCACACCTGATACATTGGAGTTTGTGGTGATGGGTCCAAAAGTGAGGCATATCTGTTGTTTCTCTGCTTTTGTGTTGAGAGTCGTGTGGGGGGCATGAGGGTCAGATTTGGCCCCATCTACATTCCCCCTCTGGTCGACCTGTTGACCACACTACCTACACCATTCTGTTAGTTCATCTGCAGTTTCGGAAGCCAGACCGTGGTTATCTCTCCAAGACATCCATGGTATTTTGCATGGTTGTCCAGGCTCCATGTCACATAGCTGCAGTCCCCATCAGGGTTGCAGCAAACCCAATTTCTCTAATACTCACAGTTGTTGAAGGGATTCTGGAAGACTGTTCCTGTCAGAAACAGAGGAAACTGTGTTAGTTGCTATTTCAATGCATTTTGTGTTTTTGTTTCTTCATATTTTTCAGTCTCTACCTTTATCAGCACTGTCATCCCTAAAGTCTTCTTAGTTGTCTTTGTACACGGCATGATGATTAACCTGATGGTACAAAACGCAAGCAACACTGATATCAAAGCTGCTGCTGCTACTACTTTCCACCCATTGGCCATCCATGTGGGTTTCCATGAGAATATGTAAGACAGCTAACTTTTGTCCTTTCCAACATTTTTCGTTTCTGCCTCCATCTTCGTGTGCGGTGCTAAGAGTCTGGTGATGGCCTCTGTTAGAGTCATGCTACCTTTGTCATTGGCAAGAACGAATGTATAGCAAGAAGGCCCAATCTTGGCGCAAACACCTGCCTCCATGGCTGTGAGGAGATCTAGAATTAATCTGTTCTGGAGTGCTATTAGACAAACTGCTCTCAGCTCTTCCTTGATGGCATTGAACCCCTTGAGTTTATTGTCTGCATCAGCTCCCAAAGCGTAATCTGGAACCATTTGGCATTCATGCTCACCTGTACTGCTGGAATGATAGATGCAAAGAACATCTCAGTTCTGCTGAAGAGCCTATGCTCCGGTGGTATCGCATCCAACGCCTTTTCCATGTCTGATGAGGCAGAGTTCCCTGATTTTACTGTGGTCAACCCTGCACATTTTTTGTTTATTTTTCCATTTTTTTAAAGTGCTCACACAGCCCACGGGCATCGAGGCGCTGTTCCAGGAATTGTTTTTTTTAAAGTTGGGTATTTATAACGTGCTTAAATACTCAGAGGTTTCTAAGCGCGGACCTGGGGATCAAACCTGTTTTGCTTTGTGTCATCTTACTTGCAAGGTGAGCACGTTGCGCTGAGCTATCCTCTCGTGATAGGTAGTCGATCTCTTCTTCCTTTTGCTGGTATCTATTTCAGGGAACGCCTCGATTTCCATGTTCTTCTGAGGCACTACTAATGCTGGAGTGTTCAGATGTACAAGTGAACATATTTCTCCTCAAATAGGTGGCAGCTGCAGGTGTATGCCTTTGACCCACATGCCAAATAGTCATCCATCAGCACTGCTCATGCCTGGTATCTTCAAAATCTGCTTACATCCTTCATTTTCTCCAAACTCTCCTTTGCCATCATTCTGGCAACATAAAGCTGCTGTGAGCAGTATGATGATCATTGCTCTGCTTCATTTTCTACCCATGATTGATTGATTGATTGAGTGAAAGTTTATTTATAATGTGCATATACACAAGTATTGCAAGGCACAACCAAGCAGGGAGGGGAAACCAGGGGAGAACAAGACAAACAATCTTACTTGGCCTAGTATAATTTAGATTGTGCAAGTGCACAGACAAGAAGGCCAGGGGAAAGGAAGGGGGAGAAGTGCACCCAGTGAAACACCGCCCTGTGTTAAGTGCAAGGAAGGCAGGGCCTCCAAGGGGAACATGCCCCGGAAGTGCAAGAAAAGCCAAGTGTCAGTGCAGGAGGGCAGGGGGGTGGGCAGGTGTCCTATATGACTCAGAGGCACATCAGGCAGTCAGTCACTTAACTAAGCAGTAGAAGGGAAGGATAACAGAGGGAAGGCAGAGAGAGAAGGAGGTAGGGAAAGGTTAGCAGGGGATATGCAAATGGATATTTCTCCTCTGTGAAGGGTGCAGTGAGCTAAAACATGGTTGTAGACCCTCCTGAGAGGAAGAAATTCTATAGAACAGGGTATTGGACCTATGTTTGTTCTCAGTAGAGGGGCTCCTACACTCCTTTGTAACTTTGTAAAACTTGGGGTTTCATCCTAGGTAACCCAGGGTAATCAAGACGTGGACCCCATGCTCACTGTCTCTTACAGAGACTCAGCTTCACCTCACTGTTCATGCCAGACTAGGCCTAAACACGAGTCTGGGGTTGCTGATGGTACTCTTTTTCAGAGGAGAATTGACTAGCATTTCAGTGCTGGACTGCCCTTGTGGGAGGGACAAAGACTGATATGCAAATGGATATTTCTCCTCTGTGATGGGGCAGTGAGCTAGAACCTGGTTGAAGACCCTCCTAAGTGGAAGAAATTCCATAGAACTGTGCATTTGACCCATGATCCTTCTCAGTAGAGGTGCTCCCACGCTCCTTTGTAATATTGATTTACACATGTACAGCCTGCATGAATGACTCTGTTAGGTGGTCCAATCCAATATCCTATGGTGTTACAGACAGCTTGCCTCATACAGTACCTGCACTCCCCGAGAAGTCCACCGAGCACCCTTTTTCCATCCTAGGGTTTGCATGAATGATGTGATTTGGTGAAGGTGACTGTTACTGAAGATGTGAGTTGGGCCACATGTCTGTGTGTGTGCATGTCCCCTTAGTCACCAACGCATGTGCTTTGGATTTCTGATTGGACTTCCAGAAAGGACAGCAGACTCAGAAGACTGTCCTGCTCTTATCCTCCTTGAGCCACCAACAGCCTTTGGCACTATCAACAACAGCATCCTCATCGACAGACTACACTCTCTGACAATCATGGACTCTGCATTTAGATTGTTCACCTCTTACCTCGTAGACCGTTCAGAAATCTTCTTTCCACCACCTCCTCCCTCCCGCCCTGTCTCCAACGGGGTCCTGCAGATGGATTCTCCACCCTACCTTTCAACCTGTGCCTAAGCCCCCGCCCCACCCTTATCCGCTCACATGACCTGTACGGCTACAACTACACAGATGACACCAATATCCTTTCCAAGATCCCCAAGACCTCGGCTAATCCCCATCTTGACCTCAACTCGGGCCACACAGCTTTCAAAACACTACATGACAGCTAACCATCTCCTCCTAAATACTGGTGGAGTGGGATCCCAATTTGCAGTAAAAAAGCACTCATCCACCAACCCACCCCCTCGCTGTCCTTCCTAGACCCCACTCCCACAGCATCCAGCTCAGTAAAAAACCAGGATTATGATTGAACACTTTCTCCACACATTAATGCTGCTTGTAGATCCTGTCATCTACACCTCCACATCCTTAGATGAACCTTCCCTTGCCTAGTCTACCCTCACTGAGTCACGGCTATATTGGCTATCATCCTCTCTCACCTACACTGCTCTTATTCCATTTATGTGTGTGCCCCTGCCTATCAGCTCAGAAAGCTACAACAGATCCAGAACAACGCAGCCTGCCTCATGCTTCCACTCACCCCAGGGAGCGCATGACTCCTTCACTCTGGATGCTCCACTGGCTTCCCGTTGTCTGACGCCCCACATTCAGGGCCCTTTGCATCATTAACTGTGCCCTCCACGAGAGTTACTTTGACTTCCCCCAACACCGGCTAATGGGATACCGACACTACAGGAACCTCCATCAGGCTCTACATGACTCCTGTGATCCCTTCCCTCAATTGCAATCAAATTGGAGATACCCCTTTCTCCATCAAGGTTCGCAAAACCTGTCTCTTTCCTTTCCCAAGTCAGACAAAGGACAACTCCATGCAATGTCCCAGCCCAGATTGCACTGCTTGGGGCTCCGTGCCACCCCATGGCATTGTTGTACTGCATGGCATGGCTGTGTTGGTTTTCAGGAGTCGATCTTCTTTTTTACAGCAAGATGCCTGGCCAAAGGTGTACATCAGCTGACTTGCACACAGCTGTCAGGGCGGGCTGCCCGCATGTCTACCTACACTCCACAGGACCGATTTAGTAAACTTGCACCATCTAGATTTGTACTGCATTGTACATTCGGACCCCTGACAGCCTTGTTTACTGTTGAGCTTCTATATGGTCTCTCATCTTCAATGAATTGCACGAATGTTCTTTTCAAAATTGTTGTTCAAATCTTGCACTGTGAGTGACTGAACTGTATTTGACTGTATGTTGTGGGCACATGCAAGTGAAACATTATTCTCTCCCGCAGCTTCTGTTCATCTGTTGTCCCTGCATGTGTTTGCACTACACCCTATGGATTCCCGCCCCCTTCTTGTGAACAGCTCATCCTGCTTGTGGGCTCTGATTGAGGGGGAAGCGACAGCTGGGATATGATGACCCGTTGAGGAACTATTGTGTCCCACAGGGGGTTAGGTGGGTGGGGCAAAGTCTGGGGTGGGGTTGCCACAGCTTTATATGCATGGGGCTTCAGGACGTTGGTGTAACTGGGTCTCTTTCTGAGTTGCCTGACGTGGTGTGTTGCCCATGTGGGTTGGAGGATGAGAAGCGGAGGACTTCCCTTTAGCAGGAGGCCTTTCTTTTGCAGTCTGCCCTTCACCCTCTCCACCTATTGTCTTGCCTCACTCCCAAATTGTACTATTTTTCCATCAGTGTTCCACCTGGCTTCTCTGCCCAAGCATTCTTATTTCCCTCTCCTTCTGTCTCTGTCTTCCTCTCTTCCCCCTCCTGTCAGCCCTCTCCCATTCTAACAGCCTCCTTCTCTCCCCTCATCTTCCCACCAGCAAATGTCCTCCTTACTCCGCACTCCCACTCTTGCTCTCTGCTCCACAGCTTCCCACTCTTCCCTCTGCATCATCTCTTCCCAGTCCCTCTTGCCCTCTTTTCTCCTTCCCATCAGTTCCCTCGCTTGCACTTTCACTCCTACCTTGGTGTCACTTTCCCTCCCCTGCATCCAAGTGTACCCCACAGGCCCCTGGCCAACCTGACAGTGGGTGTGCCAGACTTGTATGCCTACCATCAGTGCCCTGCCTTGTGCCCACAGCCCATGACAGACTACCCCCTGTGTCCAGAGTGAGTAACGTACTCTGGTGGCAATGTGTTTACTTCACTGTCAGTGATCTCTCTGTTCCTGAGTTCCGAATTTGGTGTATTCATTGGTGCTCACACTCATTGATTTAGCATTCCTGTTGTTTCCAGAGGAGAGACCCAGTCTCTCTGTGCATACAATGCACCATCATTGTGTTAGTTGATCCTGGTCCTGAAATGTGGCTCTGCCTAGGGAACCCACACAGCTGTCCCCATTCTGGCATGCCTCTCACATTCATGGCCACGTTTTACAAAATGGATTCTGCCCACTTTGGGACTGTGTCAGGGGTATGCCCCCTCGAGTGGGCCCCCTTACATGGGTGTCTTCCCCCTACAGGCAGAGCAGAGGCTAAGCATCCTGGAAGCTCACTGGTGGACAGTTCAGAGTGGAAAGGGTTGGCTGTTGTTTGCCCCAGTGCGGGCCCTCTCAGCCATGCTGTTCAGCCTTTGCCACTGAGCACATATTTGCAGCAGTTCAGAACAAGCATTCTGAGGGATGCCATCCTCCCTTGTCACTACACTGGAGGTGGCGTGTGGCGAGACCCCTCCCACTTTCAATTGTGCCTAAGGCCAGTCTCTCCCCTTCCACCACCAGCCCCTGTGCAGGCTGGCCTGCCTGTGCATGTGTTGTTGACCTGTCCACCCCCAAAGTGTTGGGGCTTTGCATTCTCTCTAGTTTCTGTCCCAGAGAAGTCCCCGAGGGCAGCAGATCAGTCTGAGGTGGGCACCCTCATTGCTAGTCTCCAGCAAGTGTAGCTACAGTGAGGATCCGGCCAGTGACATATTCTTGTATAAGTAAGTGATCCATACACATGTTTGCATACATGGCTAGTACATCAACAGTGTACATTGCTCATTTAGTTAGTGATGTCCTCTTTGATGGCTGGCTCTGTTACGTTGATTTCCATGGCAGATGTACTGCCAATACATACCAGCAGATGCTGACCTCCTGGGATCAGTGCATTAATCAGACCTAGAAAAAAAAATGGCATAGCATTGCCGCTTCAGTGACTGTAGCTTCACTTGGTCAGTTTGCACCTCCTTGTGACGGCAAACACTCATAGTGATGTCTGGCTAGTAAACCTCCGGTGCCTACCATCATGCTCGTAGGTAAGTGTGTACCATGTTTCAGTTCAAGTGATTGAGCCTGAGAAACAGCCACCACGTCCAGGGAAGGCAGCTGGTATGCTAAATGGCCACTCCCAATTTGGGTAGGTGGTGACTTGAATCAATGTCACATGATTCTTTCGAGTCCCTGTGAATGCAATGTATTCAGTTCACATCCTTTCACATGGAATCATTAGGGGCAAGGCTGGTGGCAGCAGCCATGGTGAGTCCGGATCCACATGCATATGTGACAGTTGTTGCACTTGTAATTGGTTCTAGTTGGGTCTTGTGATTGGGCTGGTGGTCTTGAACAAGGAATACATATGACTGTCCCAGCCCTGGCCGCTCTCACCATGTGAAGGGCACAGAGGACAGCAAGCAGAATGAGAGGGTAGTGCACATGGAAAACATGTGTTGTGTTCCACGATATTTTTGTTGGACTTATTAGTATAGATGCTGAAAAGGGCATGGGTCCGTCTCACCATGCAGGCAGGATGGCTGATGCTATCGCCCCCAACCTCTCCTGCACCAGAAGGTTCTGTCCAACATCTGGATGGTGGAAGGCTATCTGTGACTCTTGTCTTGGTGGATCACTTAGCTCACACATCAATGAAGAATGCATTTAGCTGAAATTTGAATGTTTGATTTGTAGGATACTTTAATCATTGTCACTTCAATCTCACACTGCAGATCCGGGTTCCTCCTGAGGCTACACTGGTCTGAGGGTCACTTTCATGTCAATTTCCCCAGGTCCCTCCCTGGGGTGCAACTGGGGCTGTTACAGGTTCCCCCTTACCTCTGTGCCCCTAAGCTGAGACCGCAATCAACACTGTCACTGGATCCATGGACCTGGTGCAGTTACTTGTTTCCGGGGACTCCTGGCCTTCCAGTTTCATGCCTTTCAGAGTCAGGTGAGCCTTGCCCACAGCATGCACCTTCTGGTGGTGGGATGAAACACCCAACGCACATTATCCTACCCAAGGGCAGCTGGTTGTGCCACATGTGACTATCTGTGGTGTTAAACAGCTGCTAGCGTGGGGCGGTTGTGGGGCTCAGTCCTCGCAACCACGTCCATCAGGCAAGCACTCCCCAGGTGGTGTTTGTTGCATATAAAAACAGCTAACATTTGACAACACAAGAGGTACCATGCTGGGGGTAACACCCTAACAGGGCCGTGCTCCAGCACAGCCGCCCGAGTATCTGCTCACCAATTATGTCATCAGAACAGATGTGGGGAGACGCTGAATGTGACCATTTCACTAGGTGGGATGAAGTAACTGACCAGGATTCCCTCAGTAACAGCAGGTGGAGAGCGAAGATACCAGTACTGCATACACATCCAGCGGCAATTGCAGGAAATGTGGTGTGGAGTAGACTGACTACCTAGCATCACTCAGGGGGCCCAAGTCCTTCTGTTCAGGGCACACCAAATGGATGGTGTTAGACTTAATAATAATAATAATAATAATAAACTTGTATCATCCACTGGCACAGTGAGATCAGGTAAACTCTGAGTCGGATACTTGGGAATGCAACAAAAGCAGGTGGTTGACTCCATCCAAGGATGATAATGGTTGTGGGACCAATATCCTACAGGTACTGTGAGTGACAGTTGAAGTGTACTTTGGTGAGTGAGTTGAAGAGGGCAGGATTCCATCTAGGGATCTACATGTGGGGAGTTTACATGGTGGACAGTCTGGTCACCTGACACAGTGGATCCGCTTGCAGGTCCACCCCCGGGTACATCCAGCAAACACAGGGCAAATTACCTCCATTGTGGTGTACCGAAATGGCTCCAGGGTGGCGGGAAAGACCCGGAGGGCAGGTTGCTATACACTTTGATGAACGTTACAGACACCTGGGTCCAATTTAGACATGTCCACGTGACGAAGAGTGATTGACCACTGGCACACAGTCCCAGCATCTTTCGGGGGTCACACGGGCAGAGACAGGGGAAAAAGGTCATAGCTCCCAGTGTGACTATCAACTGGGGTGGACTGTGTTGGTGAGCAAAACCAAAGCCTTTGGCACTATGTAGGTGAGGGCTAGCGTACACCAGCTGAAGTGTGATCCCATTGCACCGTGCATGACGCCTACACCTCTTATCCACTCTGTTGTGGTGGTGTTGCATGAGCATGTGTGACAGGAACCAATACATGGTGCACTATGTCTGGTCAGGGTGATGGCATTCTGCTTGCTGTCCTCTGTGCCCTTCACATGGTGAGAGCGGCAGAAGGTACTGTGGTGGTGGTCCATAGCAACCCTGACATGCTAATCATTTGTCCAACATGGGTACCGGGCCAGATGAACATTTTGGGATAGCTGGCACTCTGATACTCCTGTTTAAACTGGTGAGGCACATGATTACAGTTGTTGCATGTCACTCTGGAGGCCACACAGTGGTGGTTTTGTGGGTGGGGATTGTGTCAATGTGTGCAGTGTTTTTCAGTGTGTTGGCCTGAGGTGTGCAGTTCTAGCTCCATGGGTGCGGAGGGAAACATGGAAATGGGAGGCTGGCGAGTCATTGCGGTTGTTGTGGGCTACTCAGGGGGCACACAGAGGTGGTGTTTTGGGTGGGGATTGTGTCCCTGTGTGGGTTGTTGTTCAGTATGTTGGCCTGAGGTGAGCAGGTCTAGATGCACAGGTGTGGAGGGAGACAAGGAGAAGGGAGGCGGGGAAATCAATGCTTGGAGCTGTTGTATGGCACTCAGAGGGCACAGGGTACAGTGTCAATGGGTGCAGAAATATGTTTCTGGCTCTCACATTGTGTTTTCCTTTCTTCTGAGGCATTCTGTTAGGGCAGACAGTTGCTGAAATACAGGAATTCAGGGGTGTGGAATGCCTGCACGACACACCTGGGGATTCTAAACTAGTTTAAGCACCTACAGAGTAGTGCAATGGTACATGACTGAAAACAGCTGGTGCAGACTCTCAAAGGAAAAAGCAGAGGTGAGATGGCCATGTTTCTTGTAATGAACTTGCACTTTATCTCAGTCTGTATGACTAGTTCCATGTAGATGTGTTTAATGAGCCGTATTTTTGTTGGGATTTGGGTAGCCACTCCACGTGTATATTAGGGTGAGTCACGCCTAGGGTGGCCAGAGCAGTCCTCACAAGTGTTTGCTCCTGTTTACATTATATGATGTGCCTTTCTACTTGTGTTCTCCTGTGTGTTGTTCAGTGTCTGAGTGCACATTTATTGTTGGTAAGCATGTAAACATGGTAAATGATTTCATTGATTGTGTTGTGTGGGCGACAAGTATACTGTTTCCACGTGCTATGACTGCGTCAATGTTTTGTGCACTTGATTTGATGCCTATGGGCACAAACAGTTTGCCTCTCCCAAACATACATTCTCATGGTGTTGTTATGGGAAGGTAGAATAGACCCAATTCCTCACTGGAAGCCACCAGGGATGTACCTTTACTATGTGTGCTTCACAGGGCCTGCTATTCAGCTGAAGTAGGTTTGCACAAGCTGATCATGTGCATCCTGTCCCTGTACCCGTTGGACTGCCAAAACGATGAGTAGTGTCTGTGGGCGATGTCCCTCTTGCAACTCTACTCGTATGCCACGCTGTGTGGCAACATTGTGCTGGACACAATATGCCACGATGATCTTGCATACTACTGGTAGGACATATAGCAATATGCCACCAAAGTGGTCAAGGGAGCAGAAGCATAACTTGAGCATCCTGAATTTGTGCTCTATTATGGCCCTATTCACTATGTGTGCTGCGTTATACCTTACCTCAGCTGCGGTGGCAGGTTTCCTGAATGGCGTGAGCAGGAATGGTGAGAGCAGGTAGGCACTGTCCCCTGCACATGTGGAAATGTTTGTTAGCATTGATTGTCACAGGCTGCTATTCTGTGTGTCATGTGACTGCTTGCATGTGCATGTTAGTTAATACTCACCAGTTGTTGCCAAAGGATCCCGATTCCAGAGCCTGGTATAGTTGAGAACGGATGTAAATTAAGCTATCATGGGTGCTTGCAGGGAAATTTGCATTCACATACATGATGACTCCCTGTGAATCCCAGATGACCTGTGCATTGATAGAATGCCAATGTTTCCGATTGCGGTACATGTGCTCTCTCTTGTAGGGGGGTGGTGTAGCGCAACATGCATGCAATCAATGGCTCCTAGTGTACCTGTGGGAAGTGTGCTATCGTATAAAATTCCTGGCACACCCTCTCACTTGGCTGTGGTGTGTGTGGCCTAAGCACACATGATGTAATGCAGCACAATACCTGGTGTAGGCACCAGGATTGTTTGGCCGCAATATGGCCCCACCGATGGTAGAGGTGTGCTGAAATGTGCCCGTAGCCAAAAAATGTAGGTCTGTCAGCACCTTCTGCAGGGGTGTGAGTGCATGGGAGGAGATTGTGGGTGATACAAGGGGTCTCATTACGAGGAGGGCGGTAAGGGGTTAACGGTGCTGGTAAAGGTGCCGGAGCCGTTAACCCCCTACTGCCCTATTACGAGGTTCCCTCGCGGGACCCGCTCTGGACGTCTGGTTTTACCAGACTTCCTTTGCGGGTCCCGCGAGGGGACAAGCATGCTAAGAAAGGGCGCATCATTAACCGGCCCATTGTTAGCATGCACCGCATCCCCATTGAGCCCTATTGGGGCTCAAATGGGAATGGGGATGGTCCGGGTTCCCTGAATGGGGAAATACCGGGCCCTCCAAAGTCAGAATGGCCCTGTATTTCCCCATTCAGGGACCACGGACCCGGACCTGAGTTTGGAGGTAGTCATGCCCTTATTAAGGGCATGGCTACCTCAAAACTCGCAATGAGGCCCAAGGTCTTCCTCCTACTCCTTAACCAGGTCTAGGATGACATGGGTTGGGAATCTGTACCTTACATAAACTCCGCCATCTGGCATTACAAAAAACATTGTGTGAGGATGGAAAATTCTGTCCCTCACCATTGTCCTCCTCCTCCTTCCTCCATCAACATATACAATTGCTGCCACTACAGCAGGATTCATCCTGGAAGTGCAATTTGGAAATGGTGTGCATTGCATGCTTTTACACGTGGCCTTTCCGCTTGGTATGTTGTGTTGCATTTCATGTGGTGGTGTGATCACAAAGTTTGCGTGTGCCTTTTCACTCTTTGAAGTTGGGGATAGGAATCCAAGAATTGGGTTGTGCTTGTGCCTGAATGGGCATGTTGGTTTTTTATGTGGTGTGTCCCTCAACACGCCAACGTTATACCTTGTTCTTCTTCATTATGAGTAAGGAATGAGGAATATGCATGTTCTGCCCCCTATTTTCTTCTTTGCACAGGCCCTTTCCACAATTTGTGCTGTCTGTCGCACAAAGCGCTCAGCAACAGGCAAAGTAGGGAAGCACCCATGCAAAGTGAGTGCAGACCCACCCAAAGTCCAATCCATTAATCGGCTATGTGATATTTGTGCAGCGAAAGGGGCACTTTTTCATTGCAAAGTACCTTCCCGCCATGCAAAATGCTATATGAATCGGGCCCTCAGTCTTCTTAAATTAGTAGATTTATTGTCTTTTCCATTCTTCATTCAAATTCACTTACAATCTTGTTCCAAACTACTTTCTCTTTACTTCTCATTTCATCCAACTCTATCTTCATCCACAGATCACTTTCCCCCCTTCCCCAGCTTTAAGGCCAATAACCATTAGGCCCACATATTTAGAGCTTTTGAATGAACAGAACATTTTTCAAACATTTCCTGTGGGATCTTCATTAGAAACAAGTTTTCATGACCTTTCAATGTCTTAATACTTTTTCTTCAAATATGTTAAATCACATTTAACCAGCATATATATCATAGTCAAGCCAAGTATAAATTCATAAAATATAGTACCAATAATGCATACAACAAAATGCCATTCTAGAGATAAAAATAAGTATTTAGTATAATAAAAATACTTAAAAAAAATTACAGTACAGTTAAAATGCAACAGAGATAATACTCCATAATTTTGTATGTCCCATTAACTAATACTACAGTCATGATCAAGTAACCACTTCCTCCTTATCATAGCTTGTCTAAGGTAAACAAGTAATGCCCAACTAATTCTCTGTGTTTCAACCTGAAGTAGATATAGAACAGAGCAACAATGAACAAAAGCAGTCTCCGGAAGAATTGGTTTTAACGTTTTAGATAATTTCTTTAAAAGCTGGACAATAAAACATAAAATGTAATACATTCACCTCATGTGCCTGGCATAATGGTCAACATTTCAGATTTGAGTGACCATCACAACCCTCTGTAATAGCTTTCAGATGGAAAGTAAGTAAGTAATTCGTTATTTATAGCGTGCTTAATACCAAGAGGTTTTCTAAAAAATTGAATGCTGCTCTGGTTACGAGGCAACTCACATGAGTATGTGAGGACCAAATCAGATAATTCTGAATATTATCAGATAGGATAACATAATTACAATTAGTCTGTTTTATCAATTCCTCAGATTCACACAATAGACTAACCATAGAGAATATCTGCTCTTCAAAAGTATTAGTCATACTGCGGTCAAGCTAGTAGGTCAAGTAAAGTGATTACGTGCATTTATCACCCATCCATATTTTTAAATGACGGATCCAGGGAATAAAAAAGTGCTCTTTTTTTGCTTACGATGGGACTTAGCATAGATTGAGTTAGCTCCACACTAGGGTTCAGCCATATGCATGATCAATTTAGTGCTTGTTGAACCACCAAATCATCGGCTAAAAACTTCAACCCCAGCTCCAAATTGGATGCATAGTTGAGGGCAGAATGTGATAGAACCTGTAATCTCTTAATAAAACTATTTTTTACTGACTGGAATGCTAATAGATCTGTAAAAAGCCCCATAGTGAGGCTTCATATGTATCAATCGAGTTTATTTTACGGTATTACCCAAATTGGTCATTTACAATTATTCGAATGAACAATTGGTTTGGTAATATATATATATATATATATATATATATATATATATATATATATATGGGTTTTGGGGGGTTTGGCGTTGGGTGGAGGGTTGTGGGGGGTTTCCCCCCACATATATGGTACAATTGACCTTCACAATTCGGTCAATTGTGAAAAGGTCAATTGTCATTCGAGCAGTTGTAAAACGATCAATTTGTATACAACCAATTTTACATTTACAAGCCTTCAAGACCATAGGTATTGTTGAGTCCTGCTGTTCTACAAGAAGCTTAACATCCCCCCAAGTAATTGTTTCATCCCAATGGTTTGTTTGGCAGTATGCCCTGCACCAGATAGTTTTGGAGTAAAACGAATACCAAGATCATCACAATCCCAAACCCATGAGATTGTGTTTCATCACTTCTCATTGATTGGAAAGGAATTTGCCTGTTGCCAATATGGCAGGCCATGACTACCGACTTCCTGGCATTAACTTTCAGGTCTAGATTAATCATGAAAGCTGTATAAGCTGTAATTAATGTTTGCAATGCTTGCAATGTGGGGGCAATTAAAACAGTATCATTATCAAATGCCAAAATGGGTAAACAAAATTTCTGTTTTGAGGACATCTGCAAGTGTCTGGAGTAAAGATTTGTGGAGCCTGTTTATGTAAAGGGAGAACAACAGGGGGCTAATACACACCCTGTAGTGCACCGGAGCTCACACAATGGGCCTCATTACGAGGTAGGAGGTAGCCATGGTGCTATTAGTACAATGGCTACCCCCTTACCGAATACCGGGTCCGGGTTCTCGGAATGGGTACTTACCGGTTCATTCCAACCTTGGAGGACCCGGTAAGCCCCCATTCTGAGAACCATTCCCCATTCCCATTCGAGCCCCCATAGGGCTCAATGGGAATGGGGAAGGAGCTAAGCCAGCGGGCCCGTTATTAGCTCCCTGGTTCCTTAGCGGCTCCCACTAAGGGACCTCGTAATGCGGCGGTAAGGGGTTAACGGCAACGCCACCCTTACTGTTGCCATTAAACCCTTACCGCCGACCTCGTAATGAGGCCCAATGTCCTGTATTACCACTATGCACATTTTAGTTTCCTGATGTAACATGGTAATCACCTTAAATAGATTTGTAGGGCAGTTTAATGACCTGAGCATGTCCCACACTTTAGCTCTATGGACTTTGTCGAAGGCCATGCTCAGGTCAATAAAGGCTGAATAAACCAGTTCCCCCCGTAAGGGCCAGGCTATTATGCAAGTCTATGCAAAAAGAACAAGCATTCTCGTCCTTGGCACTTAAGTTAAGATCAGGAGAGTGGGTCGCTATCAAGTACAAATCCAAGGTCTTCTTACATGTTCCCAGAACCAAGCAAAACTCTAACTGGATTTTAGATTTGCACAAATGAGCATCAAGCCATTGATCCAATCTCGTTAGGAGGGCACGTTTAAATATTTGAAAAATTCAATTGAGCAATGAGATTGGTCTGTCTGTAGCTGGGTTATATCTTTTACCTTTTTTTCATTTCATTTCATAACGTCTATTTGACAACATGTCATCAGTTTGTGCATAAAGATATGATACATTAACTATGTGAATATCTAAAAACATGCAGTTAATTACTTCATTGGTTAATAAGAACATCAACAGCCAATTAGAACAAATGGTGATGGGAACAGCAAGGCTCCCTGGTGAAACCACCTGTATCAATCAATCAGTTTATCTTTTTTGTACATCAGCCAAGAGTGGGGGATTTGACCATTTCCTATAATTGCGTTAAAACCCACAGTTAGGAGAGGAGACCAAAGATCTATCTGTTCATAAAATTAAACCTTTTCCTGAGCCCCCCTTCATACTTCCAGTTAGAACATTTAAGTTCATTTGCACACATGCAGGGATAAAACATAGAAGATTCGATATAACCCTCAAGGTGTTATAGTTTTCAAAAAGATTAGAGCGGGCCCATTGTCTATTTTTAAATAAAAAACACTGCTCATGATAAATACACTGCTGGCAAATCTAGGCTGTAGCAACGAATATTAGCCTTAAATGTTACTACTTGTAGAAAATTCACATATAGCTCTAGTGTAGCCGGCTCACATTCTAACTGAGTTTTAATAAAAATTGCAATTCCCGCAAAATAGCAGCCTGTACGAAGTTTCTATAGAGTATTTTTCAAGGTGGCATACCCATCCACTACCAAATCCAAAATAGCACAACTTTCTTGAAGTAAAATAATATCAGACCTTTTCAGAAAGTCCACATTTTCTATCTTTTTCAACGTGTTCAATACACCTGCAATATTCCAAGAGGTTATTGTTAATATTGGTACGACTTCATCCATGGTACCCACATTCGTCTGTCTGGGAAAATTCTCTGATATACTTGGGGAATTATTGATTTGTAGAGAGCACTATGTCAATCTAGTTCTTCAAGTATGGATAGGGCATCAAACTGTTTCTGATGGGCATCTCTGCGGAATTTATGAGCAAAGTATTAGCCTGATTTCCCTGCACAATTACTGGCCCATGGGATTATCATTATTTTTCTCCACCTTCTCTGCTTTCACGCCATTGTGAATGGTACCAGAGATCATACCAGAAGGTCTACTTAGACAGTCTTGATCATCAAAACCACTAGCTCTATGTACTAACACATTTTATGGCCACAAATAGAACAATAACAATATCTTGGGGTGTGTGTGTCAAGTATAGCTACCTAAATTAGACTAAAGAACACGTTTTTTAGTGCCCAGATGGATTATAATGATTTCCTACGTATTTCAGGACAAAAATATTCTGCGGAAGATCATTGAATCTAGTAAGACTTTCAAGGAGGCTAAAGAGTACTTGTGAAGGCAATGGGAGGGGCGTTTGCCCTGCCTGGGTATGAAATAACAAGGGGCTGGAATGAGTACTCAATACTATTTAGAGGCATATCATTGGGTTGATCCTTCAGAAGAGGGTACATTGTTAACATGTAATCCTGTACTTGTTTATCTGAGGACCTTTGAAAGAAACAGAGGGGCTGTACAATCTAAGAGACTAGCACTGAATTGGAACTCACGCTACAGATTGGTTTTTTATGAAGACACTTGTTATCTTTTCATTGGGATACATTTTAAATAAACTAAAGACATCAAAGTTGCTTGGCTTCGAGGCCATATATGTCTCTGAAAAATGTCAAATTCAGATACTGTTGAGTGTCATCTTTGTAAGGCAGTGATGTATTTAGACAGTAGCACCCCAGAGATCCCCATCTATAGGATTCAAGTCATTGGAGGGAGTCAGGAGGTTAATTGCTGAAAAATTAGTTGCATGTGAAACGCCTAGAGAGACATTTTGGATGTTTGTGCTTGATAACCAATCAGGTGGAATGCGACAGAAAGGTCTAGGACTCTAGGTGGACTAGAAAGCAGAAGTCCGCCCAGTACCCAATGTGATCCTGAGGGACTAGGCCACAATGGTTCTATTTCTACATTGTCTGTGCTCTATCGTGCATTGATCACAGTACTCTCTAAATTGGATCACAAGATCCTTCACAGGGATTTTACTCACACGAAGGATGTGGGTAATGAGATGCAGATATTTCATCAGGGACTAAGCACGCTTTTTTTCAGCAGCAGAACTACTGCTTTTGTTTGAGATGCGTGTTTTTTTGTTGTTGCATAATCTGTTTGCTTATGGAATGTGTGTTTTTGTGAGTTGAATTTATTCTCTTTACTTGTTAACGGGGATCGTGGTTCCTTTTTATTTTTATTTGTTGATGTGTTTATTGTTTTTTTTTTAATTTTGTGCACAAATTGGTTTTATGGTGTTTTTGTCATACTGTAAAATACATTTCTTTAACCTGACCTGACCAGTGCTTCAGGATGTAGGGAATGTGCCAGTGATGAGCGAGGAGTTGCTGACGTTCAATTGGCGTGAGTGAGTGTCAGGCTTTCATGAGCGAAGAAAGTAGAATTACTTCATTGCACACAATTGTTTTCAAACACTCCAGGGTCCTGACGAGGGCGTTAATGGTTTGTAGTTGGAAAATCTGCCATCAGGGCATGAGGCATTGGGAGCGTAGACACTGTTTGAACTAGTCCGTCTTATTTTCTGCCTTGCGGTGTTGAGCTTATTTAGAAAATACTCCTAATGCTTGTGGGCATTCATATTAGGTGGGTAACGTGTGGAGCGAGTTGGCACATATAATGGTTCACGACCTCAAATAGTGCTTTGATTTTGCCTTAACTCTGGGCTGCTTTTAGAACTGGAGGGTTCTCGTGGTGTATGTGCTTTTCGTCGGGTCGTTTGTTGGAATTGAGGTCTTGATTATCCCGCGGTGCACCACGAGGCTTTGCTTTACACGGTGTGTTGCTGGTGGGCGCATGAAGGTTGGCTGTGATGCCAAGTTAGGGGTATTTATCAGAGTGCTGGTGTATCCTGAAACCGATGTAAGTGAGAGCTGCACGTGGGGCGAGTCTAACTAGCTGTACTTGTGCGATGCTATGTGGAAGTGGGTGGCATGAGGTCTAGTCCAGTAGTTCATTATTCATGAAATAAAAAATGGTTTTCAATCTATGCAGACAAGGTAGCTCAGTGGCCAAAATACGTCCTGGGTTCAATTCTAGAATTTGTGACTCATGTTTTGTTTGTTTCTGGGCATTTGCTGTATGTGTGAGGACAACATATTATATAACAACCATAACATTAAGTTGAATTGCTGGCTAAAAAGCACAGTATTTTCCCCTAGGGTCTTCTATTATTTCAGAGTCACAAAGTAGACATAGAAAGACTACCCACTCAATGTGGTTCTCAAAACCCATGCATCACAGAGCAATATATTGGTTACTGTGCGATTAGGGTACCTACTTTTGATAATATGACCGATCAATTTCCCATCGAGACCCCTCGATTTTCAGTTTGCATGAGGTTCTCTGCGATGCTCACACACAGCCGCAGAATGATGTTGCAGCATCTGCAAGTTCATGTTTGCAGGAATTCCAAACGCTGTTTATCAGCTAGACACTGAACATTGGTTTCATTCGGATTCGAATTAGTTATCTGAACATGTTTGCAGCAAAGTATGATTCCCCAATTGTCTGCTCCATTTAACTTAAATGGTTCCAACAATTTATACAATTAAAATCCTTTTCGTTTTTAATCAATATTTTATTTGCCTTTTTCTTATAGTACTTAATTATCGTTTCAACCTGAACCAAGTAATTTCATTTGTATTGCATTGGAATGCAGTGCATTTAAGAAACATGCAGTGAGCTTAACAAAAAGAAGCAAGTTCTCCAACACAAAAAATGTAAAGTCCATCTTTCAATCCCATGCAGAATAATTAATACCTGTCTGTGCTCAATAAGGGCTGACTGCCAAATGCCTAAACACAATGTTCGTGTTGTCTTCAGTGGAAACATGTACGATGCCTTTGCCTAAACAGAGTATTTCATGTCTACAAGGAAGTTGCATGTTTATTTTGGTGCCGCCAACAGATACACAATTGCAACAGCTTGTTATTCGAGTGGTCGTTCGTATTTTGAAATCAGGACTCGTTTTTCAATACATACTTTGAGGAATTTAGGTAACTACAAACAAGCCCACTAAGTCTGGTTTCTAGGCTTATTACTATGCATATATTACAGGTCCTGCGTAGCAGCCCTGTAGTTATAGTTAAGTTGCTCAACCCATAGGATGAGCACTTTATAGTCAGCTTATAACTTTGTCCCCGTATGGACGAATGCTCACAAAACTTTGCAAAACAATATATGGCTCCGTCAGATTGATTCTGTAAAGTTTGATGAGGTTTCGTTAAGGAGGGGGGAAAAGCTATAGGGGGTCCCAAAAGTTGTTGATTTTCACATAGACGCAATGGAACAAATATTTTGCTCACACCTACAGCCCAAACCGCTGTACGGATTTTCACCAAATTTGCAGCAGGTGCAGCAAATTGGACCCGAAAGCGTGCTTTTGTACATTTGGTGTAAATCTGTCTAGTAGGTCTTTTTAAACCGACGAAAAAGTAGGTTAAAAAAAATGACTGATATCTGGGTTTGGTCGGCAGACTCACTTCCCTGTTCGTTCTGCAGATTGGCCTCTGATTGGTCCAGAGACTGACGTGAGGTCCCCCGACATTGGACTCACCCTCTGATTGGTCAATAAAAAACATGAGGTGCGTCAGATTTTTGGAAACACCCGCCATGTTGGATTCGCAGACTGCACCTGTTGTCTGCAAACATTGTGGTAAAATATATTAAAAAACACAACATTGCACTTGTCAAACTAATGAAACAATATATGGGGAGGTGAGGGGTGATGAGGATGGGATGGTATATGGCCATAAAAAGCCAAAAAACTGGCAAATTTCCTTCTCTGGAAGGAACACGCAAACAGTCCGGGGCAGTCCTGTTCGGGGGCATCTATGTTTTTTTGTGCATTACAGGGTTGGTGAAAAGCAGTTTTTGAATGGCAAATAAATTTGGCGCCACTCAAGATGAAACAAAACTAGAGTGGGCTTCACAAAATATTGTAAAGGCTTGATGAATCTGCACAAAGGTTTGCAAAAACTTTTTATTTCTAGATAAAAATATTTTTGCAAAGTTTGGTGGAATCTTGTCAAGACGGGCAAAATTAGAGGGTGGGACTCAACATTTTTAGATGGCTGCCTTATAACTTTGTTGCCTTTTGACGAATGTGGACAAATGTTTTCAGAAAGATTATACACCCAACCTTGGATATTTGTGCAAAGTCTGAATGGATTTTGTCAAGTGCATGCTAAGGTATATAACTATTGTATGTATGAACATTTTGACACTTTTGAAAAAATAAAACATGGGCAGATTTCCAGCAAACTCGTGTAAGGATCAGTGGCAAGGACCTTAAAGGTGGTTTTGCAAATGTGTCTGTGTTTTATTTTTTGACAGGTGTTATGTATGATGTGGGTACAACAAATAGTGATATACCTTGGGTGACTTAGGTATAGCCTGTGGCCATCGGTAGTGGCCAGATTGTCCTGGTCATGGAATAAGGTCATGACCCGGACAATCTGGGAACTGGCCATGACCACGAGGGACGACTAATGGGGTTAAAGTGGCCATGTGCACTAGCGACTGTCAATGTGCAGTGCAGAGTGGTGGCGCGAGTTATGGTTGCTTAGCTTACCATAACTGGCACATTTCTGAGGTTTTTCGGTTTTACTTGTAACCATAATGTCCCTTCAACAAAGTTTTTTCAGTGGATTTCATGGGTTTTTGTAAGTGAAACTTAACCATAACGTCGTTTTAACAAAGTTTTTTCTGTGATTTTCATGGGTTTTTACCAGTGTATGCTAATTTCCTACAACGTACCAATATCATACTTACCTCAATATAGCAACATTTCTGTCCAGTTTATAAAATTTCACCTTAGAACTCAGCAATTTCCCACCTTCTAGCATCATATGTAACACTTTTCTACACGTTTTACACCTTTTTTCACTGTTTTTGCATCCGTCGAAGTTCGCGAACGGCTGCCCTCATCGCAGACCCTCCGGATAGCGTCACAAAACCTTGCATTCGGCATGATGATGTGTTCGCAAACGCATCCCCATTTCGCGATCAGGTTTGTGATGTGCAGACAGTTCAGAACTGCACTTTCTACTGATCTACCAACTTTCAAGCTCAAAATGCACCCTTGCACAACTCCTACACCTATTCTTACTCATTACACTGTGACAATCTAGCACAGAGCACATACTTGGAAGAAAATTTGCAAAACTGCTATTTATCTTCAAAATGGCACCATCTACTGCCATCCCTCCTCCCCAAGAGCCACCAACACCACTACCAGCTGCAAGACAAGCACAACAAGATAATGAAGACGACCAAGAGAAGGAGGTAGAGAAAGTGCCTGCCTCTACCACCAAGAGAGAATCATGGGTGTGGCATTTCTTCCCCGCTGTTTGGGAATATACCAATGGCTAAAGCTATGAAACGTGTTACTTACTCGCGGTCTACATGGACAGTACTCCTACAGGACCACATCCATGTGCCGCCACACCCAATCATACCACAGCAATTCTCTCAGAAATACTGTTCCTTTCTTAGCAAGTAGTAGGCTCCACCTCATCTTTCTCAACCAGTACTCATCTTCCTCAACCAGTACTATAACCACAAAGCCTACTTCAGTGGACACAAAATCCCACTGGCTACCTTGCAAGCAATAAAACAGGCTGTTGTTCCATATCTTTTGAAGACAACAATCCTCTATGTATATACTGCAACAGATTGCAGGGGGAAGCAATTTTTGAAGTGCTTTTGAAGCTGTAATCAAAGAGCATGGAAAACACTGCCCCTTACCTTAGATGTAACACACAGGCAACATCATCCCCTGTCCAACGGCCCCTCCATATCTGTGCTTGGTGCCTATTCCCTCATTTCCCACCCCACTTTACGTTCTAACCTCTGCTTACATTGTGACCTTTCCTGCACAAAAAGAAAATCCAAAAAAAGAAAGGTTCCTGTATGGAACCATCTCTCACAGTTAAAAAATAGAACTAAAAAAGTAATCTTATAGAATTAATCTACTTTGCATGTTCAATAAAGTAGATCAATTCAGTAAGATTCTATCGGCCAAACTTCAAAGAGCAGTGCTGCACTGATTACACTCGCTCACCCCCAACGCTAACATCACTATACGCTCACAATGAGCTCCACCTATTTCACTGATGTTAGTGGGCAGCGTAGCCAAATGTACACTGCCTTCACCAACATCATAATGGTATATTACACAGAACAAGGAACTTAAACACAAACATCCACAGCAAATGCAAAACTTTAGTCTTTTTTTACAGAAATGATAGAAATATTTTATTTTGAAGAAAATAGCAATAGTTGGGACTGTAACAAATACTTTTATTTTGACACAACGATGAAAACATTCACTTAAGTCCACAAAAATTCATTAACTTTTTCAAACACAGGTCATAGCTACCAAATGTCGCAGCGCTCATATTTTCACTGCAACTAACCATCTAAAATTTTCTACTGCCCAATCCGATAATCAATCCATCTTTGCATACTCCACAAAAAATTACACAGGACAAATTACTGCTTTGAAATTTAAAAGCAGTACACTTTCACATCAGCACTTTTCGAGAACCTTTATGCGACCATGTTGCTTCTTGTTACTGTAGCTGCAAAAAGACCAATTGTTGTCTGGCGATCATCCCACACAATATTTATAACAGAGCCGTTGTTGATAATTATTGTCCAAACAATGATGAAAAAACCGTCAGACGGTATACTGAACCCATGACACGCATAAAGCGGGATTATACAACTATGTATAATAGAGAACAGAAAGACATATTTCAGTAAGCACTTTACAATTCAATATACAAATACATCCATATTTTGGCTATAAATTAAAGTTTCACGTAACATGTACGATGTCTACTCTTTGCAGCATATTCAGCACTAATCGGTCACAATGTTTATCACATGGCAGACAGTACACTTTCCACACTTCAATAGCTTTCTCTTAAAATATTGCTTACATTGCATTTTGTGAATCCATTTTTCCAATGTTGTACAGGATGAACTGCTTCACAACACAGTTTTCTGAAATAGAGACTTTACTTTCTGATGTCTGCTTTTAATACACTGAATCTTATTTCTTTGTGTTTTGTCGATACATTTACTCCCACAAATTCTTAGTCCACTGTTTTGAAGGACACCTACCAATGCCACCCTTCATGTAGAGTACAACGTGTGCCCAAGTCAGTTTCTTTTCCTGAAACACATGCCACAACAATTAACACTATTACTAGCAAACAGTGTAGTATAAAAACAATCAAATATTTCAAGTAAACCACATTTCACAATATTTACTTCCAATTTACTTGTATCAACACACTTGTTTACAATACAATAAAATGTTTCTTTACAAAATGTACTTATCCGCTGTGCACACAGGCATGTATTTCCCTATACGTTAATAGTAATATGCCCCCTGCTCTTAGCTATAAGAGGCATTTCTCTAGCACACAGCTGTAGCGGCAACATCGCATGTATCGTGAAGAAAAGTAGTTTCTCAGAAAGAGCTGCAGATAGTGTGTTTCCACGGGTCGGACAGCCTTGTCAATAATGCAAGGATCTTCAATTTCATGCTTAAAGCAACCACCAAGGCCAACTACAAAGTACCATTGCTCTATACACCTTCAGCTTCTAGGTAAAAGTAAGAGAAGGACGATGACAAGGGCCAGCGCCGCAAAATAAGGGCGCCATATGTAGCTGGAAGGCGTGGAAATATAAGTGAGGGCTGCAAGGATTCATAGGGCGAGTACAGTGGCGTTGAAGCTGTAAAATATTAGTACAGCACAATAAGTAAAGAACACCAACAGTGGTTGCTATCCCCCTTTTCCCACCTAAGTTCCCATTTTCTTGTCCCACTTTCCTTTTGCCAAACTACAAAATGGGGTAAACTGGGGGAACCAAAAGACAAGTTAGAATCTCACACCATGGTGCCAAAAGGTTTCCAGGTGTCAATTTGCAGAACAAGAAAGAAATGGAAGCAAGTGCGGCATAGGAGGAAGTGGGGATAACGCACTCATATGCAAATTTGTTAGCGCCAGCCGGCCGGCAAGGCCGCCAACAAATGAATGGCCTAAGGCCACAAAAAGTGAATATAAGGAGCCCTGCTACCGAGGGTTTCCAATTTGCACTGCACTCCGAACGGAGCGCAAAGGAGCCATTCTTGCGACCGCAAAAGTCTTTCTTTTTGTTCGTACAACCCACCCACCGGGAAAAATAAAAAATAAAAAAACAAAAAATGGACACAAAAATAATGACAGGACAACAAATGTTGTCACACAGTCATGGGGAAAAAGGCAGCAAGGGGCAGGGGGACACGCACTGACCCTCATGCCCAAAAGACTTTTTATTGTTTTTTTATGCAAAATGTTAGGAGTACAATTTTATTATGAAATATGTAATTGTGCAGTAAAATCCACAGCCTTTTAATGCCAACACTACCTACAATGTGTCAGTAATCTTTCGACAAACAACCCAACAAGGTTGGGCGTAGCGGGTAATAACACAAGAAGCCCAGGGGGCCATCCCAGCTCCTCATTTTATGGGTTAAGCGCAATAGGTTTGGGACAACATTCAACAGACTCATACATATGTTCTTTGCAGGAACAAGGTCTTCAAAGGAGAGTCTGTGGACAACAGCACTGCAGTGTCCATTTGCAGAATAGTCACAGTGCATTAGATACCTTTCTGGTGCACATGGTGCGCCACACCTTCAGCGACTCCATCCACCCTCCCCCTTTGCTAGCACACAATCACAGGTGCCAACTGCCATTGATACTAGAAGGGGGTATGTAAGGGTAAGGCGAGTGCCATAGACCAATGCATGTGTTTACTGCACATCAATATGTACCAATATGCTTATATGTTTGAACGTGTCTCACAACTGTTCACCTGCAACTATTTGTAATATTTATATTGAGTTTTTTTTTATCCAGTAGATTTCCCCCATGTCTCAATTTCATATTACCTCCTATTAAAAACACTTTATACTCCCACTTCTTTACGAACAATTATTTTACACATATTGCATGTTCATTCTGTCCTTACTCCTACTACTTTACCCATAATTACAATACACATACTACTACTGTAGTCATTATGCACAGTGCACATATTCTATAGGGCAATGGTCTGCATCCATGCCCCCCAGAATCTAGCCACAGAACACAACACAATTAACTGCATAACAAGTTGATGTCTGCGAGATGTTCGTGAACACCACAGGACTGCCCTGGGATGTTCACCGGTATCCAAGAAGAAACACACCTGTTTTTTTTGCTTTTTAAAGCCATATCCCATCCCATCCTCATCACCCCTCAACTCCCCAGACATTGTTTCATTAATTTGACAAGTGCAATGTTGTGTTTTTTAATATGCTTTACTGGGTTGTCCGCAGGCACCGGCACCTATCCATGAACCCAACATGGTGGGCGTCTCCAAAAACCTGAAGTGCCTCACGCTCTTTAGCATCCAATAAGCGAGTGCATCCGAAGTCCACGAACATCACGTGTGCCCCTGGGCCAATCGGGGGCCTGTCCTGCCACAAAAGAGGGAAGTCAGTTTGCAGACTGAACCCAGATATCACTCATTCTTTTTGGCCTACTTTCTGGTCCTTTAAAAAAGAAACTACTGGATCGATTTACAACAAATCTACAAAAGCACGGTTCCGGGAACAAGCTGCTGCTCCTGCTGCAAATTTGGTGAAAATGCATTTAGTGGTTTGGGCTGTAGACGTGAGCAATTCTTTTTTCTACTGCATCTATGGGAAAAACCACAAATTCTGGGACCCCTATAACTTTGCCCCCCCGCCTGATGACACTGATGACATGTGTTGTCATCAGTGATGTCATGAATGACATTTGTGATGTCATCTTTGAAGTCATGGGTATTAGTCTTAGCAGTGCATGGTGGTGGCGCAAGTTATGGTTGCTTAGCTTACCATAACTGGCGAATTTCTGCGGTTTTTCGGTTTTACTTAAAACCATAACGTCCCTTTAACAAAGTTATTTCACTGAATTTCATAGATTATTAGTAGCGCAACTTAACCATTGAGCGAAAGTCATTGCCAGCTGTCATACAGTAACAGTGCTTTCATTATGAAAATAATTGGACCTTTTACTTTAAAATAAAAAGTGGTCATTATTAATTGAAAATGTGCTTACCCATAAATTGCATGCGCTGTTAACCATAATATCCTCTTAACAAAGATTTTTTTTCACTGAATATAGATATAGATATCATGAATTTGATAGGTTTTTAGTAGGATTCCCTTAGTTTATATACATGTACCGTACAACATATTGAAACCCCTGTCCTATGCTAGTGGTACTGATGTCCGTGGACCGTGCGCATGTCTGCGGACGGACTCGGCCAACATCAACACTATCCAAAAACTCAGGGTTTATCTTACATTGTTGTATAATGCAATAAACACACTAAAGATGGTCAAACACCAGTAGGTAAATAAATTTCATTAAAAAAGAACATGATGGGACATACCAAAAAAATGTAATATACCTCCAACTCAATTACCTCACTGATGCTTTATTCAGAACAGCACACACACATGGCAGTAAAATGGAAACTAAAAACAAACTGTTAAGTACACTATATAAATTCCTATATTTATAAAATTTCTGTAGAACAATACACTAAAAAATAATTTATCTTTTTTTTTTTACAAAGAAATGTCTAGTACTTTGGAATGGCTAGATGAAAATGTTCCTCAGGACGAAATTAGTGAAAACAGTGATACTAATGGTACACAATGCACTTTTCTAAATAGGCCAATTAATAAACATTATTTTATGTGTACCTAACACATTTTTTTTAACAGAACATACAGAAAATAAGAATAATACTACAACAGACACTTTGGAAAATCATTTGCACGGTTAAGAGCAAAAAATTGATCAATTAATGACCAATTTCATTATTTTGAAAAACTTTGTAGAAAACCATATCATGGAAAAAATTAAATATCACTGTCCCACATGTACCTGTACCCCTTCTCCATGTACCAGCCAACCATCCCCAAAAAATTCCCATCACCAAAAACATTATGATGAGACTTCAATCCCTTCCTCCCCTACCATCCAACATGTAGAAACCCCTAATTCCTCTGTATTTGTATCCATTTTTGCTTCCCCCTCTCTTTCATAATTTCTATATTTTTATACAATAATACAATATTATGTGTGCTGTTACTATATTCCTCTGTGTTTATTTTTTTTAAAAAAGGCTGTTAGGGTGTCCATGGACAGTGCCAGTGTCTGAAATGTCCACAATTAATCAAAATGGGGGTATCCTAAGGACACTATTCCTGTCCGCACTGTTTGCAATAAAAATGGAGTCTGTCTGCAGGACACAAAAATCTGTCCGCTTGTCCACTATTATTCAAAATAAGGTGTCCTAAGAAAATCCTCCCTGATCGCATTTTCCGCAATCCGATTGAATATGTCCGTAAAACAAATAGCCCGTCCGCCTGTCCGCAAAGTTGTGATGCACATTTAATTAGTTCAGGGACCTGAACATTGTCTGTAGAACACCCGTACGCATGCGTATCACACCCACGGGTCCTACGAACATCGCGCCAGTCCGTGACTGTCTGCCACACATGTGTCGCACTTTTAATTAGTTTGTGGACACGAACACTGTCCGTAGAACACCTGCACAAATGTGTACAACAGACCCTGCGCATTTGGTGTCCTGCGGACAGCCGTCCCATTTGCGAAAATGTCCGCAATGTCATCATGTGACCGCACCCACGCTAAGCGTGGGTCCTTGTTTGCAAACACAATCTGGGCCCTGGACACACAGAAAGTACTTTTTGGAGCAATTCAAGGTATTTTCCTGTGAAACTTCACCCTTGCACATGTCCCAGACCATGTCCCTAGCGATCTGGATACTTTTTGGAGCTTTTTGAACCCTTTTTGGTGTTTGAAGTGTTTGCGGACAGTGCAGCTGTCAGCGAAGTGTGCACCAGCACCCCTCTAAAAGGCCACACCCCAGAGGTCCTCCTTATTCTGCTTTTGGATTACCAAGACAGAGCACTGACTCTTTGGCTTATATTGGCATTTGTGTCATTGCTGTCTATTGGTGCAGGTTCCTGCTGTTCCTCTTTCGTGGTTGCTGACTTCCATAACCTTCTTGATGGCATCCCAAGCTGCTCCTGCTATTACTGCCTCAGCTTCAGCAACAACCCACCACCTCCACCGCCACCTCCTACCCAAGGGTCTGGAGAGGGGAACATATGTGAGGCTGTAGAGGCGGATGAAGAGGATGATGAGGATGAGGTAGTGGAAGTCCCTACTAATAGCAGCCACCGTTAATCTTGGTTGTGGAGGTTGTTTGCCACTCTTGAAGGAGTACCAAAAGTTTGTGCAAAAAGGTGCGCTGCACTGAGTGTTAGCTGGTGCTCAGTCGTGGCAAACCAGGTTTGTACAGTTACGGTACTACCTCGATGAAGCGACACCTAAGGTCGTTCCACGCTGGTGCTATTCGAAGGGTTGTCCCCGGCGATAAACGTAGTAGGTTGAGTTCCTCTGCAGCATCCTCCATTTCTGCTCCTGCCACCACAAGAGGCAATCCTGTGGAGCAGCGCATCCCTTCAGCTGCCTCGCTGGCCATACGCGACACATTAGACCCTTACCTTTCGAGGGTCACAGTATTGTGTATGTACTGCGACGCAGTACTCTGCATCGGGGAGTCCCTTTGAAGTGCTTTTGAGGCTGCGGTCCGGGAGCATGAGAAAGACTGCTCACTACCTGATTAAGGCTCACCCTACATCTCTCTCTCTCCACCTGCCCTTTCTTATCCCTGTGGTTGATGCCCCTTCCTTACCCTCCCTTCCCTTCCTTTCCTTGTGTGTCTTGTTAAAAAAAATACAAAACAACAACAAAATAAAATAATAAGGCTCTTTTCAGAGCCACATTTCACAGTTTAAAAATAGAAGTGCCAATGAAATGCTGCAGGGCCTGTGCATTTTTAGAAGTCTGAGGACACTCTGCAGACATTTAAAATGTTTGGGGTCCTGCCCTATCAAAACCATAGCACTCTTCTCCGGAAGGAAGTAGTGGCTCTGAAAAGAGCCTCTTTGTGCTGTTTTTTTGTGTTTCAAAAACTTCATGTGGTCAACACCTACTGGAAAAAGGACTGCTATCATTCCAAAAAGGGTTGCAATGCATTTTGTATATTTCGCAGAAAAATCAGATTCCCAGCATAACTAAGATGTACCCCATCTCTGTGAAAAATGTGTGTACTATGAAACATAATATTTTCATTGTGAAAAGAGGACATGCCGACATCTCTCAAAAAGGCACAAACAGCCTTTTTGACATTGCGCCTCACTTTCTCCATTTGTGGACCAAATGAAGAAGAACACAGCCACATTTGTCTCTGCGCAATACGAGAAAAAATTACTCGGGAGTTTAGAAACATGTCCATGACTTTCCCAAGTCCTCTTTCATTGCAAATTGCAAAGAGATTCCAGGGACATGCCCTAAACTGTTCCCTCCACAATGAATAATAATAATGTCGGGAAGACACCATGTCACCAAAGTAGCACAAAGAGGTACCAAATCCAGCCACTCATTCCACGCACTCCATGCCAGTGCACATACACATGAGGTAATCCAAGATGTGCAGCCACTCCACAGTGATCTGCATGCACCTCCAACCAATTTATCCACGAGTGGCCCAAAGTCCAGACAATCTGCCTTCTGAAAGACACAGCCATAACTATCTTCTCTCCTCTCAGAAACAGACTTTCTGCCAAAGTCTCTCCTTACACATCACACCCAGTAAACCTTATTGACCAATCCCTCACCCAAAACAGTCTCATTTGCATGCCTCTCAGCTTCAAAATCCCTGCAGTGTCCGCGGGCAGATTGTAAAATATGAGAGTGGGGAATACAAATTTAAATAGTGTACCCCACTTCCCCTTTGAGGGTGGCTCTGAAAAAAAAAACTTTTTTTGTTTTTTTTAAAGTGCTTATGAAAAACCACCTTTCATTTTCTTATTTTTTTTCCACTCATTTTCTTCATGATGTCTTCACATTATCCTTTGTAAAGCACTCCTTATATTTTGAAATAACATAGGATTTCCCAAAATGGATAAAGAAATGCCATCTGCTTTAAAATAGTCACCATTAAAAAAAATCAATATTGTCATTGTTACAAAACAGCATTCCACTTCCAAACAAGAAAGTAGAAATCCCTCTGTTCACCAAACACCTTGCACCATTTTTCTGGGGACAGAAAACTCCCATAGTACCCTAGGAAATATTTCAGAAATTACCTTGGCATTTGGCACAACCTCCATCACTGCCTGAACCAAGTTTTCAAGAGCACTCAACAAACTAGGAGACCTGATCTATCCCAAATGGACAGCACCCCAATGCAGTACCACTACATCTGGACTCTTACAAAAGCAGAAACTCTTACAAGCATCAACCACTGCTTGCATATTTGGAACCAGGCACATTTGACCAGAAAACCTCCACTCCTTCAAAACCAAAACTGCCAGCCTTACGTTTAAACATAGCATACCTCTCCAAACCATTCACAAACAGATCTCCAATAACCAATACACTCTCTTTCTTCACCTCTGCCATCTTCACTACACACACAGCCTCTCTTCCTGCAAAAAACAACTTCAACATCTGATTGGCTAATCCCTACAGTCCCCTTTCCATGCTGGATTTGCTGAGAAACCCTGGATGTGGCATGCCCTGTCCGCAAACAGCCGCGGAGTCCGCGGACCCCGCAACACAGGGGCAGCCCTTTTTCCCTTTCCACATCACTGTCTACACCACTCTCTCATTGGATACACATAAATAATCACACAAAAATCCACCAATCACATCCAAGAGCTCTACATCTAACTCTGTCATCTCAATTCAGCATTTTAGATGAACTGTTCATCACTTTGAGTACAAGTGTCCGGTGATTGTAAAGCACCACCTCAAAATGTCTCCTTCCAGATTCAACTACATACATCAAACAAACTACAGGTATGAATATTTTGTTTACAGTAAACTTGCAAATCTTTTATAAATGCATGTTAACAGGGTACCTGCCATTCACCCTGCATAATCTGCAAAAAAAGCATACTCTAATTTCTCCCATCTCTTATAATCAAGTTCACTTACAAATCTGGCTACTTTCCAAATTTTAATTTACCCATATTACTCATTGCATTGTCCAACCCATAATTCTCTTATTTCCTTCTGTCATTTTTATAACCACTTATCCCTTAACACACTATTATAAATTCCTAGAATGCACACAAAACAGGAGACCAGCTTTTATCTTACAAACGCATTGCAAGTACAGAAAATGCATTTATTTAAACAGAATGCCTGACACTTGCCATACTTGCAAAAGCAAACAAATACAAGTGTACATTCAGAACAGTGCTAATAGGAATGTGCATAACAAAGTTAAAGAACTGAAAGGTTTCCAGCACTCATGTAGGAAACATCTATGCAGAAAAAAAAAATATGGAATTATACACACAAAAACATTCTCCATTTTAATCTGTATATTTTTCCAAGCTTTCTTTCTCACCCTACAACAACTTCCACTAATCTATTACCACACTAAACAGTGCAACAGCAACACATACTTTCAAAAGTGCACCTCATAGGACACACCTATAAATACTCCACTAACCCCCTTAGGAATGAAGCTGATGCTCCAAAATCCCCATTCATATACAAAGCTATGCAATTTAAAACATACAGTATCTCTTCCTAGAAATAATTCCTTTTGCAAATGTAACTAATCTATTCTTCAAGGGAAATTACTGTGACATTAACACACATATGTACTAACTTCCTTCTTTAACAATTGCAGTGAAGACCATACTCTTGAATACCAGAAGCGTCTGAAGTACAAGACAGAACCCAGAAGAAACCTACTCTTTGCATCCATCAAAGTAAGTGCAATGCTGTCATAATGTTCTAACTGTTACTCAAACACTGTAAAACTCTTGTATTGGAGAACAAACAATTGTATCAACCCTACAGCATTAAATTCAGTATGACTAATTGCACCTCAATAGGTGCTCAATTTGTATTGTTATCTAAACACTAATATAGTAACACGCACACACGAGAATAGCCTTCCCAACCTGAAGCAACAGCCCATTCAACAATCACACACCTCTACATTCATGCCTACCATCATAGTCAGACACTCATGCACAATGCACAATGCCCCAACGCAGAATTTCTATTTTTCTCCAACAGACACCAAACAGACACCAAAACAGCTAATACAGTCACTAAGAGAAACTAAAGCAGCTTGTGTAAAGAAACTGTGACTCCTCTTTCGAAATGTAAAACTAAACAGACAGATGTTAAAAAGACTGCAGCTACCACTAGTGCTAGCAGTGCACCTATAAATCTTTATGTAGCCATAAGTAAGCCTACCAAAAAAAAATTCTCACACAGAGTCCTTCAGATCCTTATAAAAAAAGGTCAGAAATCATGCTCAACCCTTAAAATCTACCGCAGAAACAAATCCTGGAAGCTCTCATAAACAGTGCAATCCTTCTCAAAAGGAAATTATTTATATTAGTTTTAAACAGAATGAAAACACTAACAAAACTAAGTAATACACTACAACAAGGACTTCTCAACAAACGGAATATACACAAAGATAGCTTCACAAACATCTGTGCAGGTGAGTGAAGTCACACCACCAGCACAGAACCATATTTCAATGAAGAAGCATATAAACAAAAGCAAACAAACCCCATTGCTATACATAGCAGTGGACGAGGGTATGAAAAGATGAATAATACCATCATGGAACAAGAAATGCTGTTCACACAATATGTACAGCAAACTTAGCATCAACTCTCTATTCCACTGAACTAATACGTCCAGTCTACAAATAGCCATGCACATCAATGTATAACATAGGCAAACAATCGTTCACATCTTTATGCCAGTTCGTCAATCAGTATGTGAAAGACAAAGACACATTAAAAATAAAACTATCACAAACTATGGACTCCTGTCCAGTATGCAAATACACAGGAATACAAGGACATTCATGAGCCTGCATTTCTGGACCTATTTGCAAAAGTACCTTCCATCATATGAAAATGATATCAACACACCATTCAACTGTAAGAAATCTCATTCATAAACTGTACCATGCCAAAAGTCCTGCTTTAGCACTGGCCAATTTAAATAACATGGTACAGCCAAAGAACTACTCGAAGAAATAGAGCACATCCAAAGAACATATTTTGGAAGTGAAAGCCACTTACAAAATCCAATATCTTTAGAACAGACTAGCAACAACTTTACAGATGGCAACCTTCTACTACACACATCTGTAATACCAAGCCATGTACCATAGACTCTAGGCCCAAGCCACAACCACTGCAGCACAACACACCCATGCAAGCAAACACTGCCAACTGACCGCAACCCAAAAACATAACACAACCACCTCAAACCCTATCCTCTTCACTTGACATACTAATAAAATACTTGCAGACAATGCACAAACTCTTCAATGCCTGCCCTTTCCACCCAATACTCAACTACCTACCCAAAACCAATACATCAGAGCATAATAAAATACCCAATAGTGCAGTCAATGGTTTGCCATTATGAAACTTTGTAAACTTATCAGAACTGGGAGCTCGAGCTTTGGAGCCTATGTACCCCTCCTTCCCCCTATCCTCCAATTCCTTGAAGTAAAAGCTGGAGAGTGAGAGAGAAAGAGAGTGACAGTGAGTGTGTGTGTGTGTGTGTGTGTGTGTGTGTGTGTGTTTGTGTGTGTATGAGTAAGAGAGAGTGAGAGAGAGTGTCTGTGTGTGAGAGAGTGAGAGAGAGAGAGGGTGTGTGTGTGTGTGTGATAGTGAGAGAGTGAGAAAGAGAAAGAGACTGACTAGATGCACGGCACTGCCCTGTTTGGCCAATAAGTGAGAACTCACAACAATAAAGATTCAAAACAAAATCTAGGGGAAGGGGGAATGTCGGTCCAGAGAAAAGATGCCTAGGAAAGGGCAGCAAAAGAAAGAGCCAGTGGGAGCATGAACACGACTTAGAACTGAGAAACGTACTCACGGGACATAGGTTCAAATGCCGGCAAGATCCTCTCTACACCCCTGCTGCTTCTGACACTGCTCACCCAGCCGCCAGCATACTGCTTCTTGGACTCCTCCCAGCACACCCGGTCCTTTTGACACTGCTCACCCAGCCCCCAGCAGACTGCTTCTTGGGCCCATCTCTGCACCCATGGACCTGCTCACACTGTTCACCAAGGCCCCAGTAGACTGCTTCTTGGGCCGTTCTCAGCTTGTCCGTGAACAGCTGCAGTGACCGTGAACATCACAATCACATCACAGCCTTTTCCCACCTAAACAAATACAGCATTTGACCCATCAATCCCCCACCCTCTCCAGCAATTCTTCCACACCAACACACTCCCCAAAATTGAATTCTAGCTCTGTTCCACGCTGCGCTGTCCGCTGATGTCCACGGATCAAGTATGACGGGCGCATTGAGAAAATGTGACCCTCCTCATGCTTCACTACAACCAATCAGCGAACACGATGCCTGTCCACGGACATGACACACACCCACCAACCAATCGGTGTTCTGTCCGCAGAGCGAATAGGGAAATTTGTTTGCACCTACTTTTTTGTTGTTTAAAAAAAAAAAACTACTGGACGGATTTACACCAAATTTACAAAAGCACGCTTTTGAGACCAAGCCACTGCTCTTGCCACAAATTTGGTGAAAATCTGTCCAGCGGTGTCAGCTGTAGGCATGAGCAGAGTTCTTCTCCATTCAGTCTATGGGAAAAAAAAAAATTTGGGACCCCCCCTATAACTTTGCCCCCCTAGACCAAACCTCACCAAACTTTGCAAAAAATTCAGAGCCGGCCATATACATTTTTTTGCAAAGTTTGGTGAGGATTCATCCAGAGAGAGCAAAGTTATAAGCCACCCAAAAAGTACTCTTCCTATGAGATGAGCAACTTAACCATAACTACTGGCTCGCTACCGCAGGTCCAGTAATAATATATATATATATATATATACATTCATGGAAAAAAAGTTGCTAAAGGTACGTTATGGTTAAGTTGCACTAACAAAAACCTAGGAAATTCAGTGAAAACACATTGTTAAAAGGACGTTATGGTTACAAGTAAAACTGAAAAACCCTTGAAATTCACCAGTTATGGTACCCTAAGCAACGATATCTCACGCCACCTCCGTGCACTACTATGACAAACACCCAGGACATCAAAGATGACATCACAAATGTCAATAATAACATCTCTGATTTCACCTGGCTGATTCCAGTTTTCTTGGAAACATACATGCGCTCTCTGCAACCATATTTCACAAGACCACATCCCTAATGAAAGATTTGCATATGTATCCATACCAATTCTGAATCCATGCCATTTCAGCATCTTGGATGTCCTGGGTGTTAGTCTTAGCAATACACAGTGGTTCTTACTCGAAATCCATTAACAATCTAGTACAGAGCACATACTTGGAAGAATATTAGCAAAACCACTATTATCTTAAACATGGCATCAGCTATTGCGATTCCTCCTCCACAAGAGCCACCACCGCCACCACCACTAGCCGGAGGACCTAGACAACAAAAAAAGCACAGTACTTCCAAACACAATGAGGAGGACCAAGAACATGAGGTAGAGGAAATGCTTACTTCTAGCACCCAGAGAGAATCATGGGTGTGGCAGTCCTTTACCACCGTTTGGAATGTACCAAAGGCTAAAGCTACCAAAGTAAAATGCACTGAATGCAATGTTGTACTCATTTGAAGACTACCTGGACAGTACTCCTACGGGACCACCTTCATGTGCCGTCACACCTAATCCAACCACCGCAATGCTCTCATAAAGGTTGTTCTTTTCTTAGCAAGTAGTAGGCTGTCTTCCTCCACCTCATCTTCCTTGACCAATACTGTAACCACACAACCTACTTCTGTGGGACACAAAATCGCACCAGCAACCTTGCAAGCAATAAAAGAGGTTGTTGATCCATACATTTCGAAGACAACAGTCCTCTGTATATACTGCAACACACCACTCTGCAAGGGGGAGCAATTTTGAAGTGCTTTTGAAGCTGTAACCAAGAGGCATTAGAAACACTGCCCCCTACCTTAGATGTCACACACACGCAACAGCTTCCCCTGTCCACCTGCCCCTCCATATTAGTGCTTAGTGCCTCTTCCTTCATTTCCCTACTGGCCTTATGATCTAACCTCTCCTGCAAAAAGAAAATAATAAAAACAACAACCAACAAAACGTTGCTGTAGGAGCCACCTTTTGCAGTTGAAAAAATTGAACTAACAAGAAATCGTATAGACACCGTCTACTTTACATTTCTCAGTAAAGTACATAGACTCAATAACATTTTCCAACATTTCCATTAGCATTTTGTGTTATGCTTATGGGAACAATGTGGCGTTCATCCCCCATTCCAGGGACTGGAACTGGAGATAACAGTCCGCCAGCCCAAGTTATCGGCCCAAGTGAAGCGAGTGTGGATAATGAGGGCTCTGGACCGCTATCCCCCATTCCAGCCCCTGCAATGGGGGTGAAGGCCATTAGCACCCCCTGTTGCCAAAGCTGTAACCAAGGGTGCTAAAAAAAAAAAGATTTTTCTTCCTACACTGCGACGCGTGCGACGTCCCACTTTAGGAAGCAAAATCCTTTTCCAAGACGGCCACCATGGAAGGGAAGGCAGGGTTCTGTACAAAGCCCCTCTTCGGTTTCCAAGGCAGCCTGCAAAAGGCAAAGAGAGAACCCTATGACCATACTACCACAAGCACATTTTTTTTCCCTTTCAAACCTATCCCAATTTCGAAAAGACCTTTCCACATAGCCAGTCCCTGGGGACATGGCCACTTATCCCCAATGGTCGGCCCTCGTGGTCATGGGCAATAGCCAGATTCTCTATGGTCATGATCTTATGCCATGACCTGGACAATCTGGCCACTGCCCAGGCCCACAGGCTATCCCTCAGTCACCCAAGGTAAATCACTATTTGTTGTACTCACATCATAACACTTGTAAAAAAAATAAAAAAACAGACACATTTTCAAAACCATGCATTCATGTCCTTGCCAATAATCTACACGTGTTTGCTGTAAATCCGCCCATGTTTTATTTTTATAAAAAAAAAAAAATGTACATACACACAAGAGTTAAATAACGTACCCCCCACTTTTCAAAATCCATTCAGACTTTGCACAAACTTTCAAGGGTAGGTCTCTAATCTTTCTGAAATCTTGTCAACATTCGCGAAGCGGCAACAAAGTTATAAGCCATCTAAACATTTTTAGACCCCCTCTAATTTAGGCCCCTCTTGACAAAATCACACCAAACTTTGCAAAACCATTTATATCTAGATCTAAAATCTGTTTGCAAACCTTTGTGCAGATTCGTCAAATGGCACTACATTTATAAGCCTTTGCAATATTTTGGGATCCCCACTCTAATTGTATTCTCTCTTGACAAAACAGCACCCCACTTTCAAAGACTATTTAAAATCAGGTCTAGAATGAAATTCCAAATTTTTATGCAGTTTCATTGAGTGGCGCCAAAGTTCTAAGACATCCAAAAACTTATTTTCACCAACCCTGTATTGCACAAATATGCATAGATGCCCCCGAACATCTAAGATGTCTGTGGACATCACAGGACTGTCCCAGGCTCTTCGCGGACATCGGGGAAGAAACACTCCCGTTTTTGGCTTTGAAAGGCCATATCCCATCCCATCCTCATCACCCGTCACTTTCCCAGAGATTGTTTGATAAGTTTGAAAAGTGCAATGTTGTGTTTTTTAATATGTTTTAATGCAACTACGAGCAACTACAGGCACTGTCTGTGAATCCAACATGGCAGGCATTTCCAAAAATGTAAAGCACCTCACACTTTTCGCCACCCAATCAGTGCAGCACATCCAATGTCTGCAGACCTCAGGTCGGCCCCTGGGCCTATCGGAGGCCCATCCATGGACCGAACAGGGAAATTGGTCCGTGGACCAAACCCAGATATCACACATTTTTTTAACCTAATTTCTGGTCGATTTCAAAAAACTTACTGGACGGATTTACACCAGATTTTACAAATGCACGCTTTCGGGACCAAGCCACCTCTCCTGCCACAAATTTGGTGAAAATCTGTGGAGTGAAAAGGGATGTGAGTCTGCAGACCGAACCAGATATCAATTGCGTCTATGGAAAAAACACACATTTTGAGACCCCCTATAACTTTGTCCACCCCTGGACGAAACCTCACCAATCCTCGCAGGATCAATCTGATGGGGCCATATACTTTTCTTGTAAAGTTTCATGAGGATTCGCCAAGGGTCGGGGTGATATTTTAAGCAACCTAAAAAGTGCTCTTCCTATGGGTTGAGCAACGTAACCATAAGTACTGGGCCGCTACCGCAGGCTATATATTCACCCAATTCATAATAATACCCCAGCAGTAATTGCAATGTTGAGGGTTTTCGTATTTGCTCCTCTGTCAAGACTTGACGAGATGAATCCACATTTTCTTTTGCCTTCTAACTTCTTTGTCTTTGAAAAACCAAAAACCAAATTAACAACTCAGTAAATTTACATTAATCATTACAATATGCACTTTAGACAGCCACTTGCATTTACTAATTGTGGGATTTCACCCCACATGAATGAAACAAATGGCTGTTGCTGCAGTAGGGCAATTCTAGGGCACCAACCTCTGAAGGACATCAGAGATCACAATTTGGCATGATAACTTTCAATCTGGCCTCATTGTAAGGGAGTGAGGGAAACAATTTCCATTGGCCTAAAGTGCCATACATCCTTGTATTGCCTTTGAAAACACAACTAGAACCAATTCCATGAGTGTATTTGCTTTGAATCACAAACCCCTCAAAAGCTCTAATCAAACGAATCACGCAATCTTACGGCAGGCTAACTTCAAATATGGTCTGTTAGCCCCAAGTAGCCAGCTATTGAATATGTTTAACAACCACCAGCAGGTGTTCACCATGTTTGGGGAGCATTGGTGGGTTTGTGCTGGTATGTATCACATATGCCAAAGATTTTAGGGAGACCAATACCAGATAAACTCAAAGTTAAGAGACCTAGGGCCTCATCACGAGTTGGGCTGTATCCTGGCTGTAATACAGCCTGACTGTAATAGCCCTAGCACCAACCGGTCTGGCGGTATTACCACCAGATCACGGGTTGGGTGTTAAGGTTAAATCCACATTCCCCATTGGGTCCATTGGATTCAATGGGGCATTTTCAGCGCTAATTATGCAGGCTTATACAGCCGGTAGTAATGCAGCTGAAAACAGGGGATTTTCACCTCCAGAGAAAGGCTGGAGGTAAAACAGCCCATTTAGCGCCCAACTGTAAACCCACACCAAACCAACCATGTGTCACTCCACTAAAGAAACGACTTGGATCCAGACTCTCACATGCCTCATATCACCACACCACCACCTCGAGACACTCCAACATTCATCCACCTATGTCTACAACCCACATTACTTCACCCCCTTCATTAGCTACAGACTTTTGCCTAGACTCTACTCCACCTGATACCCTCGTGACCCCGATCAAGGGAGCTCTGATCAATGCCAGATCGCTCACAGCACACGCTCTTGACATAGCTGACCTTATCATCACTCGTAACCTTGACTTCATTGCTATCACCGAAACCTGGTTACATGCAGCCTCTGGTCCACTCCTCTCGCTAGCCATCCCACCAGGATACTCCATCATCAGGAATGATCGCAACACGAATCATACCAAAGGAGGTGGCACTGCTATCATCTACAAAAGTACTATCAACCTCCATATCTCCAACACACAGCTAATCCCCTCAGCAGAATTACTTTCAGTCAAACTAACACTCACCCCCAATTAGACCATCACTCTCCATCTAGTCTACAGACCACCTGGCTCTATTTCCACATTTGCAGAAGATCTCTCGCACATTCTCTCTACTAACTTGAAATCCAATTTACAAATTATTGTCCTATGTGATTTCAATCTGGGACTCCATGACCCTAAGGACGCCGCGGCACACCACATTAACAACCTACTTACCAGTTTAGGCTTTGCACAACACATTAATGAGCCGACACACTACAAGGGTAGAATCCTTGATTGGATTTCTGGCCTAAATTGCGAACTAAACGTTGACTTAAACCAACCATGTATCTGGACAGACCACCATCTAATTACATTTGGTATATCTGCAAGACTACCCATACAGAACCTGACATAGCACCTGCCATCTCGACCAGAAACAAGAGAGACATAACCTGCAAAAAACTCCTACCTCTCATCCTCCCTATTCTCAATGAACATGCTACCACCTGCACATATCCCACTGCTTTGGTTAGATCTGTATAACCAGACTATCCTAAAAGCATTAGATCTAATCGCCCCTATTAAATTAAGGAAACCCAAACCTCGGGCCCATCTCAATTCATGGTTCACACCTCAAGAGCCTTACACAAAGAGAAACGCAACCTAGGGGCACGATGGAAAAGTAATCCAAATGACTGGAATAAAGCTAATCTAGTACTAGCTACTATTAACTACAAAGACGCGATACTCCAGGCCAAAAAAGATACATATAATAAGCGTATTGAACAAGCTAAATCCAACACCAAGGAGCTATTCCTTATTCTAAAAGAACCGGAATCCTCAGCCCCCCCTCATGACACTTGTGTCAAAGATAATACTTGGTGTCATAATATACAAAAGGCACTTCTTGGTAAAATCTCCACTATTCAAACCAAAATCAATAACCACAAAATTAGCTTGATGATTGACTCATAAAACACCTCTCATCAGCCCAGCTTAAATAACAGCCACCATGCCCTCAAACCATTTATTTTCATGCCCCTCACCATTGCGGAAGTGGAAAATATAATTAACAACCTTAAACCCTCTAATTGCTAAGGCGACACCTGCCCAGCCAACATTATTAAGGAAGCATTCCATAACCTAGCGCCGTTCATCACCGCATTCATAAACTCCTCCTTCAACACAGGGATTGTCCCTGACAACTTAAGGATGCTTGGGTCATCCCTCTCCTAAAGAAACCATCCCTTGATGCCAACATCCCAACGAACTACAGGCCTATCACTACAGTACCTTTCTTGCTAAAAATACTTGACCGAGCAGCCTATCTACAGATCCAAGATTACTTAGAAACTAATAAACTCCTGGGACTGAGACAATCCGGATTCCATCCTCGTCATGGCACTGAAACTGCCTTAATTGATCTCAAGACACAGATCGAGGACCTTAAAGATAAGGGTAAACTAGCCCTTCTTCTCCTTGTCAACCTCTCTGCAGCGCTTCACCTAGTCAATCACCAAATCCTCTGCCACCATCTCAAAATAACAGCCCACTTCTCGGACAAAAACACGGCATGGATTAGATCATTTCTGGACAACAGGTCAATTAGGGTCTTCTCCCCTACTGCATCCGCCGAACCTGCCCCGGTCACATGCGGAGTACCTCAAGGATCGTGCATATCACCAACACTTTACATTGTGTTCACAAAGCCTCTCTTCGATATCCTCGCCTCCCTGGATGTCATCTACACCAATTACGCGGATGACACCCAGATACTCCTACCTATCACTGGTGATCACGTGATCGACTCCCTCACAATTAACAACATTTATCAAGTCATCCAAGCCTGGATGTCGAAACACGAACTCTGTTTGAATGACGGAAAGACAGAGATTCTCATCCTAGGCACATAGCAAAGACTTAGCAAACTCACTCCTGCCTTCAATTCTTTCCTCATTGATGGCAACATGATCAAAGTCACCAAGGACACTACAACTTTAGGTATTTACATAGATTCCACCCTCTCACTCTCTAGGCAAACTAATGCAGTTTGCTCTTCAGCTGCCTATACATGTAAGCTCATTTCTGCTTGCCGCCCCTTCCTCACCCCAGCTAATTGCACCACATTAGCTAGAACACTAGTAATGTCAAAAATTGACAATTGTAATGCCTTATATCTAGGCACCAACGAAGGGAACCTGAACAAGTTACAGATTATTCAGAATAATGCCATCAGAGCTGCGCTAAACATACCTAAAAATCACACCTCGAATACTAGAAAAAGCCTCTACTGGTTATCAGTCACACAACGGGTATCTTTAAAATCTCTGGCTATTGCGCAGAAATGCATTTCCAACCTTCCTACCTAGCCAAGAGATTTAATACTCACACAGCAAACAGACCCCTCAGAAGTGCACAAGCCAACTGCCTCTCGATACCCCCTTTCAACCTACAGCGGTCAGGTGGGTCTAGCTTCCCTGTTCTAGCAGCCAAATTGTGGAACTCGCTGCCCAATCCCCTTAGAGCGGAACCATCCTTCCATGCATTCAAAAAGCAAGCCAAAGTCTGGCAGTCTGCCCAACCTCTGTTGACCTAATAAGGGTGCTCTACTTCCGACCCTTGGTCGCAATACTTGTAAATATCTTTAAAAAAGGTATGTTGTTCCTTAACATATAAGTGCTCTGTATGACTGTATATATCATGAAAATGTCTATATTTTAACTTGTCTATTCTGTAGTATGGCTGTACATATCATGTAAATGCCTCAAAGCTTGTAAACTCTCTATTGCAACTTTTATCTTGTAACCCTCCTGTACTACAAATTATGCGCCCGGATGCCCTGGGGTCTGGTGCACTTTATAAATAAATAAAATACAAATACAAACTCGTGATAGGGCCAGCCCATGCGGCAATACTACCGTTAACACCTCATTTAAGGGCTACAGCCCAACTCGTGATGAGGCCCCTAATATTGGAAAAATAGATTCTGTCAAGACCCACAATAATAGGTATCTGAGCGCTGCTTATTATTTTGTGTGGGGCTGATTTATCGACCTTGGAAGGATGAAAGGCTGAGTTTGACCTTGACAGGGTTCAAACCTGCGTCTGCAGGCTCTGCACAAATGTCAAAGCAAGCACCCTACTCGCTGTGCTATCGGACCGGCTATGTACTCTTCAGAAAACTGTGCACCCCAGATAAAAAGTGGATGCACAGTGCACAAATATATATTTCTACAGCCCTCACTGATGTAGCAGCTGACACAATTGCCACTACGAGGGGGGGAAAATGGCATTTGGTAAGTGACATGCCAGTGGAGTCAAACCGTTCAGAGTATTTTGAAGAGCTCGATTTGACATTGCAGCTTTAGTGTAATTTTGTGGTGTAGTTTTACATTTTGTATTTATTTTTCATTTAAGTTAACCTTCGTTAGCACTTTTTTTAAACAGATGTGCATAATTATGTTGGACAGCGAGATTGTGAACTTAAAAAATGTTTGCTGGTAGTTTAATAATAACCAGCTGACGCAGGGTATTACACTAATCTAGCACTCTCTTTCTCTCTCTGCACTCACTCATTAATTGTGTCATTTGTTATAGTACCTTTCACGTTAATTATTGTCCCAACGCACTTTTGGTCGAAAGCCCTTGGACGGATCAGGGCCCAGAAATTTGGGAAGGGTTTGGGAGGTGCTTTTTTGCGTGTTTGCATTTTAGCCATTATAGTTATGCAAAGGTGGCCACGACCCTGGTAGTCACCATTGTCTAAATGCAGTCTCTGTAGGTGTAGCAGAGGAATACTATGGACTAAGGGGGGATTGTGTTTAAGGCAACAGAGAGTTATGTGGGAAGCTACAATTCAACTTTTTATCATTAAGAGTAGCATCATTCTTATGGCAGAGGTGATGTGCATGAGTGTGTTTTATGTGTGTGCATGGTGTATGGCGTGAAGCAGCGAAGGAGCAGTGTGACAGGGGAAAAATAGGTTAATTGTACAAACAATGAGAAATTCCTGGGTTCCATCTATGTACAAGGAGTATTATTTTGTCTCACAGGAGATTTAAGTGCTTAATTAGTGCATTATATTTGCCCTACATCAGGTTCTCCCTAGTTACTTCTATTGCACAAACAGGAACCCCGTTTCATGATAGTGTGTGACATCCTGTGCTTTAGAGTAACCTGCCATGCCAATCCTGAGCGACGGGTCTGAGGTGCCTAGTTGTCCTCCTTTTGGCCCGATCAGCTTGATATTCTCAAGGTGCATTTTAAGATTAATGTGCTGTCACCCTCCCAGCCCATATGGGTGCATTACTTGGCGCACTGTCTGGGTTAATTCTAGGGGCAAGTTGCTGGAGTGAGCACCTGAGTCCTCCATGTGTGATTGACATTCCCCATGGAAGATTGGATGGCAGAAAGCCAGGCTGTTTGAGGAAAAAGAGACTAGTGGCTGAGATGGGCCGTGGGAGGTGGGGAGCCAGCCGCGGGCATGCAGAGGTGGTGAAAGACGGCAGGACATCTGGCTGAAGCGGGTGTGCGAAAGGTGGTCGGTGGGTATGGGGAGGCCTGGGGATAATGAGTTCTGGGGGAATAGCCAGGTTTTGAGGTGTTTCCTGAAGGCCAGGTGACCCTCTATGATACAGAGTGCAGGAGAAGGGACTTCCAGAATGTGGTTGCGAGGACAGAGAATCAGGCACCTCCTAGTGTGGAGAACTTGAAAGGGAGGACGACAGGAGGTGTGCAGCTCCTGATCTGAGGTTTCTGGTGGGGTGATAGTGGGAAAACTTGTTTTGGAGAAATTCCAGTACTTTCTTGTGGATTGCGCAGAGGGTAATGCACATGGCCTTGAAAGAGGCTGTAGTGATATATATAAAAACATTGGACATTGGACTATGGATACTTCAGTTGGGAAGAAATGTGTACAATATTTTATAAGAACTGATGGACTCATTTGAGATGAATTTTGATTTTGTGATGGTTAAGCAGTGATTTATTGTGAAAAAATGTGAATGTTCATTTTGTTGAGTTGCTATGATAGAAAGAAAAGGAGGAGCAATTTGGATTGCCTCCAATTGTGGCTTGGAACATTGCCAAATTGTCAGAAAAGGATGGATAATGTATTAATATATATAGCGCTTTATAGTATTTGTAGCGCCTTGGAGTGTGTAGCACTTCACTGAATGTGATGGCATTTTGTTGCCAGCAATAATGTGGCACACACATATAGCCAGTTTTAGGTTGCCAGTATAACATGTGAGTATGTGGCTGGAGGCATGCAAGGTACAGGATATATGATGCAGTAAAAAAAAAAAGCTCAATCTGAAGCTGCAAAGAGAAAAAGTGCATTTTTTTTTCCTCTTCTCTGGAATACCTCATGCATAGGAGACTACATTATTTATATAACTGACTGATTTAATTAACAATTACTAATCACTAGTGCTAACACATTAACATTATAATGAAGTCCCATGTACAAAATGAGGTGAAAATACATATTCTGAAATTCGTTTTTCAAACGCGCACTGGAATTTTCATTTTTTTTTTCTCTTTCTGTGTTTGCAGAAAGCAGAGAGCCTGCATACCAGGAAATGATATTAGATACATTTGCTCCCTGGGTGAAGAGTTTATTGTGTAAAAGTGAAGGCTGATGCTGCCTTTCAACCTGATCGGAGCAAAGTGTCTGCAGATGTATCACATAGGCAAAGGGGGTAGGTTCAGAACTCTGCTGAGGGGAGGACTGTCAGGGAGAAATTAGGTTGTCTTTGCTGGGCTCGGGAGACAGATGATCTTGGTGTCACTAGCACTGGCTTGGAAGTTTAGCTGTGCATCTCAGACACCAAGATTACAGTGGCAATTCATGCTGACTGGGCCTGTTCTTCTGAGGCGAGTGAAAGAAGGTCGTGTGGGGGAGAGAGCTACAAATCTTTCTGGTAAGCACACATACAATTGAAGTGAGGTTACTGTGTGCCGTTGTTTGACGAATGACTTGTCTAAAAATATCATTTAGGGAGAGTAGCCAAAAGAAATCCCCTGCATTTCATTCATCATGTTATAATGTTACAAAGTGAATTTTGCTCTGTCTCTGTATTTTTCTCTTCCTTTATTACAGATAACGATGAATGTACATGGTAAGATTTTATTGTGAAAGTTATTTGTATGCAATACAAATAATATATAAAAACAGATGGTGTATGCTTTTTTTAAAGCATTTGGGAATGTAATTTTGACACAGGGGAGATGTATTCTCTTTGGTAATACATTTGTCATTTTGCCCATGCAGATAAAATAATAAATAATAATAAGCAGTGATAAACAGGTTTGTACATGTGTGTGTTCCCCTTGCATGTTGGTGGAGACATATAATATAATATAGATTGCTGGAGGTCTATGAGCCAGCAATGCCTATGGGCATAGATCACTGGTGTAAATAAACCTTTGATACCGGTCACAGGCTGTAGGTAGCACTCTATGTAAAAGTATTGGGTGTCCCAGGATGTAGGTCCAATACTCTCTATAGATCACTAGGAGTATTATAATAGTAAGGAAGTTTTTGTGTATGATGGGGTTATAATGTAGGGAAGTAAAATTATGCTCACCACTAAGTAACCTATTACCACAAAATACCACCAGTAGTACATATTACTAGATGCTCCAATATAATGTAACAAAGTAAGGTCACTAGAACGATGTGAGGCCAAACACAATCTAAATGCAAGGATAGGTATTACCAAGGTACCGCTAATTTTTTGGCAGTAAGAAAATACTGCCAACCCCCAAATTTACACAAAATATCATACAGATATGATGCGTCGGCTGGGAATAGAGCACCTACTTGGCGTGGCAAGTGTGTCTCACACTACCATACATGCATTAGAGGGAACCCATTTCATAATAGCAGTGTGACACTAAAAGTGAATTTCAGAATGTCTCAAATGGAAGCCACATTCCCAGAGCTAGTGCAATATCTGGAGGCAAAATGATATGCACATGCGACATGGTCATCAAATAATGCCACAGAAATAGAAACCATTAGAGAGCATTTTTGTAGAAGGCAGCATAATTCAGGTCTGCCTTTTGAGACTATTAAATGCAGCTGATAAACATGCAGAGAAAGATTGTCTGATACGGCTATGTGCCAAGACAGGGTTTATCCTAAATAGATCCCTGCGAATGCAAAAAAATGATTCCAAGCTGATTAGCAGGTTAAAAGCTGATTTGGATGGAGCAAGTGAAAAAGAGGAAATGTTAAGAGCAGAATTGGAGGTATGTCAAAAAGACATGCAGTCAAAATATAGGGATCTTCACGCTCAATTGTCTCAAAGCAGGAAGCAGTTTGAGGATAGTGAACAAGAGTTGAAACACTTGTAAGCGTTGGTAGATCATATTAGACAAGACAAAGATGAAGTTGTTTTGGAAATGCAGGTTTTGCAAAAAAGAATATTTTGAGAAAAAAAGCGATCTCCAAAATGCTGAACAGGAAATGGTTAAAATGTTTCAAGAAAGAGACAAGAGAAACAAAGAATTCAATGAATGCCAAATGCAAATGGGCTATATGCAGGAAGTATTTAATAAGATGAGTGATGAAAACAACTATTTGCATAAGGAGGCAAGTAGGCTCCTTAAAAAAGGCTTTTCCAGGTCCCAGGATAGACGGCAGGGCACCACATTCAATGGAGTTGAGGTGAAACCTATTTCTACCCAAAGAGCTAGCGCCCCAGTGATTGGGCCGGTGACTGCACTTGGTTGCAGCGTCCTTCGGGATTTGATACACCCAGTGGGGGCCGCCACCAATCCCATACACCTGAAACCAGAGTTGAATCACAAAGTAGTGCAATTACGTGCATAGCAACGAGTAGCCCCATAAAGATAATGAAATCCATCAAAGCTCTGATCAAACCATTTAAAAAAGGAGGGGAATGCTGCATAGAGGATCACTTAGAAGCAGTGTATGATATATTTAAAGCCCTCCAGATACCTAAGGAACAATACAGACAATATTTTCACTTAACTTTAGATGCTCCCACAGCCAGTATCATAAGAGGATTAAGTGAACAGCAGAATATGACATGGGCAGAGTTTGAAAAAGAGATTAGACCTCACTTTTCTCCTTTCCAATCATTACAAGAGGCAAAAAAGGTTGCTTACACAATTACTGCTTGGCCTTATACGTCACCTCGCCAATTTTTGCAAGACTTGAAAAGAGCTTTTTCTCGTTTTGATGTATCTTTTGACCCCAATTCCAATGAGTTTAAAAATGCCTACTTCTATGGCCTACAGAAAGACATCATATCACAGTTGGTCCGTGAATTTGACCGTGACAAGTCCCTTGAATGGTTTGTACACCAAAGCACAAAACTAAATGAAGTACTCTATTGTCAGTGTAGAGAAAATGATAAAATGAAAGACAATAGACCAAAATCTAAAGAACCTTCAGCAACAGTGATGGAGATCAGATGAGCCAAAATGTCTCTTGAGTCCGCTCAAAGTCCAGGTAAAAATTATTTGACACCTGAACAAAGGGGTAATCAACAGAGATCGTCACTCCCTGCACCAATGTTTCAATCACATGACCCTAGTAATTGTGAGAGTTACATTAGCCCTAGGTACTTAGGAGACAGGCCCCGGGCAGGATATCGGCCTGATATGTCAGGTATGAACAATAATCAGAGACAAAGTCAGGATCAAAGAAATGATGGGCCCTACCAGACATTGGGGACACAGAGCAGATTTCACCCTAACACAATGATATATGGTAATCAGGATAGACTCCGATATGTGGATCGATTTACTGAAAATGGGAATCAGCATAGGGGACAGTACTCTCAAAATGAAAGACAGGACATGAGGCAGAATATGAATTATGCTCCACGTCAATACAATGAGTCACCACCACCAGGGGACTACAACCAAAGGATGGGTGCACCCCGCGCCCCTCCACATATGAATCAAGAGTTCAGAAGCAATCCCAACAGAAATCATTCTCCTGAGAGATATCAGAATAGATTCAGTCAGGGGGAAAATAACCAATATCGACCTAGGCCACAGAGAGAGGATTCTAGAGAAATAGAAAGATTCCAGTGTCTCTAGGCCCAAGTGAAAATGTTGGCTGAGCAAATAGGAAAGCCCTGTACAGCACAAAAACCGTCATCAAAGGAGGGGGCAGAAGGCCATAGCACTGACCCGGTGGTTTCTGACAAGTGACTAAATATTAATGATACTTGCAATGCTAAGAAAACAGATTGCTTTAATGTGATTTTGCATAATGACTCTGAGATGCCTAATGAATTAAAAATGAAAGTACCAGCAAATGAACATGTGACAGAGACTGCAAATTCTTAAAAAAAATAAGTTTGTTTAAACCTAGAGCTAAATCAAACATTTTAGATTTGTACAAATGAAAAAGGAAAACCTGAAATTCCAAAAGAACAAAGAGACAGATTACAGAAAAATAACTCATGCATGGGGAATACCAGAGAACAGGGAGTAAGTGGGGATGCTAGAACTCCTTCCCTGGGTAATCAAAACACTAACCAAATACAGGCAAAACAAATAAATACTCAAAAGGAGGGTACAGATCAATCACCCAAAGAGTTCTTTGAGCCACAGATTTTTGAAGAAGTTAAAAGGACTGGTATCATACCAAATAACCACAAATGAACAGAATTAGAAAATGTTGAATTACCAAGTAATGGTTTTACACATGTTCAGTTGGAGGATTGTAGTGTGACCTCTGATGATCCCTGGATGGATGGGCGAACAGTGGCCACACTCCAAAAAACCTCTGAACATGGGGAAATGAATAGAGTCTCTCACGCAGAAATGGACAGAAAGGAGGGAAAAAATGTCTTTCCATTTACCAATGTGCTTAGCCAAAAGTGAAAAAGGCCTGAGAAAAGTGAGTCCTGAAATCAGTAGGAATTCACATTTTTTATGTATATTAGAGGAAACTGAGGACTCGTATTATGCTCCCATCACTGTAGAAGAGAAATGCAATACATTTGCGATGATTGACACCGGCGCACACGCAACAATTATGTCCAAAGAATTGGCAAAAAGTATCAATGAAGGGAGATCTCCACACAATCAGATTACAGTGAGGCAAAGTGAAGGTCCAGTGCATAATTTTAACGGTGAGGAGGTGCCTATTATAGGTGTTACCGAAGTAGACATAAAGATAGGAAAACACAGAATGAAACAGGAGATATTGATCACATCTATTTGTGAAATTCCATTTTTGATGGGGACAGATTGCCTGAAAAGATTGTCTTCTCTCATAGATGGGGTGAATGGAGTACTGTGGTCCTTAACAAAAAAACCATTGACACCTAAGAAAATAAAATCACAAAACAGCAATGTAAATGAAGGCCACACCATTGCCAAAACGAATGATGCAGTGGAGGTATACCTCCATAATAGCTGTATACCTAGCGTTACTGTTATCTTGATGTGTCAAGATAAAATGCAAGGCGGGAAGGAAAGACAATCTGTGCAGATTTAGTTAGACCCTAAGAAAAAATGGCAAACTGAAATAGATGAGCACACATTGTGTTTCTATTTAAAAGAGAAGAAATGCAAACAGAATACTACTCCTAAAACAGACACAGAAACACACATTACTACTCTTGCTGAAATACACATGGAAGATCAGCAACCATGGGTTCACATCGGTATAAATTACCATTCTAAAGTTATAAAAGCCACCTTAGCACTTGAACAGGAAAGAAACTTTATTAATGAGAAAGTACAGCAGAAAATATTGGAGAGGGAGGAGATCCCAAAATTTAGAATTAAAAACCAATATGTTTCTGGTTTGGACAGTCCAGACTTTGAAAACCGACTTGCAGGCAGATGCATTCTAAAGATTATTATTGGGCAGAAGACAATTTATCATGATGTATGGATAGTGAATGGAACACAAAATGACTTTTACATGGGCAATGATATCATGCACAGAATGTGTATGGTGTTAGATTTCCTTAATAAAAAAATATGGTCACGGTTAGGTGGGCCTGCACCTGAATTCGAAGACAAAAGAAAGGCTTATCATTGCGCACAACTGGTCCCATATGCAATTGAATTACAGGTGAGGAAGGATACTATTATTCCTGCATTCACCAAGCAGGCTGAAATAACGCTGAAGTGCAAAAATGGATAGCAAATGAAAGATTCTGATGCATTTGTTTGCTTGAATGAATCCATAAAACAGCAAGGCCTGAATTATGAATACATCCCATTGATAGATGTTGGTGAAAGGTCTGTAAAAATTATGGTGAATAATAAAGGGTGTCAGGATATTCATTTAGAGGAAAATTCATCCTTAGGTATGGCCATACAAAAATCACATTATACTTCAGATTTCAATAACATGGTATTTGGAAATATCCCTGAAAGATATGTAGATGCAGGAGGTGTATTGCCAGAATATCTGGATTCTCAGCCCAAAGGGATCTTTAAAATTCAATCTGTCTACCCTTATGATTCAAATGAGACAGTGTGCCATCACCAAGAGGATTGTATATTATTTGACTTAAATGAAAATGAAACAGAAAATCAGCACAATGAAGTGGAAGTAGATATGCCTAAATATTTAAAAGTGGCAACTTTACAGAGAGAAACAGCCACACAGTTGGAAGAAAGCACAGAGATTCCTCCACTGGAGGATTTCCCAGAATTCTCAAAAATGGTAGAGGAGCAGATTTTGTCAGCAGGTGCATGCGATAGTGATGAAGATAAAAATGAATTGAGTAAAATATTTATGGAATATAAAGTTGTCTTTGCGAAAGATGCATATGATAGCTGCCTAATTAATGTACATGTTGCCACATTACCGGAAGGGTGTAGTAAAAATCCAGTATTTGTGCGCCAGTACCGATTACCACTGGCATGTTTAGAGTGATTGGCAGAGATAATTAAAAATTTGGTGTCTTGGGGAATTATCAGGCCTATTCATAGCACATCCAACACACATATTTTGGGTGTGTTAAAGCCAAATGGTCAATGGCGTCTGTGTGCAGATTTGAGAGAATTAAATAAAAGAGTGCCAGTGTCCAGATGGCCACTACCATTCATTGATCAATGCCTGGCTCAGGTGCATGTCTCAAAGGTGTTTACTACATTAGATCTCACATCTGGATATTGGTGTTTACCACTGGCAGAGGATATTCAGAATTTGTTTTCATTTTCATTTGATAAGACGCAATACGCATGGGTTAGAACTCCATTCGGGTACGTCAATAGTGGGAGTGAATTTGCCATATTTTTGAGAAAGGCTATGCCTGATGCAGCGGAAAGAGGAACTATAGTTTATGTGGATGATGTCCTGATAATAAATGAAAGCTTAAAACGTAATTTTGATGAAATTAGGCATGTTCCTGACCAATTGCAAAAGGCAGGTGCCAAAGTATCTTTACAGAGAGCACAATGGTGCAAGAAAAAGGTGAATTTTCTAGGCCATGAAGTGACTGAACATGGACTAAACCCACAAAAAAAGAAGGTAGAAGCCATACAGAAATTAAAAGACTCTAGATGTGTGAAAGGTTTAAAAAGTGTATTAGGGATGACAGGATATAACAGGAAATGTATTGAAAATTATGCTGAAATTACTCAACAATTGACTAAACTACTGAAGATGAATACACCCTGGAAATGGGAAAAAGAACAATCTGAGGCAGTGGCTAAATTAAAGGAATGTCCTATAAAGGCACCATGCTTAGCATACCCCATAAAGAGCAGGGATTCATTAATAGAAATAGTTTTTTCTGAACATTGTATGACAGCAGTGTTATCTCAAAAACATGATTTCAATCATAAAACCATTGCTTATGCAAGTAAGGCATTTTCTCAAGTTGAAATTAAATTCAGTGAATGTGAAAAGGCCCTTTTGACCACTGTGTGGGCGTTACAGCATTTCCACCCCATTGTTCAGGGAAAAAGGTAATAATTGAGACAAAACATCAGCCATTGCCATTTTTAGAGAGTAAAAGGATTAGATCAGGCAACCTAGCACAGTCCAGAATTACTTCTTGGACATTAGCTTTGCAAAGCTTTCCCGTGGGAGTGAGGTATGGCCAAAATAAAAAGAGTCTGGTTGCTCAAGGATTGGCAGATTTACATGACTGTGCAGCTGAACATGTATCAAATGAAGTAGAAGTGGAATGTAGTTTACAGGAGTTTGGACAATCACCACACAGAGCTTTTGATGAAAAGCATGCAAGGATTTGTCAACTGTATATGTTGATGGTGGTGCTTTTTACATTGAAAATGACAGTAACATACAATTGGTTTCAGGAATAGGAAATATCTGGTTGAAATGTGAAGACATTCCCAGTATAGGGATGAGAATTGCGGCTAGGAGCAGTCAAGTAGCGGAATTGGCAGCCATTTATAAAGCAATTACTACTGCAGTTGATAATGAATTTAGTGAAATTGTCCTGGTGACTGATTCTGATTATGTACGAAATAGCTTTGTAGAATATTTGCCTGGCTGGAAAGCAAGAGGGATGATTAGGTACAATAAAAAGCCTCTCAAACATGGAAAAATGATACAGGCCATAGACAAATTAGTGCCAGAGAATGATTTAACAATATACTGGAGGAAAATTCGTGGACATCTAGTCCAGTGAAGGATTATTATTTAGTATTTAGTATTTATTTTATTTATAAAGCGCACCAGGCCCAAGGGCAACCGGGCGCATCACTTGGTTACAGGCATAATAGAACAAGGTCAAGGCATTAAATGTACAAACAAATATATAAACATATGACTTAAATATACAGATATATACAAGAGATGCAGTGAATATACAGGTGCGGGATAGGCACGTTTAAGGCAGTGGGCAGTAGATGCAGTAGCTGCTGACTCTAAGGTAGGGTCAAGGTAGGTCGTGGGTGGACAGCCAAGCTTTGGCTTTGCGTTTGAAATGTGGGAATGAGGGTTCAGCTCTCAGGGGGTTTGGTAGCGAGTTCCATAGCTTGGCTGCTAAGACTGGGAAGCTACGTCCACCGGATCTTTGTAGGTTGAAACGTGGGATATCAAGGCAGTTAGTTCGAGCACTTCTGAGTGGTCTGGAGGTGGTGTGTCTTATGGGTAGAGTACAAGTAAAACTAGCTAACGGTAGTAGCCCCAACTTTCAGAAGTCTTGTGCAAGCAAGCAATAGCAAAGCCAATAGTGTTAGAATAAAGGTTTATTATAAGCCCATTGACTTATAGTGGAATATCGGGATGGGTAAGAAGCTCTGTAACTTACCCCCCATACTCCGATTCTTCCCCAGACTTGGCAGGACAAAGGAAGAGGTCCTGAGGTTGCTTTTCCCACTGAAAGTTGCAATCCTCAATTTGCAGGGGTTGCAGGTTCTGGCTGACCTCTACTTGGTGTCTTTCACTATTACAAGGACTCTCGATTTAACAATGCAGCAAACCTCTATGCAGGACCCCTCTCAGGACTGGAGTCAGCTCAAGTAAGGGATTTCGGATTGTGGTCACTCTAGCATGGCGATGCAAAGAGACTCAACTGCTGCAGTCGGACTTTCCCTCATATCTCGGGTCCCTTTGGTGCTAGGACACCGACATTTCGTAGTGGTGAGTCTCGTGGAGCCAGCTGAGGATCTTCCAAGTTCCAGGCCGAAACTCAGAATGGTGACGCCAGCAGCACAGTAGCCCAAATTCAGAGCTGGTCAGCCACAGGACGATCCCAGGACACTTTTGAAGGCTCTTTGTTGCCAGGTATCGAGCAGACGTCAGGAATGGATGGTTCCTTCACTCCAAGGGTCGCAGCTCCTTTATAGGACTGCTAAAGATCTTTAGCATGTTTCTACCTCCTCCTACTCCTGCCCAAACCTCTTCCCTGAACTCCTTTCATTGCTAATTGATTTCTGGTCTTGGCATCAGAGGTCCAAGGAGATTTGTGTTGATGCCACAGTCTTTTCCTGGGTGACCATACTGAGAAGTAAATACTTTTCAAATAGCACCTTAAAGTCTGGTAAAGCTGGTTCTATCAAAATGGTGACTTGAAAAGTGGATTGTCAAGTTATGAACTAGTTTTGATTTTTTTTTTTTACGGATCCATCAGAGTTGGAGAACAATTTCTGATGATAAAGTGAAGATTACAAGAGATGACTCTGGCTCCATTAATAAAACCAGACATATTAACTACTGGACTAGGATGGTCCTACAACTACAATCTTCATCATCACAATCATAATCATCTCCATGATTATCAACATTGTATTCCAGATATATGCATAAAGTAGATACACAATCATAACGCAAGAATAATAATGTAGCATTTATATAGCGCTACGAACCCTCAGGTACCTGAGTGCTGCTTATTATTACCCATGGTGTGTGGTGCTCATTTATCGACCTCAGAAGGATGAAAGGCTGAGATTGGCCCTGCTGGGATTCGAACCTGCAATAACAGGCTCTGCACAGATGTCAAAGGGACCGCTCTACTCGCTGTGCTATCAGACCAGCATCCTACAGAGGATACATTTTATCCCACAGAGGATACATTTTCCCTGTATAGTAAAGGAAGAGCAGAAAGATCTTGCACACTAGGCCAATAAACAGAATGCAGTATTATCTGTTTGAAAATATCATTCCAGGCCACCAATCAACTGCAGCATCACAGGAAATGTTGGTTGGCTGATGGGGCATCATGTGCTATTTTCTGCAGGTGGAAGGGCCCTTTTTTGCTGACTCCAAGGTGGGAGGGGGGATCTGTGACCTCCTTCTCAACACCTCATAGAGTATCGCCATATCCCAGCGGGTCCCATAAAAACAGCTATTTTAAGATGTGTTCAAACTGTTGCTTATCAAGATACACTTCGAGAGGCAGCCAACACCTCAGCTCCTCTCGGAAACAAAAAAAACCCTTAGGGAATCTAAGTCATGGTTAACGCATGACTTACAACAACTAAAAAGTATCAAAACTAAGGCTCTCTATACCTGGAAAAAATCGCTTTCTGAAACAGACTGAGATCTTTAAACTGGTCATGTTAGGGCTTACAAAAAAGCATTGATTGCTGCCAAAATAACCTATCTTGATGATAGGATAGCTAAAGCTCAGTCTAAACCTAAAGAGCTGTTTAAAGTGTTTAAAGAGTTGGAAACAACAACAGACATAATACAAAATCCCATTGTTAAAGACACCAAATGGTGTAACCAAATACAGGAAGCTATGGATGCCAAACTCACTAGAATTAATAAAGGCATTGTTGAGGCCAGAGCCATATTATCGCTCAAGGGCTTTAAGGATACAGCCACCCCTGTCAAATGCTGGAATAATGAAGAATTTTTCTCATTTAAGCCCATTACAGAGGCCGACCTTACAGCGATAATTCAAAACCTTAAACCATCTAACTGTAAGTGTGACGTATGCCCGGCACTCACAATTAAAGCCTGCACCCCTTCACTCATTCCTACTTTATGTAAGTTTGTTAATGCATCCTTCAGGAACAGTGCTGTGGCTACATGCATAAAACAATCCTGGGTGACTCCATTATTAAAAAAAACGGATCTATCCCCCTATGATCCATTGAACTATCGTCCTATTTCCAACTCACCTTTTCTGCTCAAAATCCTTGATAGAGCTGCGTATTCTCAATTATTAGCCCATCTGAGAACTACTGATGTCTTAAATAATAGACAATCTGGTTTTAGGGAAAAACATGGTACCGAGTCTGCCCTGCTGGATTTAAAATCCAGGCTTCTTCGCCTTAGGGATCAAGGCACACCGAGCATGCTGATGCTGCTGGACCTCTCTGCCGTCTTCGACCTGGTGGACCACTCATTTTTGGTCCACCGGTTGAAGGAGGTTGCAGGCTTTTCGGCTCCTGCGGCCACATGGGTTGCCTCTTTCTTGAAAGAACGGCAATGGCGAATGAGCAATAATGTAGCAGAATCCAACCCCATTGATCTGACACAGGGAGTCCCATAGGGAGCTTGTCCCTCCCCAATCTTTTATAACATCTTTACGGTTCCATTTCTTTACTTTCTGGACAACAATTACATAGAGTTCACCAACTACGCTGACGATACCCAGTGCATTATTCCTATTACGGGTGTCTTCGCGGATGATGAAGCCAAAATCAACAGGATATATTCGCTCATTCCAAGTTGGATGTGTGCCAATGGATTGGCCCTGAACACTAACAAAACAGAATTCATGCTCGTGGGCACTGACCCAAAAATTTGCAAACTGGAGGATTTATACTCCCAGCTTGTAATTGATAATTGTGTCATAAAGATCACGAAAAAAGTAAAAACATTGGGGATCTATCTGGACTGTAACCTGAATATGAAAGCGCAGGTTAGTAATCTGGTCTCCTCTTCCTCGTATTATATTAAACTACTCTCCCACGCACAACCCATTCTCTCACAAACCAGCAGAGAAATGTTGGCCCGAGCTCTTATTAGCTCAAGGATTGACTACTGTAGTAGCCTCCTGATTGGTCTTCCAAAATGTGAAGTAAACAGATTGCAGGTAGTACAGAATAACACTGTTAGGGTCGTTATGGACAAACAGATCAGATCTTATTTCCCAGTCAAGAAGGGAGCTTCATTGGCTTCCTATTAAGGATCATATTCTCTTTCGTCTCCTGTCTATATCCTTCAACTGTATGAACAATTCTGGTCCTATTTACCTGAATGAGGAACTCAAGCCTAGAACTAGCAACTACAGCCTCAGATCCAATGATCTCTTCCAGTTTATCGTCCTTAACTGCAGACTTTCTCAGACTGAGGTCGGAGCCTTTTACTCTGCTGCCCCCACTGCCTGGAACAATCTTCCATTGAAACTCAGAACTGAAAGCTCTAGCAGAGTATTTAGAAAGGGTCTCAAAACCTATTTATTTAACTAATACCATCATGGTCCTGGTTTCTTTCTTCTGGCTCTATATATCCCTTCTGGATGTCTCTTTTTTTGTTTCTGTTTTTTGTCAGCGCCCTTAAGCCTTAGGGTCAGTGGTTTTGCGCTATATAAATCCTAAATAAATAAATAAACACGTGCTTCTTCTTTAACCATGGACACCATAATCCCAAATGGGATAACCTCATTTGTATGCGCTGTTTGCAAATGGCACAACCACAACCACACAGACGTGACTGGACCACTCTGCATTACTGAACATGACTTCCTGCCAGATGAGAGACAGATAAACATACTTGTTCAGGCATATTTACCTCAAAGCCTAAACATTTTAAATTAATACTTTAATAATTAAAGCAGCTCAATCTGTCATGTTCCATGCTGCATTGTGGAGTTTAATAATTTGATTACATGGGCAGCCTGTAAAATATCATTAGCATAATCTACTATTATTGAAGTCTGACGCGGCGAGTAAAGATCCATCATGGAGGTCAAGCAAGATCATAAGACTACCCTGTATTTCGAATTTGGAGAATTCTTTTTTTGTGATTTACTTGTCAAAACAGTCATCCAGATTATTTTCTTTGTGTCAGGGCTGCCATAGATGTTTAGTGTTGATACTTCTTTCAGTGGGTTGTGATTTACTTGGGCCAAATAACAATTTTGTTTTAGCCCCCAAGTAAATGAAAATAAAAGTCTTGCTTTAAATTCAGATTGGATTAAGGTACACTCGTTATTTGCATGCCTGTATTTGATCTGAATCAGAGATATTATTGTTTAACCACTATACAAAGCTCCAAAGTTCCCAAACAAATCAAAAAGCAAAGCTAGATAGACAATAAAATGAGCAATTGAAAATGGAGGGATGAGCGAAACGACCAACATCGTGAGGGCTTTATGAGATAAGATCAGATTGATTTTGAACATTCATAAATTAGTGGATAACTGATAGATTTCTGAAATAAGATCTCCACTAGAGACAACTATTTTAAGAGGATGAGACAACCCATGGAGCCAAACACTGAAACAAGGTCCAAACACATCATATGACCTTCTGCTAAGGTGGCCTGAGATCCAGCCCAGCAACTCAGTAATTTGGTCTCTGTAACATGGTGGTGTTGGGAGGCAGATGAATATGTCATCCATAGCTTCTGCCCCCCCCTAGCCCAATACCACACAGGTGAGAAATGTTATTCCTGAAGACAACGCTACTGCCCTTATTCCAGGAAGGTGCAGGAGGATGTGGAGAAAATTTTGACTGAAGATGGCAAGAGCATTCAAACTACTTTTTCAACAGTAACACGCAGATTCATAGGCAGAATGTAAACATGCTCTTCACATGAAGGACAGATAAACTAGGTAATATATGCATTTAAGAGCACTAGCATAACCAATGTATTTGTTGATTGCAACATGAATGATGTACTTATATAGGTCACTAACAAAGAACAAAAGTGTAATTTGGCATCCATCTTCTTAAAATTGGAAGCTAAATCATGCTTTTGAATAAGCAAGGGACTCAGGAGCTCGGAAAAACTCAAAAATCTTAATCCGAGAGGGTCCATAGTGGCAACAGAAAACACAACACACACATTAATATTAGCTAAAATCTCATTAAATATTACATTTGATTTCTTACATGGTTGTCGTAGCTGGAGAACACTGGCTATTCATTAGAGGCCAACATAGATTGTTCATCTGCAATAGTGGATAGACATAGTGGAACTGCATTGGTGAAGGCAAGAGAAAATGACAGCTTTGAGATAGTGACAACCATGAGATTGGCAGCACATTTTTCAGCACAAGCGGCAGAGTTGATAGAGTTGATCGTGTTGCTTGAAGTGCTTGGGGATGAGGCGGAAATAGTGTATTCCACCTCGCCTATGTGACATCAACAGAACATGCAGGACTGTCATGTTTGAAAAGGAGGGGCTTCTTTCACGCATATGGCACATCAGTACAGCATGCACCATTATTAGAAAGGCTCACAGACGCACTTGAACTCCCATCGGCTATGACCATGGTGAAATGTGCAGTGCACACCAGAGGAGCAGATATGATTTCGTGCAGCAATGAGGATGCCGAATTATTAGCAAAAAGAGCAGCTCATTTTCTGACATTGCAGCTAGCAATTAGCACAGCTCCAGTGCTAGGGATACCTGATTACAATTAAGAGCTTTTTTCTGTGTTCCCATACAAATTGAGTAGTGATGATGGCTATCCTTGCACAAAACACTACCATGGGATACAAACCATTGGCATTTTCCAGTGGGATCTTAGATCCAGTAATGAGAGGCCATTACCCATGTGGGCAAGCATTAGGTGCATCAGCTTTTTGAATTCAGAAGTTTTTCCAGTATAACTATGGGCTGTTCAGTTACATTATGTGTTGAGCATGCTCTATTCGACATCCTTGAAAACCTCAAAAGTACATTGACTACACAGAGAGCATCAGGGTACGAAGTGATTATATTGAATCCATGGATCAAAATTGTCAGGTACTGAGTGGTAACCCAACTAGATTGATAGCAAAATCAACGAAAGAGGGAGAACATGTGCATGATTGCACCAACTACACTGATATCATGATGAGGTACCCCATGTCAAGGAAAATGCACTTGGAGGGGGGATAATTCTCTTCATTGATGGGTCACCATCAATAGAACAGAGCACCGGCGAGAGATATAATGGAACAGCATTGATGAAGGCAAGAGAAAATGACAGCTGTGGGATAGTAACAAGAGTGGGAATGCCAGCGCACCTTTCAGCACAAGCGGCAGAGTTGAAAGCATTCATCTTTGTGCTTGGGGATGAGATGGAAAAGGTGCATTCCAACTCTGGCTATGTGATGTCAACAGTACACAGGACTGTAACATTGGAAAAGGAGGGGTTTCTTGGATGCACACGAGTACAGCATTCACAATGATAAGAAAGGCTCATAGCTGCTTTTGCACTCTCATCGACTATCGCTGTGGTGAAGTGAGCAGTGCAAACCAGGGGTGCAGACTTAATTTCTCACGTCAACAAGGTCGCCGAGTTAGAAGCAAAAAGAGCAGCATATTTCACAGAAGTAACTGACAATGCGACGGTGTCATAAAAGTATACATGTCTACGCAACATGGTGCTAAAGGAGTGTTTTAATACACTACCCATAGCACAAATTACCGCGTTACAGGGGAGGGCACTGCAAGAGGAGCAGGAATTATTGAAAAGAAGAGGGTACTCATTGTCCCCCACAGATCCAATGTGGAAGCAGGACAGCACTGGAAAGCCTGTTATGCCCCTATGGCTACTAACAATAGCATTGGAACATCACACATAACAAGAGAATGTCTTGCAGTACTGATTTTGGAGGAATGGTTCATCCCTAATTTGAATGAGTATGTTGCTAATTTTGTTATTAACTGTTCAATATGTCAGAAATATACTGCTGGACATATTCTGAGAACAGTGAGAACAGCAATACGCCATCTCACGGGACCATTTCAGCATTTGCACATAAATTATGTGTATGTGCTCCAAATTTGTAATGGCTACAAGTATATGATAGTAGCTGTATGACCCTTTTCTCGCTGGATTGAAGCAGGTCCATGCACACATCCATATGTCACATGTGCAGCAAAGTTCCTCATACGTGAGGTATTTCCAAGGTGGGGAGTGTGCAATGTGCTACATTCCAACAATGGACCACACTTGTAATTGAGATGTTGGAGCATTTCGTTATCCTCTTGGGGATAAAGCACACATTCTCATCTGCCGATCATCACCCACAAGCAAATAGAATTTGTCAGCACCTCAATGGCCTCTTATAAAAATTAACTGCCAAACTAAAAAATACTTTAAAAAAGAGTTGGTGGCATTGGCTTCCTCTAGCCCTATTTGCCTTATGTAATCAGCCAGGCTCTAACCATCACCTGACTCCGCATGAGCTGAAGACGGGACGTAAAATGCACACTCACATTGCTCCTCCCACACAGGATCACACTGACACTAAAAATGATGCTACTGTGTTAGGGCAGGAAATGCACGATTATTTGACAGGTATTATGGAATCTCGTAAATGTATGTCTCGAAAGGTGCAGACACACCAGGGGGGTTCAAGAATACAGATGAAACCCATTAACAAACTGACCTGGACAATATGTTGAAATCACTTGTGTTGTTCCCTGGGGTGTAAGAGGATTCAATTCAACACTACAGCTAAGTCAACGCCTAGTCTATAATACTGAATGAAAACCCTTATTGATATATCTTTATGTCCAGTTCATGCGTTCTGGATGACTACCCCTATATAACACCCCTCTCTTGGAATCCCCCTGACCCCACTGAGCCAAGAAGTAGTTCTGTTTTGCAAGTTAAAAGGTTTATTTGATCATTTAAACAATAGATATATATATCACACTTTACAATAAATTAATAATTGAATAGCACACTTAATCTGATATGATAAAGATTAACAACGGAGAATCTGGCACTAACACACTTCTCTATAATCAATAAGGAGTTGACATGAAATGGATAAGATAGCACACAGGTGAATAGGAACAAAAGAAGAAGATGGTACAGAATGCGTTATGTAAGCTCAGGTGGATGCAATATTCAATGAATGCAGTACAGAAAATACTCAATATGATTTCAACCAAACAATGTAATCACTTTTCTCTGGCAATTCACCCCCCCTTTTATGCAATGCAAGGAAATGGAAGGAAAACACACAGTTCTCAGAAATGCAATCAAATGTGATTCAGTTCACCCCAGCAAGCTTAGACTACAGAAGTTTGAAAACACAGGCCCAAATTGCTTTGATATGTGCTGGCAATGAATGAAAAAAAATATGCTAAATGCTTTTAATTCCCTTTCAGAGGTTCAGGGTGAATGGTATCTAGTTAATATTAGCTCAGGCTCACTCTTGCAATGATTCAGGGATAGTTTTTATGAGGCAAACGATTTTCTGGCAAATAGAAGGCAAGCAAACTGCTGTTTCACACGTTGAGAAATTTGCAAATCGCGGTAAAATTCGCGGATGCGTGTTCTGCAATTACGGCAAAACTATAGGGGGTAGGAATGCGGTTCTTAGTGCGATTAAAAGCTTAGATTCTCAACTTTCAGATGAAAGTTACTGCAAGTCTCTAGCACAAACGGTTGCGGAGATATGAGCGATTGAATAAAGGTCGTTTTTCAGATTTGAAATTTTAAAAGCTCAAAATGACAAGTGCAGCTTGCAACTAGAAAATGACAAGTGACAGATTTGGAGCTATCAGGCAGTTCTACTTAGGTTAAAATAGATTGAATTATATTATTTTAACTAAGAGATTGGTTCTGCACAGTTTTGCTAGGTACTCACACTATATTCTTGAATTAAATGGGCCTCATCACGGATCTGGTCAGGGTTTTAGACTGGGCTCTGGTCTCTCTCTGGGCACAGCGTCTGGTCTCTGGAACTGCTCGCTCTCTGGTCTGGTCTCTTAGTTCTGGATAGATTGAAGTCTCTAGCTTGGCTTTCTGGAGGTTTGATGGAGGTAAAGTATGGATTTTTCCGGCAGAGCTTCCAGCGGCAGATGGATTTGAAAGTCCCTATCTGTCCTGTCTGTCTGCTTTTATGTGTTTTGAGAGTGGGTGGGTATGTTGGTCATAACTAAACTTGCCCCTCTCACTTGTCATTGGTCAAATTTCCATTCCTCACTTGATTGGCGAAGCTAAGTTGTGTCAGAGTGATGTCATTTTATGGCTTGCAGATAGGGCACTCCTCTGTCAGATTGCACACATTCTATATTTGATAACAAAAGACATATTTCACAGTTACACAGTTGCTTGAAATTACATATACATGGTGTGGCTGAATTTAGCCATGTCTCTGTCCAAATCTGTTGTTTCTAAGAGCTTGCATTCAGAAATGGCACATAATTGACTTTTTAACTGATTTTTCAATTTCTGACATTGACCCAACTTTACATACATGTGCGCAGGGAGTATGGACATTAACTGATGAAGTTTCAGATTTTTAACATGCATACATTTAGAGTAATATCCACTTTTCCGCTGACACCCCCCTGAACATGCCACCGGTTCTAAAAACCTCTTAAACTGTGGGCAGAAAAATCACAAGAATTATGGTATCATTTATAAAATTTTCACATGTCCGCTCTATGAATGATCCATCTTTTTAAAGTTATGTTCTGGCTCCAAAGGGGTGTGGTTTCCTCTCAGCACAAGGTAGAAATACTGGTTTATCCAGTTCTGCCAAGCCAGCTTCTGTCTCCAGTTTCTCCCCCTCCCAGTTTCTGCCAAGAGGAAGCTACATTTTATGACCGCTGTAATAAAACCTTTGCCTGAGTCAAGACAGGCTTTGTTCAGAGCTCCTGTAGAGCACAGGTAATTCAATTATCAGATAGATGGCATATCCTTAGTGTGGCCAGCAAAAGGCAGATTGGCCTGGGAACACAGCTGTGACTCAAGTTTCACTCCTGATGGGGGTAGCTGTCAAGCAAAATCAAGTTCCTTAAGCCAGACTTTCAGCTAACTGTCATGTTTTTTTGTTGCTTTTTAAATTAACTTGCAATTTTACACATGCAGCTAGAATGCTGATTCTAAGTGCACAACTATGACATTTCAACAGTTACAAAGGCATGTGACACCAAACATAGGTCACTCATTTAATCTAAACATTTTCGATTTTAGTGTCTTTAAATCCAGTGCAACTTAAACTGCTGACTCCATAGCAGTTTTGTTATAAGCATTGTTTTGGGCTCTTCATTTCCCAGATTTTGTAAGCACACAAAACTCCATTCTGCCAAATGTCTGCTGGTGTTCAGTGAATATTTTGCACATGTTGCAATGTTTGAAAATAGGCATTTTGAGCCTGCCTTCAGAGAAACACAGGGTGGTTTTAAAACGCCGGCTTTTGGATGGTGGTGAGTACTGGTACTGCACCCATTTTTGGGATTTAACAAATGAATTCCCCACAATTCTAAGTTGCATTTGGCAATCAGCATTGCCATTCCCAATGGTTTCAGACTACTGTGCGGGTAGTCCAATGGTGGTTTTAAAGCGCTTTGAAGCTAACCGGCGCTACTGTTTTTCCTTTGGCAACCCATTTCCCTCATGGCAACCCGGCCTTTCATTCTCGCACTGGTGGGTGGCAAGTGAGGCAACCATTTTGGTGTGCGCACGAACTGCGCAGCTTTCCTGGATTTCGGCGCACATGTGGGTTTTCCGCCATCTTGAATTTTCTAAGCCCACAGCACCAAATGTTGTGGCATGATAGCTTAAACGTGGGTCAGGACACCCAACAAGCCCCCCCACGCGACTGCACTTTGAATTTGAGTCGATGGGGAGTCGCGTGCCCAAGGGTTTTGACCCACGCACCGGTCTGTCCGCATAATCTTCTTCCTACTCTGTAGATGGCACAGTTCAGCATCTTCTTCTCCATCCGGTACTGATCGATCGGTTCTCCTCGCCAGTCCTGATGGGAATATTGGGCTGTCCACTGGGCCCATTGGATCTTCGTTCCCGGTCTCCGGCTCGCCCTCCTTGGCCCGTCTCCAGGTTTTCTTTCTCCTAGGACGACAAAGGAAGAGCGGCAATACCTACTCATAGACGTTTTTCCACCACTGTTGAGATAGTGGGGCAGCATATGCATTTCATCATAACGAAACATTACATTCTTATTTTGAAAAAAAAACAGTATAACTAAGAGACAGTATCATGCAAATCACAATATTTTAGAGACTAGATGTGGTATGTTTTATGATTGGAACAGAATTAGTCTGAGACAGTACCCGCTAGGATTCCAGAGGATTCCTCCAGTTGTTGCAGAGTGTGCCTGGGATGGCAACATTTCAACTGGTTTATGTGGACCCACTTGTCTTCCCCCTTATCCAAAGGACCTTTGGGGATTTGTATTTTGCAGGCCACAGGGGAGATCTTGTCGATGATCTCAAAGGGTCCCTTCCACGTAGGCAAAATTTTCCGCTGTTTTGCCTGGTTTCTTTGGAAGTTGTATAGATAGACCCGGTCCCCCACCTGATATTCCTTCCTGGAAGTCTTCAGGTCATAGTGGGTCTTCATGCTATCAGCCGATCTTTCTAGATTCCGCTGAGCGTAAGCAAAAGCATGTTGGAGGTGTTTCCTTAAATTATCCGCATACTCATGAGTTGTGGAGGCATTTATTAGTTTCTGCTCTTGGGTCCTGTAGAGCAAATGCTGAGGAAGCACCATCTTGCGCCCAGTCATCAATTCAAATGGTGACATTTTGGTTGCAGATGAAGGGGTAGATCTGATGGCCATTAGGACCAGAGGTAATCGGATATCCCAACTTGGCCCAGAATCTGCCACAAACTTCTTTAATATGCTCACAATGGTTCGGTTATATCTCTCTACTGCCCCAGAAGAAGCTGGCCTGTAAGCAATATGCAACTTCCTTTTGACCCCCAGTATCTCCCACATCTTTGTCATTACTTCACTGGTGAAGTGGCTACCTCTGTCTGACTCAATCCTTTGAGGTAGACCAAAACGGGAAAAGATGTTGTTAATCATCAAGGCAGCTGCCGTTTCTGCCTTGCAGTTTGGGGCTGGGAGACATTCCACCCACTTGGTAAACAAGCATGTCACAGTCAACATGTACTTATTCCCCCTAGCCGAGCGAATCACGGGGCCTACGAAGTCGATTTGTAAATCTGACCATGGCAGGGTCATCCCCCTCTTTTGGAGAGGCGCACGGTGCGTGAGGGAGGATGGCTGAAATTGTGCACACACAAGACACCCCTTCAAGTATTGGTCGAGGTCCTGCCCCATGTGTGGCCAGTATGCAACCTCTCTTAAGATTTCCAATGTGGTGTGAAACCCCCTATGACCGGCGGTGGCCGCATCATGGGCGTGACTTAACATCAGGCTTCGGAATGAGGTAGGAACCACCCACTGATCGTGGCCAGCTTTTGATTTCCTTACCAACAAACCGTCTTGGATCCGGAACATTTTTGGACACTTCATCAACACTCTTAGGTCCTCTTTCCCAATGTAATCGGTATCCGTCAGGGGAAAGTTCTCAGGGTCCTCAAGGTGTTGGTAAAATTTACCAATTATTGGATCCCCCTTCTGAGCGGTAATCAAATCAGCATCAGGGGTCTCCTTGCTCCATTGTGCAATTGAAAGGTCGTTGTGAGCATTTGTCTGGGACCTAGTGATAGCAGTGACCTGGATTTCCCCCAACAGGGACTCAATCTCAATTAGATCCCCTTGGATGGCCCCGGTTTTGGCCAGCTGATCAGCTAAGTCATTTCCAGTTTTGTCTGGTCCCTCTACTTTGGAATGACCCTTGATCTTTTTCCAATAGATGGTCATCTCATTCGAGGTGACCAGATCATCAATGTTTTGGATCAACTTCCCATGTTTCAAGGGTTTGTTGTTAGCACATAACATGCCTCTGGTTTTCCAATTAACCATGTGCTCCACGAACCCGTTCCGTACATAATCCGAATCTGTGATTATGACCAGTTCGTGGAGTTGATGCTGGACAGCAGTGAGGATGGCCTGATGCACAGCCATCAGTTCTGCCACCTGACTACTTCGGGGACCAATTTTGTATCCATCAGAGGGTTCTGGGGACTCATTCACCCATGCATTCCCTACGCCGGCCACCAGTTCTTTCTCCCCGTCGTTGTCAACATGGTAAGAGCATCCATCCACATAGACAGTGGGCATTCCCTCACACTTGTCTTCTTCAAAGACTTTGTGTGGGGAATTAAGGTATGCCTCCATGTTGTCCTTTATTTTTAGACTTTCGTCCTCGAGACAGTTTTCTCTGGCACAATCATGCAAGTCAGCCAGACCTTGCGCGAGGGGACTCTTCTTGTTTTGGCCATATCTGACCTCCACAGGAAAGCCTTGCATTGACAGAATCCAGGAAGTAATTCGGGAATTACTCACATTTCCGGCCCGGATTCTGTCACTTTGGAGATTTTGCAGAGGCTGGTGTGGAGTCTCCACTATGATGTGTTCCCCCTGGATAAACGGGCGGTAATTCTTCAATGCCCACACCGTTGCCAGGAGTGCCTTCTCACAATCGTTGAATTTTTCCTCCACAGAGGATAAAGTTTTGCTCGCATAGGAGATTACTTTATTGACCTTGTCATGCTTTTGGTATAATACTGCCGTCAAGCACGTATTAGAGAACCCTGTCTCCAGGAAGAACTCCTTGTTTCTGACAGGGTAAGCTAGGCAAGGCGCTTGTGAGAGGCTTCTCTTGAGTTGTCTTACTGCCTCGGCTTGTTCTGGACCCCATTCCCACTTGACCCCCCCCTTCAGGAGATGAATCAGGGGTCTAGTGATCTCTGCGTAGCCCTCAATGAACTTTCTGCTGTAATTAGTCAGTCCAAGGAGGCTCCTTAGTTCCCGCAGAGTTGTGGGGTCTTTCAGTTTCTGGAGTGCTTCCACTTTCTTTTCCTGGGGACAGAGACCCTGAGGAGTAATCTCATGCCCCAAGAAATTAACACGGGTTCTACACCACTGTGCTTTCTGAAAGGAAAGTTTTGCTCCGGCGGCCCTCAACTGTGTTAGAACATAACGGATCTCCGCTATGTGTTCCTCCACAGATGAACTTTTGATGAGGACATCATCTACATAAGCCAGGTTACCCCTTGCACCCAGGTCGGGCATGGCCTTATGTAGGAAGATATTGAACTCATTACCGGAGTTAAGGTATCCGAAGGGCGTCCGGGTCCATGTATACTGTTGGCCCCCAAAGGTAAAAGCCAGTTTGTATTGGTCCTCCCTACTGACAGGCACAGTCCAGTATCCATTGGTCAGGTCTATTGCAGTGAATACCTGTGACCCCTGAATCTGGGCCAGCCCTTGGTCAATGTAGGGCAGAGGCCATCGGGAAGTATGGACCCGTTTGTTGAGCTCCCGGAGGTCAGCGCAGAGTCTCCACTGGCCGTTTGGCTTCAATATTCCCAGCACCGGATTATTGAAGGTGCTGTGGACTGGACGGATTATTCCCCGGGACTCAAGGTTCTTAATTATTTCAGTAAGGGACTCCATGGATGCGAGAGGCAAACGATATTGCTTCACAAACACTGGAGTCATGCCAGGGTCCGTGGGGATTGTTGTTGTGTGGATGTCGGTGCGACCACAGTCATATGAGTCTACCGCAAAGAGATCTTGGAAATCCAAGAAAACTTGTTTCAACTTTTGCTTTTGTTCCAGAGTCACACAGGCGTCAGCTAGGTTGACTCTCTCTTCCACCATCTGCCTGAAGCCTGGAAAGACTTCTGGTTTGGCTATCTCCGCGGCCTCCTCCAGCTGGGTGGAGAAGTCCCTGGTCAGAGTGCTGATTTGGACCGGAGGCTTCAGGTGGGCAGGGCAGCCTTCATGAACCTGGAAAATCACCTCATCCCTCCTGAATTCACAAGTCACATCTTCCTTACCATAAGGGCAGGAAGTGTACACCAGGAAGTTCCCCCCATGCCGGGTAAAAATCCTGTCTGGTGTTGTATTGTCCTCACTGTCACTGTCAAAACAGTCCTTGGGGATTGGTCCTAACAGTTCATTTCTAAGATCAATGGAGAAATGTCGGTCATCAACCGCCATTCCAACAATGGTGCCTGCGGCTAGAGTAATACTCTTTAAGTCGCTGTTATCCACCTCTATTGGAATGGTGTCATGTTCTATGTTGACTAATGGAGTTGGGTTTACCCCCAACCCTTGCTGTTGGAGAGAAGCATTTAGATGTATGTAAGCATCAGGGTTTTTCAACTCTTGTCCCCTTTTAACTTTCACTTCCAGGGAGAATTGTCGGGTCCTTTCTGGGATGGTGACTTCCTCTTTAACCTGAATTTCAACTGCATAAGGTAGCAATTGAGCTGACCTAAATGCTTTTTCTGGATCATCAAAGCCCATGGGATTATCCGCTAATCGGGACCAAGCTTTGAAGTTTATTAGGTCCAAACTAATGGCAAAGCGATTGAGAATGTCACTGCCTAAGTAAAAGGCGGCAGTGACGTCTCGCACGACCCAACAATTGTGGACTATGCTCTTGTTGCCAATGGAGATTTTGAGCATGCACCTGCTTGGCAGGAGATGTTTGGAATTAGGTGCTTCCAGGTCCATTTCCCATTTGTCTATCAGTTTGAAGGTGGGAATGGCTGGATCTTTTGGGAGTTGGCGGAACATGGCTTCGCTGATGAAGCTCTTACCGTTGTTCACACACACTCGAGCGAGAACAGAGTCCTTCCCATCATTTAACTGAACAGGGATGAACAACTGCTCTCCAATTTGCTGAATATCAGCCGGGCTCTGAGCTGATTTCACATCTTTCTGGACTATAGGAGTGGGAGTTTCAGATTGTGGATTGGTATAGAATTTCAGAGTGTTTCCTTCCAGCGTGGAATACCACTTTAGACTGGAAGGAAGGTTGATTTTCAGAAATAGAGAGGACCCCCCATCACCAGTCTGTTGTCCTACTGCTATTACTGTCACGTCTGGAATCTGGTTGTTCTGGAAGTGAAATTCTACTTGGTCAGATTTTTGTTCAACCATGTGGCAGGTGCCGTTTAAACTAACATGGTTGACACTCTGTTTTAATTTTATTGGTCGGCTAGTTTGGGTCCAGAGGACCTTGTTTACGCAATCTATTAGGGGTGACAACCTTCTCAGGAGGTCATTCCCTAGTAAACAAGGGGTGCCCTCTGGGGTCACAACTATGACCGGGTGTTTCAACTTATGTCGCCCAATTTTAATGTCCAAATCTGCCGTCCCCTCGACGGGAATTTCCTTCCCGTCAAAGTTCTGCAGTTGTCCAGGAAGAGAGGTGAGAGGAATTTGGTAATTCTCTCCCCTTCCTGCATTCAGTTCGTCAAAGGCCCTTCTGGACAGAAGGGTAGCTTGAGATCCAGTGTCCACCAATGCCGAGATTGTACCCTGCCCCTGTACTTGTACCGGGGCATAATATCTTCCCTCCTTCTCCTCAAGGGGGCACAGATAATGTACATTTTTGGACAACTGGTGGGCTAATTTTCTGGTTCTGGACAGTGCGAGAGAAGAATTTTTGGCAGAATTCTGTGGAGAGCCTTGGGAATCTGAAAGAAAAATTTGGCAACTGGAGATCAGAGCCATTGTGGGTTCCCCTGGCTCCGGTTCTGGGCCGCCCCCCCCTTTTTGGAGGCAGTCACCAGGATGGGTTTGAACCAGGGGATTTTCTTGCTGTTGGTTCTGGGATGAGATGGTGGGCGGCGGTAGCTCAGTCTCCACATCTCCCCAGTCTGGATTTGCATCCCTAGGGACCCATTTTTCTTTGGGAGGAGTTCCCCCCTCTCTGAAGGAGAAGATCCTTTTCCCAGGATCCTCTGAGGATCCCTCTCCCTCAAATTGGAAGATCTGTACCTCCTCCTCAAACTGTGTCTGTTTGGGTCTTTTGTTTCTCCTACCCCCCCTCTGCTCCTTAGGAGGCAGACTATCAGGGGCAGGAGATTTTGTTTCCGGTTCCTGGGTTTCCAGGGGCTGTTTACAAGTGAGGAAGGAAGCTTCCTCCAAGGCTTTACACCCCCCTTCCCTTTGTGCCTCCTCCCTGGGAACCGGTGAGTTATCGGGGTGCTGCCCCCGTCATTGTTCTGGAGTACCAGGTCCAGAGTTTGGGGCATTCTGTTCCGGCATGCCCATCTGGGGGTTCTGCTGCGCCCTCAGTATTTGACCCAGATCCCGTGCCATATTTTGGACCTGGCGCTCTAACTGGGAAACCCGCTCAGGCTGATACGGGGCCCTGTTTTCTCCCCTGGGCTGATCCCGGGAAGGGTAGCTGTCCCTCCTCTGGTAATACCCCGGGTTGGGAAGATTTGGGTACCCCTCCACCCTTGGCCTCCCCTCTCCCGGATTAGGTTGTCTGGGCTCAGGGAATTGGGGAAAGAAGGATGGATGATTTTGGGGTTGGAAATTGGGTGGATACCTGGGGAAAAAGTTCTGCCCAGGATTTGGAGAATTTCTGCCCTCCTGTGGGAAGTTGGGAGGGAAGTTCCCTGGGTTAGGTGCTTGACTGGATCCCCCCCTTGGGCTGGAGGAGTCCACACATAACCCAGGATGGGTCGATTTCCCTTGTAACGGGGACTTACATAATCAGGAGAGCGAGGGACCCCATTTGTGGGGCTGCCTCCTTGGCTCCCTGTTTGTGACTGACCCGAGGACCTTCTGGGCCTAGCATTATTAGGTGCAGGTAGGTTTTTAGGCCCCCCCATCTCCAAATCCAAAACGGGGGTAACCTTTACCTCTGCCACCTTGGCAGCAGCAGGGGTGCTGTTGGCTTTGGGGTTTTTCTGGGCATTACTTTTGCTATCTACCGGTTTCTGCACCTCATAGATCCGGGTAGCCTGTTCAATGACCCAGTCTAAAGATCTTTTCTCGTGAAAATCCCTCACGAGCTGGGTCATGATATATTTGGGCAAGGCATGGAAAAACGTATTAATGAACTCTCTACTATCTGTGCGCACCCTTCTTGTGGTCTGTGCAAAAGCACGCTTTAACTCCTGCACAAATTCTTGTGGGGCCTGATCCTCCCCACATTGCAAATTGTAGGCTGCCTTGCGAGCCTCTTGAGGATTTCTGTGAACAGAAAAATGTTTCAAGATGGCCGCCTTATAGGTGGACCATCTTAAATGATTTTGGTCCTCCAGCCCCGCAAAGAAACTGGAGTATTCCGGGGAGAAGGTCCACTTTACATATTGAACACAGCTTTGGCTGTCCTTCAAATGGAAAGTCTCCATCATTTGTTCAAACAACTCTAAGTGCTCCCCAACAGAATACTTAGCGTTCTTATGGTAAGGCGTGATGACGCTCCTGATCGCCTTAATCTGCTTTAAGGGGTCCTTCAGCAAGGCCCTTTTTGCCTTATTGGCCTTTTTGGTTCGGGTAACCCTTGTCCATTCGTCCTCGGACTCAGAGGCACTGCTCCCAGAGGTTCCCGTCTGTTCTTCCAGGTTTTCCCGGATTCTGCGAGCCTGGGAATGGCTGGCAGAATGTGGGGACCTGGTCTCCTGTGTCCTGCGCAGTTCAGAGGAGTCTTCAGATTCCTCCTTGCTGCCAGGATTTGATGGGTACCCCCTCCACTGACCTAACTGGGCAGAGGTTTTCAGGATGCCCTTAATGGGCCTACTCTCCTGGGGTTCCCCACTGAACTGTACTGTACTTGGGTGCCCATACCCGGATGCCCACCCCTCCATTCCTGAGTGGTACTGGCCTATGAGCCCCATACTCTTAGCTGGATAGTAATCTGCCATCCCTGTGGCCCTGTGCTCATGTGCGCCAGGGGACATGGGGGTGGTAGAGTCCAGGGACTGGGGGAGATGAAGGCCCCTGGTGTTAGGGCTCCTGCGGTTATGGTCAGGAGTCTCTCTTTCCCAGCGGACCTCATCTCTATCCGCCCCTGCTCCCTGTTGCAATGCAAGAGCCTGCATTTGTGCTTTCAGTTCCTCTGTTAAGGCCTTACTCTACTCTATCAGTTTCTCCTGCATCGCTACCTGTTGCTGGAGCCTCTCATTGTGCTGGCAGAGAGCCTCATTTTCCCTCTGTACTTCCTGGTTGGTCCTGGAGAACTGGGCCAGTCTTTGCTGCAGGAGGGTTACCTCCTGAGCTGTGTCCCTATTGGCCTGCTCCTTTCTTGCTAGAGCATCCTCCACCCTCCTGGTGTGCTCTAGCAAGTTCTGGTGTTCTTTTTGGAGGTCACCCAGTCCCTGGTGGGCCAGGTGATTTTCTTCCATTTTTCTTTTTAAATGGCAGACTTCCTGGCCTAAGGTATCCCTTTCCTGACTAAGAGCCTGCATCTGTGCCGCCAGGTCGTCCCTTTGCCTTTGGAAGGCACCAGCATTCTGGCGCTCCTGATCAAACTCTGCCTGGGTATCCAGGTCTTTCAGAATTAGTTTGTTGCTCTCTGCCTTCACTCTATCTAGGTGGCCTTGCAGGGTGACTACCTGCTCAGCACATACCCTGTTGAAGTCCAGTTGTTGCTCCAGCTTTTTCTGGTTTTGCAGTAGGGAGTCCAAACCTTCTTGGTATTCCTTCTGCAAGGCCAGAAATCTGGTATCCTGTTCTACCTTTTCCTGTTGCAGCACATCCATATCCTTCTTTATTTTAATGATGTGCTGCCTACTATCATCTTCTGACTCCTGGCTCCTCTGCAGCCTCTGCTCAGAAGAGACCAGGTCAGATTGGACCTTCTCTAACGCCATCTGTTGCCTATTTGCCAGATTTTGGCTTTCAGCACATCTATCCTGCATGTCTCCCATATATAGGTACAGGTATGCCGCTATCCTAACAATCTTGTCGTGTTCATCTTTGGCCTTAGGAGCCATATATAGTTCACTCAGGGCCACATGTAATGGACCCTGATCTCTCCATAAGTCTGACCCTGTTTCAGTGACCTGTCGCGTGATGGCCTGCAACCAGGCATCCTGGCCCTGTTCGGTCCATTCACCTCTCACAAATAGCTTATGCAAGAGGTGCTCTCTGGCTATTTTCATATCTACCAAGGTCGTCATTCTAGAGATTGGTCTCTGTCCTGACTTACAGAAGTTAGTATTTTATTTTTGCAGAACAGAACTTTTCTTGGAGTGTCCCTTTTGAGGAATGCTTTACAGCGTAACACAGCGTGGTGATCAGACCGGATATGTGTATCTGGTCAGCTGGCACACTGTATTAATCTGCACAAGTGGTATTCTAACCCAGAATCCCGGATACGAGCCCCCACTTTGTAAGAGGATTCAATTCAACACTACAGCTAAGTCAACGCCTAGTCTATAATACTGAATGAAAACCCTTATTGATATATCTTTATGTCTAGTTCATGCGTTCTGGATGACTACCCCTATATAACACCCCTCTCTTGGAATCCCCCTGACCCCACTGAGCCAAGAAGTAGTTCTGTTTTGCAAGTTAAAAGGTTTATTTGATAATTTAAACAATAGATATATATATCACACTTTACAATAAATTAATAATTGAATAGCACACTTAATCTGATATGATAAAGATTAACAACGGAGAATCTGGCACTAACACACTTCTCTATAATCAATAAGGAGTTGACATGAAATGGATAAGATAGCACACAGGTGAATAGGAACAAAAGAAGAAGATGGTACAGAATGCGTTATGTAAGCTCAGGTGGATGCAATATTCAATGAATGCAGTACAGAAAATACTCAATATGATTTCAACCCAACAATGTAATCACTTTTCTCTGGCAATTCACCCCCCCTTTTATGCAATGCAAGGAAATGGAAGGAAAACACACAGTTCTCAGAAATGCAATCAAATGTGATTCAGTTCACCCCAGCAAGCTTAGACTACAGAAGTTTGAAAACACAGGCCCAAATTGCTTTGATATGTGCTGGCAATGAATGAAAAAAAATATGCTAAAATGCTTTTAATTCCCTTTCAGAGGTTCAGGGTGAATGGTATCTAGTTAATATTAGCTCAGGCTCACTCTTGCAATGATTCAGGGATAGTTTTTATGAGGCAAACGATTTTCTGGCAAATAGAAGGCAAGCAAACTGCTGTTTCACACGTTGAGAAATTTGCAAATCGCGGTAAAATTCGCGGATGCGTGTTCCGCAATTACGGCAAAACTATAGGGGGTAGGAATGCGGTTCTTAGTGCGATTAAAAGCTTAGATTCTCAACTTTCAGATGAAAGTTACTGCAAGTCTCTAGCACAAACGGTTGCGGAGATATGAGCGATTGAATAAAGGTCGTTTTTCGGATTTGAAATTTTAAAAGCTCAAAATGACAAGTGCAGCTTGCAACTAGAAAATGACAAGTGACAGATTTGGAGCTATCAGGCAGTTCTACTTAGGTTAAAATAGATTGAATTATATTATTTTAACTAAGAGATTGGTTCTGCACAGTTTTGCTAGGTACTCACACTATATTCTTGAATTAAATGGGCCTCATCACGGATCTGGTCAGGGTTTTAGACTGGGCTCTGGTCTCTCTCTGGGCACAGCGTCTGGTCTCTGGAACTGCTCGCTCTCTGGTCTGGTCTCTTAGTTCTGGATAGATTGAAGTCTCTAGTTTGGCTTTCTGGAGGTTTGATGGAGGTAAAGTATGGATTTTTCCGGCAGAGCTTCCAGCGGCAGATGGATTTGAAAGTCCCTATCTGTCCTGTCTGTCTGCTTTTATGTGTTTTGAGAGTGGGTGGGTATGTTGGTCATAACTAAACTTGCCCCTCTCACTTGTCATTGGTCAAATTTCCATTCCTCACTTGATTGGCGAAGCTAAGTTGTGTCAGAGTGATGTCATTTTATGGCTTGCAGATAGGACACTCCTCTGTCAGATTGCACACATTCTATATTTGATAACAAAAGACATATTTCACAGTTACACAGTTGCTTGAAATTACATATACATGGTGTGGCTGAATTTAGCCATGTCTCTGTCCAAATCTGTTGTTTCTAAGAGCTTGCATTCAGAAATGGCACATAATTGACTTTTTAACTGATTTTTCAATTTCTGACATTGACCCAACTTTACATACATGTGCGCAGGGAGTATGGACATTAACTGATGAAGTTTCAGATTTTTAACATGCATACATTTAGAGTAATATCCTCTTTTCCGCTGACACCCCCCTGAACATGCCACCGGTTCTAAAAACCTCTTAAACTGTGGGCAGAAAAATCACAAGAATTATGGTATCATTTATAACATTTTCACATGTCCGCTCTATGAATGATCCATCTTTTTAAAGTTATGTTCTGGCTCCAAAGGGGTGTGGTTTCCTCTCAGCACAAGGTAGAAATACTGGTTTATCCAGTTCTGCCAAGCCAGCTTCTGTCTCCAGTTTCTCCCCCTCCCAGTTTCTGCCAAGAGGAAGCTACATTTTACGACTGCTGTAATAAAACCTTTGCCTGAGTCAAGACAGGCTTTGTTCAGAGCTCCTGTAGAGCACAGGTAATTCAATTATCAGATAGATGGCATATCCTTAGTGTGGCCAGCAAAAGGCAGATTGGCCTGGGAACACAGCTGTGACTCAAGTTTCACTCCTGATGGGGGTAGCTGTCAAGCAATATCAAGTTCCTTAAGCCAGACTTTCAGCTAACTGTCATGTTTTTTTGTTGCTTTTTAAATTAACTTGCAATTTTACACATGCAGCTAGAATGCTGATTCTAAGTGCAAAACTATGACATTTCAACAGTTACAAAGGCATGTGACACCAAACATAGGTCACTCATTTAATCTAAACATTTTCGATTTTAGTGTCTTTAAATCCAGTGCAACTTAAACTGCTGACTCCATAGCAGTTTTGTTATAAGCATTGTTTTGGGCTCTTTATTTCCCAGATTTTGTAAGCACACAAAACTCCATTCTGCCAAATGTCTGCTGGTGTTCAGTGAATATTTTGCACATGTTGCAATGTTTGAAAATAGGCATTTTGAGCCTGCCTTCAGAGAAACACAGGGTGGTTTTAAAACGCCGGCTTTTGGATGGTGGTGAGTACTGGTACTGCACCCATTTTTGGGATTTAACAAATGAATTCCCCACAATTCTAAGTTGCATTTGGCAATCAGCATTGCCATTCCCAATGGTTTCAGACTACTGTGCGGGTAGTCCAATGGTGGTTTTAAAGCGCTTTGAAGCTAACCGGCGCTACTGTTTTTCCTTTGGCAACCCATTTCCCTCATGGCAACCCGGCCTTTCATTCTCGCACTGGTGGGTGGCAAGTGAGGCAACCATTTTGCTGTGCGCACAAACTGCGCAGCTTTCCTGGATTTCGGCGCACATGTGGGTTTTCCGCCATCTTGAATTTTCTAAGCCCACAGCACCAAATGTTGTGGCATGATAGCTTAAACGTGGGTCAGGACACCCAACAGGGGATAACGTGTTGTGCTGTACTTTCATTCGGATATAGTACAAGCCAGGTTTTCAAGAACCTTATATCGTGGAAGCTGTCACTCCATCTGCATTCAAGGTTGATGGAAAAGACTGTGAATACATATCAGCAACGTCAAACTATATAAAGGTGAGACCACCTGTCTGCAAATAATGAATCCGAAGATGAAGAAGAAGTTCGACAACCACAGACGCAAGCAATCACCAAAGCCAATTGACAGCAGGAGCAACAGCAAGTATAAAAGGCACATCACTGAAATTGCAGCACAAGGATATTTTTCACTTAACAGTCATCGAAAGGCACTCGTTCAATTTTGTTTTTCTGGTTCTTTAATTTCTCTCAAACCCATATTCCTTTTTTTGGGAGCTTAGAACATTGGGTCAACAGTACTATTGTTTGAAGCTGAAAGCATATCTCATTTTAGAACACATTTTCTTGCACGCGTAACTAAAGTTTTCTCTTGTACACATTTGTTTCTTGAAGGAGAAGAAAGAGACATTTCCTCTGGTAGAACAGTGCGTTTATTGAATGAGATTAGATATTCTCTCTTAGCATCTAGGAGGAATTATACTCCTAGTTATCTGCTAAAAGTAGACATGTTAGCCATTATGATCATACCAACATTTATTACATTTTCTGGTCTTTATTTTATTATTTTCATTGCAATAACAGAACTGGTCATGAATAATGTAGCTAGACCAGTAAACGTGAGCATAACTACTGTGACAATGAAAAATGAAATGTCACAAGAAACGTTCCCTGAAGTGAGCATACAGATTAAACGAATGAAAAGAAGTGTGATGATTCTGTCCATATCACCAACATCCTGGGCAAAGTGGGTAGAGAGACGTCTGATAAGAGTTGTTTTGTGTGTTTCCTCATCCCTTATGCCACGAGTGCCTCCAGAATGTTTATAGCAACAGAAGTACCCATGAACACAGCACATTGTTTAACACACCTTGCACTATGCTAGACCCGAGGACAATTCCATAGAGTGGGTAACAAAAGCAAATTCTCCATGGCAGAGTAATTTTATAAAGTAAAAGAACATGATGATCAATGCTAAAACAAAAAACAAGGTGATTAAATACATAACAGTAGATATGAGTGGGGGAGGGATTAGAACAGAAGATCACAAAATTCTGCAGTGTAATGATGCAAAAGGAAAAGAAATACCTCTGTGCTGGAATAGGGGCCAGTTAAAAATAAAAGGAAGTGTACTTACTGCTGAAGGATGGGATGAAGGATTCATAGGGTGCAAATAATTAGCACTCCTAGGGCAGCCTAAACAGGTGGGACACCATGCAAGCAACCATTGTATTAAGGAATGGCCTGAATATACAAAATGGCTGACCTGGATAGTAGATGAAGGGGGACCAGTGCCTATAATACCACTGAAAAATGTGAGCCTATGCTTCCTAAATGAGGGCACAGTGAAGATGGGAATAAAAACAGGGCGCAGCCGCATTTTTGATGTGGCAGGTATGAAAGTAGTTACAGCAGTGATAATGGACTACTATTGAAAATGGAAAGGGATGAGAGAAATAAGGATCATTACACTCCAAAACATATCCATCCTCAATCTGATAACGGCCATGGATGGGGACGTGTGAGCACAAATTGGCCATGTCTTACTGCCCATAACCACCCACCCATGATGATAGAAATGGAACCCTCGCAGAGGCCATAGACACCTTGACAGAACGGCCCACAAAAATGGTGGAAGAGGTGGAAGGCATTGTGAATGATGAATGGTTTACCTACCTGTTCTCGTGGATACTGTCAGGCTGAGTATCTTGATTGTGGTCTGCAGAGGCTGTTGAACCCCCACAGTCCCCCAGAAGTGTAACACACTGAACTAGAGGCAAAAACAGCTCTACATGTTTCACTCCCAAGGGAAAGGGGGAATGGGACAAAATAAGAAAACACCAAGTTGCTTCAAACTGTTTCTTCAAGGAACCTGCAGACATAGGACACAGATAACATTTTAAAAGAATTGTCTAAGGATTACGTGAAAACCCCTTCCAGCTCCTTAAGATGTATTACTGAAAACCATAACTGTTGCTCCTCTGGTGAAAGCCTATAGGAGGTGAAATACTTGCTCAGAGATCTGCAACTGCAATATCTCCTGGCAGTTCCTGTTATTGCACCAAAGATGCTCTGAGTTTAGAGTTCGCTCTTTGTTAACTAATGTCCTCTGTAATGCTCTCTTCAGCTGTAGATATTGTTACCAGGATTGTCTTACAACAAAGTCACCCTGTGGACTCACAGACACAATCTCCACAGTGCATGAGTTCTGACCTTATTGGCTGTTTTAAAAAGACACTTGTCGTTGAGAACCTTTAAGACCTTGGCAACTGCTTTCTTTATGGAGGTTGTGCGTGTCTCCTTATGCTTAAGCCTCAAGAAATGCAAGGTTTTAAAAACACTGTACAGATGGCCATGCAACTCTCTTTAAATCCGTGAAAAAGAAAAAAACTGCATACACGCATACGCGCAATTCATAAGTTAGTGTCCAACCTACGGCACAGGCGCGATGCTGTCTGGTCATAGGAGATAACGTATATGACGCAGATGCGAATGAAAAGTCTATTTCTCCATGCACGGGTGGAAACAAATACTCAACACCTGACTTGCCTGGCCCCACACACGCGCATTAGTCAGGGAACCAATATCTGAATTCCGCGCACGTGCGACTATGTATTACCCACGCCTGACTTGTCTGGCCCCCGCACATGCGCGCTTTAGTCAGGGAAGCTATTAACTAAGCACTGCGCTCACACACCACAATAAAACTACGTCTTTAACACTTAAACACAGCAAACAATCTCTCAGATGTTTTCCAGACTGCTGTCTTTACGAAATTAACTATTTACATTGTAGAGGTTGCAAGCAGGATTGCACAGCAGACTGTGAAATGAGTAGCTAAGCCTTACTCTCTGTTCCTTTTTTTTAAAAATGTTTGACTATAATAGACATGCAGCAGTTGAAGCAAGACACTTACATAACTGATCAATGGCTTTTACATTAACTCCCATCACATATAAGTAGGGGATTCCTGATCTGTTCTCCCTTAGTTCAATACTGCCATAGAACTAGAGATTAATGTCCACTCACTTATCTCAGGCTTGAGAGAAGACTCCTGCCCATGAAAATTCCACTCCTGCTCCTTCTTCCTGAACTCCAAATGACTCTTATTCCAGCAAGAAGAATTCCTAAATCTCTTTGTGCCTAAAAACTGAAGAGATCTTGAAACATGTCCTCTCAGCTGGGCTCACTGACATTGATCGGCAGTTTAGAATGTCCATTGTCTTCCCACCTGACTTCTTCAGCCAATCAAGATGCTTACATAGAACCACCATCTTGGTCAGGGACACTTCCCATTCTCTGAAAGGGAAAGTTAAGACCAAACAAGTACTAGACAGAACTACCCACTAAGACTAGGATACCCAGCAGAACCTGACAGATACCAACCTGGTTGGCTAACACATTAAAAATACTAGTGGCCATACTGGTACTAGTACTACTAGCTTTCTGTGTTCTAAGAATAGCAATACACCAATGCAAAAAGAATGCCAATAAGGCAGTAGGAATTAACATATTGATAGATCAGGATACTCATAGTCATGAGTGTACACAAATGGATGACTTCCGCTGTACTCAAACAATGAAAAGCCCGAGCAGACCTCCTGGGTCAAAATGTATATACCTCAGGACTCTCATGATTACACGAGCAATGGGTGAATGGGGAATACTGCTACATGATCCAGATGAACATTGCGAAATGGAGGTAGCTTGAGTGGGGTGACTAAACTATGGATACTGAAAGATCCCTTTCTGGGGGAGATCAGAAGGAACAGTGTGGGTGAGGCCTCAACCAGAGGGCGGAGTGTTTGGAGGCAGACGAATACGTCATCCATAGCTTCGGCCCCTACCCTAGCCCAATACCACACAGGCGAGAAATGTTACTCAATAAAAAAAAATATGTACCACCCTTATCCGAGGCAAGCACAGAAGGATGTGGAGATCATTGAAGCTGAAGATGGCAAAAGCATTCAAACTACCATTGCAACAGTAATAAGCACATGAAGCAAACATGCAGTCCACATGAAGAACATGTACACTAGGTAATATATGCATTTATATGAAGAATATTAACATAGCATCGACAGACATGAAGAACACTAACATAATACATGTATACATTGAATGCAACATGAATGATGTACTAATGTAGCTTGCTAAAACAGAAACAAGAGTGTAATAGGGCAGCCATTGTCTTAAAAATGGAAGCTGAGCATGCTTTTAAATCTCAAAAAGCTGAATTCACAGAAATAGAGATCCGTGCAGAGCTCAGGCGGTAGCTGACAATTAGTGCCAAGTTTAAAAGGAAGTAAGGGAGGATGGGAATTGCGTAACAAAGGCATGAGATAGCAGTTCCCAAGATGCAAGCATAATACTCCCATATTAATGACTGTTTTATAAGGCTACACACAGTCTTTGTTAGCCAGGTTCAGTAAAACAGCAAGCCAACAGACACCATGAAGAATAGCTTAAGTGTGTCCCTGAAAATACAACACACACATTAATATTAGCTAAAATCTCAATAAACAGAAGGTAATTCAATTTCATACACAATGTGATTCATAGCTGGGCGAAACTGGCTATTCATTAGAGGCCAACATAGATTGGACACCTGCAATACTCGCTAAAAACACTCATAGACGCAAGCTGCCACGAACGGTCAAGTATACAGAGATTGCCCATTCTCACAGCCTAGGAATGAGGGATGGTAACTTTTACTTGAACAAAGACCTGTCCGTGGGCCTCTCTCTCCCTGCCCACTGTCTGGCTCACTTCTTTATGACCAGCCAAGTGTCCAAGGTTGATTAGCAAAGAGTCAACCTATCAAAACCCCAAGTGTCAGGTCTCCCATCAAGTAGTATGCTAACCAACCACTTGTCGTAAAGATTATGGGCCTCATTACAAGTTTGGAGGTAGCCATCCCTTAGTAAGGGTATGCTTGCCTCCAAACTCGGGTCCGGGTTCCCTAAATGGGGAAATACCAGGCCATTCTGACCTTGGAGGGTAATTACCCATTCAGGGAACCCAGACCATCCCCATTCCCCCATAGGGCTCAATGGGAATGGGGAGCATGCTCACAACGGGCCCGTGAATGACGGGCCCGTTGTTAGCATGCTGGGCCGCTCGCAGGACCCGCTAAGGACGTCTGGTAAAAGCAGGCATCCAGAGCGGGTCCCGCGAGCGGACCTCGTAATAGGGCAGTAAGCGGTTAATGCCTCCAGCACCTTTACCGGCACTGTTAACCCCTTACCGCCCATCTCGTAATGAGACCCTATGTATTTAATGTGTACCTCATCAATATAGGGGTGGCTCCAAGTGGAGTCACTAGATATGTGTAACCCAATGAAATGGTTAACCCCTATAGAACCTCTATGTAGCCAAACCCATTAACCTGTTCCCTGTTTTCCATAGGTTTGTAAACTGAGATTAGGTTATGACCGAATTGATGATGCATTTTCAGCACTTAAGCAATTGTTTTCAATTAACATGTTGGTTGTAGCAAGATTTGAATGCGTGTATGCTGTCCCGACTTTCTTTGGATGATAATTACATTGGATTGTGCCATGCACTTTGTCTACTCCGTCTTTGAGTCTTATTAGGATTGACTCCAGTTCACCTGGGTCTGTTTGGGACTTTTGGGACTGCCTGAATAGTAGAACTGGTAACCTATTGGTCTAACATTAGATGTGGTGTCAGGTTCAGTGATGGTGTGCTCACTTCTATTCAGTGGGCATGACATATCATTTTGCTAATAGTAGATGGATACAAGATCACCTGTTGGTCAAGTATCAATGCACAATATGCATGCATTAGTAGGTTCAGGTCTAATGTAGATGGCAACTGGGAAGAATGAGTAATTTGGGGAAGATCAAGACATGGAGCATCATTGCGATATAGTCAGCAAATCCATGTGTTTAGTAGCTGCATCTGAAATGTGTCTGTTTTGCAAGATATTGTGCTTTTATTTTATTCAAGCTACTGTTGATGAAGGGATTCTTTAGATTGTCACAAAGTAGATGGAAGAGTGCAATTGGTGGGAAAAATGTAGGAATATATTGGTGGGCGCTATTGGTAGAGGTTGATGAAAATTAAACCTGGATAACTTGTACCGCTAGAATATTGAATCACAATTTGCAGGAATCAGGTTTAGTGCAGTGTGAATTAACTGGATTGTCATTAGAGCACTTACGTAGGGAGAAAAAACAGAGACAATTGATGGGAGAATCAGAGAGTTAGATTTGGGGTATGTTTTGCTAATGTAGTGTGAAATTGACACAGTCAGTGAGTGGAAGTGGATGAACACAAAGTACGGTTTGGTGTGAGTGTAGGCATAGGGACTCCCCGAGAAGAAGTGCATCTTGGGTGACTAAAAAAGAGACATGCAAGTGACCCTTGATTTCCTGAGGGCTGTATGTGGGAAGAACACGCTCACCCGATTTAAGTGGAAAGAGAAGCAGAGATTTGGGGAAGCAAGTGACACACCACTCATTGTCCTCCTACCAAAGTGAGTGGACGAGACAAATGCCATTCGGTGGCACATGGGTGCAGAAGCCTGAGGAGCTGGAAATCCCTGAGGGAAGCTGGTGGGAGAGTTACACATGTTTGATTTTGGTGAGAGAAACCAGCAGCGATTCAGGCAAGTGGTCAATACAACTGTCAGTCCATCTTTTGCAATAAGTGGATTCAACACACACCATCGAGAGACATTGGGAAGGAGGATCAGGAGGAACAGAGTGGGGGGGATCCTCTGAGGGCAGCTTGTGGGAGAGCCACCCTCATGTATGGTTTTTGCTGGAGGAAATAACAGAGGATCAAGGGGATGCATGATACACCATTCAGTGAGTGAATGACGCACTTGTACAACATGTCATCACCACTCAAATGAGCCACTGGTAGGTTGAGATCTGCTGCTCATAGTCTTTTAACATCTGCAGCAACACTGTGTTCACTGGGAAAGTCAGAATTGCACATGTTCAATTGCCGGTATAATCCAACTCTGCTCCACCCTGCAGCCTAAAGCTGGACCGGAGTACATGCCCAAACAAGTACATGTACAGGCCACGCACCACAATGATGAACATCCACCAATATAATCAAATAAGTTCTGACATTTTGGCAGTTGGCCACATTATTTGCCAATTCTTGTCATCGAACAAGCTGCAATTATTTGGGAATGTTTGACCTTTGTGAACTAAATAGTGTACTTGATTTTGTAGACCTACCTTGCAAAGTACACACAACATACAGAAAAATATTATGCATAAGGATATTGTTTGTAGAATTATTTGTTCCATCATAAATGGAAGTTTAGTTGAAAAGGATTAGAAATTCACATAAGCTTAAACATTACATCTGGGTTTTGCTACTGTGTTCCAAAGATTGAAATACACCCAACACAATTAATTAACTGTGTGATAATGTCACCTATATACATGTTTTTGCCACAAACATGCAGGTTGTTCATGATGTGAAGATGAACAATTTAAATTGTTAACATAAGCATATGTTTGGGTTAAATAAGCAGACCTTAAAATAAGCTTACCAAGCTGTGATAGTTGCTAATCTTTTGCCTGTGTATGACCCGTTCCACCCGAATAGCCTACATGGAAAAGAGGAGCCGGCAATATGGTATGGCAAATAGTTTAAAAGAAGACAGCAAAGTTGTTTGTTTGTTTGTTTGTTCATTTATTTCTAATGCGCACCAAACCTGGAGGAAACAGGGCGCAGCAGTACGAAGGTGCAAAGCTTACAAGGTCACAAAATAGTACACAGAAAAACAGAATAAATTACAAATACACTACAAGGCAATGTAGCATTGTTCACATAAGATTTAAGTGTGTAGGTTATATACAATAGAAATAGATTGGACTGGTGGGCTAAGGCAACTTTGATGAGGAAGGGGTGACAGAGTGACTAGGGGTCAGTAGAGTTGATGTAGTTAATGTAGTTCTTTCTAAGGTGTAGGTAAGGTTGGTCTACTCTCAATTTATGGGGCGAGGAGTTCCAGAGTTTGGCAGCCTTCACAGGAAAGCTGTTGCCTCCAATGTTAGTAAGTCTGAATCTTGGTACTACAAGGCAGTTAGCGTTCCCGGGTCTTGTCGGTCTGGTGGATTTTCTTCTGTTAAGTCTATCCATAAGGTAACTAGGGGCAGCATTGATTAAGGCGTTATGGGTCAAGGAGATCATTTTTAGCTGCATTTTATTGTCAGTGGAGAGCCATTTGTATTGGTGTCTAATGGAGATGTGTACTATTTTATTTATGCCTAGCACAGTTCTTAAGGCATCATTTTCTAAAGTGTGTAGCCTCAGGTTGGTGGCTTTATTAGCACCACTGTAAAGGGCATTGCAGTAATCAAGTCTGGAGAGTATTAAAGCTCTAGCCAAAATCATGCAATTGTCATTTGAAAGGAAAGACTTACCAGCTCTTATCAGTTTACAAGTGTAGGCAGTGGTAGAGGGCAGAGATTTCACTTGTTTATCAAAGTAAATAGTGGAGTCAACAAGGGTTTTTACTTCCTTAGATACCTTAATGATGTTTCTGTCGATACTGAATGAAGAATATTCCTGGCCTAGTTTGTTAAGGTTAGATAAGTCTGGATAAGATGATATGTCCAGGATCACTATACTGTGCCGTGCAAAGCTGTGATCTAAGATTTGACAATTTGGCTCCCCTCTATTAAATATCGCTATGTAATCACATCTCCTGGCTAATACTATGCTCTTATTTGTGGAACGATGCACAGTTTTTTTTTTTTTTAAATTTAGCTTTATTGGTTTTGCAAGAAACAGAAAGAGGCAAACAATATTCAAACAAGATCATACATCTTCCAAAGGTACAAGTCGAACAGACGGTGCATAATAAAACAGTATATTAGAATCCTTTGGTAGTGCGACAGTCCCGATTGTCTGGAAGTGTCTCATTGACTGTTCGCCATAACCCACTCCCATCCCCCCCCCCACTTGGGTAGGTGTACTTCACGAGTACAATAGCTTGACAAAAGTATTAGTATCATATGATTGACACAGTGTCACATCCGGTAGTACCATGGTCGCTGGAAATGAGAGTCTCATCCTTTGTAGTGTTCCTTAGATGTAGCATCATTCGGTCAGGGTTTTGGGGGTTCCTCTGGTTGGGAATCGCAAGTAGGTGTGATATATGTATTCTTGAAGTCCATCCATAGAGTTTCACATTTCACCGATTTATTGTGCAGGGAGGCGGTGATTGTTTCCATCACATAAAGGCTCGTGGCCAATTTAATCCACTCGGTCTTACCTGGAACCAGAGGGGATTTCCACTTGGTCGCTATTAGGGCCCTCGCAGCCAGTAATAGCTGGGGAGCCAGGCCTTTGACTCGAAACCAATCCTCCTCGACTCTTTCAAGGCCAAACAGAACAAGGTATGGGTCAAGTTCTCTATGGATGTCATCTACTTCTTTGATCCATCCCAGGACCTCAGTCCAAAACACTTTGATGTGCGGACAGCTCCACCACATGTGCCAGTAGTTGCCATTTTCTCAGCAATTTCTCCAGCACTTTGGGCTCATGGTCTGGGACATTTTGGAGAGTCGAAGCGGATCGTATTGCCAACTGTGTAGGAGTTTTATTGCATGGAGCTTATATTGGTTGGATATGGAGGATTTAGGTGCAGCTCTGCACATTAAGTCCCATTGGTCGGGGAGTATCTCTTCGCCAAGGTATTTTTCCCATCTGGCCCTAAAGGTTCCGTATTACCACCGCCTGCTCCCAATAGCGTTTGATACATTACAGACATAAGGCCTTTCATTTCTGTTCTGGAGTCTAGGAGCTTCTCAAAGGCGGTAAGATCTCTTCTCATTTTTTCTCTCCATTCGGGTCTCGTTAACACCCCTTTTAGCTGGATAAAGTTGAATGTCGATAGAGTACCTATCCCCAGTGCCGTTGTCAGGTCAGGTAATTGATAAACGAGTCCTTTCTCTGGAGTTGTCCCACCCTCTCCAGTCCTGCCTCATACCATGACTGGAAGCGCTCTAGGTTCGGGATTTGGTCATTTATGCCAGGAGACCACAAGTGACTAAGCGGGGATGGCCAGGTGGTAACTTCTCACATCTCTTTCCCAGTGCGCCATATAGCCCATATGGTGGTCAGTATGGGGTGGTGCTTAATTCTCTTCTGGACCCGTTGGTATGGTGTCCACAGCCACTCTGCCACTGTGGCGGGGGACAAGTAGTGGTTGTCCATCTGGACGCATTGCAGGTGTTTGTGGTCCCTGAAGTGTGGAATCAGGACACGCAACTGGGCGGCATTGTAGTATTTTCTCAGATCGGGAAGACCTAATCCTCCCTTATCCTTGGGGAGAATAAGTGTGTCGTAAGAGATCCTCGGTCTTTTCCCCTGCCAGAGGAACCGCAGCATGATTTTTCGGGCATCCACGAAGAATTTTTGGGGTCTCAATCGGTAACATCTGAAAGGGGTAGAGGAAACGGGGGAGGCACACCATCTTGACGGCATTGATGCGCCCCAGCCAAGAGATCGTCAGTTTGCTCCATTTCTCGAGGTCTCTCTCGAAGCATCGAAGGAGCGGGGGGAAGTTAGCCTCATAGAGGTCGTCTAGGGTTTTGGTGATCTGTATGCCCAAGTATCGTAATGTCGTGTGTTCTACTTTGAGCCCTAAGGGGAGGAACTTGGTGTCATTATCATCTGGGGTACCTTGGAGTGGAAAGAGTATGGATTTGGACATGTTTACTTTGAATCCAGAGAACCGGCCATATTCTTCTATTAGAGTTAGGGCATGGGGGATGGAGGTCATAGGTTTAGTTAGGTGTAGAAGGATATCATCTGCGTACAGCCCTGCCTTGTATTCCGTCCCTCCCAGCCGTATTCCCTCTATTCGGGGGTCGTTCCTTATTTTTTGGGCTAAGGGCTCGAGGGAAAGTGCAAACAGGATCGCGGAGAGTGGGCATCCCTGTCTGGTCCCCCGTTGCAATTCAAACCATCTGGAATATTCCCCGTTCACAAATATTGATGCTTTGGGAGAGGTGTATATTGCTCGTACCCCATCACGGAATTTGGAGCCTATCCCTACTTTCTGGAGGACTGCCCCCAGGAAATCCCATTCCACCCTATCGAAGGCTTTTTCTGCATCAATCGACAGGAGGGCCGGATCGTCTGGTAGACTGTGTCCCACATGGAGAAGATGTAGAGTTTTACGCATGGTGTCGGCGCCCTGCCTCCCAAGGATAAATCCCACTTGGTCAGGGTGGACCAGGTTGGGCATTAAAGTTTCCAGTCTGGCTGCCAATACTCGAGCGTAAATCTTCGCATCGAGATTGAGGAGGGAAATGGGGCGGTATGACCCGCATAATTTGGGGTCTCTACCCTCTTTAGGGATGACAGTTATGAGGGCTTTCTTAAAGGAATCTGGTGCGATCCCAGAGCTCATTATCTCATTAAAGAGTTCCGTGAGGAAGGGTGACAGTTGATCAGTGAAGGTCTTATAGAAGCCGGCCGTGTAACCGTCCTCGCCCGAAGACTTCCCCAGTGTAAGCCGTTTGATCGCCTCTCGTGTCTCGTGTTCGGTTATTGGGCTATCGACGAGTTCGGTCTCTGTGTGTGTTATTGTAGGCATAGTAATTGGGGACAGGTAGGAGGATATGTCAGAGTGAGCCGCAAGCAGCTCGGAGGTATATAGGTTTTCGTAAAAGTTGGCAAAGCTCTCGGGTATCGAGTGGGGGGTGCATCGCAGGGTTGTTGGGCTCTTTTATCTCTTTCACCTTGCGTTCTTCCCTCCTTTCCCTGAGCCTGGCGGCTAAGAGTGTATCAGCCTTGTCCCCCTTCTCATAATATGTCTGTTTCAGGAATTGCAATTTCCGCACCACCTGGCCGTGTTCCAACAACCGTAGTTCCTCTCTTTTACGTTGGGCCATGTCTAGTTTGGAGGAGTCCACCGTCGTTTTGTCTCTTATTTCCGCCACCAGCTGGTGTATTTCTTCGCGGAGCTTGTTTTCTACAATTTTACGCTCTCTCTTTTTAGAGGAGCCCTCACGTATTAATAGACCTCTCCAAGTGGCCTTCCCCGCTTCCCAGATCACTTGTTTGGAGACCTCCCCGTTGTCATTCGTCTTGAAATATTCTTCGATCTCAGTCTCCATTTCATTTCTGAACGCCTCGTCGGTCCAGAGGGACTTGTTGCATCGCCAGGATCCCCCAGCGGCAGGTAGGTCGGCCCAGTTGACGCCTGCTAGGACCATGTCATGGTCTGTCCATGTTGTTGGGACAATATTGGTATGACTTGTTGACCTTGCAAGGTCAGGTGCGAGGAATATATAGTCTATGCGTGAGAATGTGCGATGGGGGTTCGAGTAAAAGGTGAAGCCCCCTTCGTCAGGATGTTGTATTCTCCACACATCTCGTAGATCGTAAAGCTCCATCATGACAGCAAATTCAGTACGGTCCCCTCTATGCTGGGCCCGCGTGTCGGGGTTGCCTGGCCTCCAGTCAACAGATGGGTCCACCCACTGATTAAAGTCGCCTCCTATAATGAGGTGGCCTGCAGTCTCTAGTACTATTTTGGGAATCGTTTTCCGAAGGAATGCCGCTTGCCCGCTATTAGGCGAGTATATTGTAGCAATCGTGACCTGAACTCTTGCGATTTTCCCCACTAGCAGGAGGGCCCGTCCACTCACATCCGACCAGGTCTTCTCTAGCTCAAAGCCTACTCCCTTCTTGATGAGAATCCCGACCCCTCCTTTCCTGAGTGGGCCAGAGCCCCAGAATTCCATACCTCCCCGATTCCCCAGGACCATACGCTCCTCTCCTCTGGCAAATTTCGTCTCTTGTATGAGGAGAATGTCAATGTCAGATCTTCGGAATTCTCTGTGCACTAGCGATCTCTTAGTAGGGGAATTCAGTCCCTTCACATTGATAGTCCCAATTCTGAGGAGACCCTTGCCCTTAGGCTTCTCATGTGATGCCATCAGCGGTTTGCAGACTAGGATCTCTCGCCATAAGCGGCCAGAAAGACAAGTGGGTACCCTGTGCCCTCTTGACTGTGATACTTTGGAGCAAATATATTGTTATCTGTACATGTCCCAAGTGTTCATTACCTCTCTCCCCTTTTCCCGTATTCCACCATAATAGATGGTGCTCGCTTGAGCTTGCAGACAGGGGATGCTGCTTCGGCAGCTGTTGACAGTGTCCGGGACAGACTGGATGAGAGTATGCAGTCCGTCGGCGGACCATCAGTAGGGACCGTTGAGCTACGGTCCCGAGCAAATCTACCATCGTAACTTAAGGGTGAGCCCCCATCTCTTCCCCCCCTCCCCCAAACATTATGCAATTTCAACAGTAATAACAACAAACATGTGAAAGTTTCAACGTTAGGTGTGGCTTTCAGGTCTTTCCGCAGGAGTTCACGATGTCTCCCATTTCTGGGGGGTGCCCTGCCCGCAGCAGCACCAAAGCGGTTGATTTCGCCATAATGCATCCTCCTCGGGAGACATTGCCTCGTGTTTTGGATATGGCTGTAGCCAGCACGATTCCGACGCAGTTTCTCTTGTTTAATCATGATCGGGGGTGTTGTTGGGGCGTCTAAATTTTCTCGATCCCTTTACCCTCTTGCGCCTAGGGCCCTGGAGCTCCCACTGCGATCCCGGTCGTACATCTTCATCACCTTCCTTGCTCCGCGGGTCTGCACCAAGGAGATCGACGGTGCAGTCTTTGATTTCGTCTTCAGAGCGTAGGACTATTTTCCTGCTGCCGTGCTCAAAGGTAAGCGAGAAAGGGTATCCCCATCTGTACCTTATGCCCTGGTCCTTAAGCCATTTCGTCAGGGGGCTACAAAGTCGTCTCAGGGCTAAAGTTAGCAAGGATACATTTTGAAAGATGGTGATTTGAGCGCCTCCCATTGTGAGCGGGCCTCCAGACCTGGCCTTCTCAAGAATTGTAGTTTTGTCTTGGTATCGATGAAATTTGGCCAGAACCGACCGTGGACCGCCGGGTGGCCCACCGGCTCTATGTATGCGTTCGGTTTTGGGCTCATCGATGTCTTCGTCGGCGGTCAAAATTCTAATGATGTCGTGGATGGTGTCTTTGAGATCTTTTTCAGTTTCGCCTTTGCGTTCCGGAACGCCAAAAAAAAGGAGGTTATTCCTCCTCTCTCTGTTTTCTAAGTCATCCATCTTGAGCCTCGCTTCGACATCTCTTTTTTCGATGTTTCGGATCCGTACATCCATCTGAGCTTCAAGGGTGTCAATCGAGGCCTGGTTATTTTCCACACTTTCCAATCGTTCTTCGAATCTGTCCATCCTCTGAGGGATTTTGTCGACTTTGCTGCCGAGGTTGGCTCCCATGTTATTTATTTCGTTGAATAGTGTGGCGATGTCTCCTTTGGTGGCGGCGGCACCTGCTTCCGATGGGTCCGTGTTCATTGCACCTGTCGGTCCGCAAGGCAGGACGTACGGTTCGTAGGCAAATCTGGCTAGTTTGTGGCGTGGGTCCATGCGACAAAATCCGGGTAAGAGGAGGCACACGCCCCTGAGTAGGGGGCCCTACCCTCTATGAGGATGCTCGGGTTGGGAGATCTGTATTGTCTCCGGTCTCCAGCACTTCGTATGATGTGGGACAACTCCTCGGTTCAGCTCCGCGGGGGGTCATGGGTGTCCGCTACGCGGGCCCCTAACGTGGGGTATGTGTGGTTCAGGAGTGTGCGTGGGCAGAGGGGCTACACTGCAATTGGCGGGAGTCCAACAGACCACTCTTATTCCTCCGGCGTAGTATGTTGTAGAAGGAGCGTATGGCCTAGATAGGCAGGGAGCGGAAAGCCAGTGTGGGGACCGGCGTTTCCTCAAAACCGCAATGTGCAATGTGTCCTTTAATCCGCGTGATGTCCAATGCCCTTCTTCCCTCACAGCATTCGGGGGGGTCGTGTGCAGTGCCACTGCAGGGAGGTTCGGGTAGCACGCAGTCCCCGGGGTACGGTTCACCGCATGAGCTCTGCGGCAGGGTTGGGGGTCACGCGTGTTACGCGGCACCGCAGGGCGCGGGCTCTGGTACCGTGGAGTTTTGCGTAGAAGTCTCTCACTCACCCCTTGGGAGTCTTTGGGCTCGCTGTCTCACGCGAGCGAGGGATCACCACCACAAGCCTGGGGCACAGATGTACACCGCGGGTAACGCCTGTCGCACGGGCCACACTACGCCAGGCTTCGCGCTCTCTGTGGCGCAGCGAATAGGCACTTCTGGAACTGCCGAGTTCTCGGTCAAAACTGGACCGATTTTTGTCGGGTTTTTTCTCAGCTGCGGGGGGGTCCGTTCAGGTCACAGAATTTCGATCTTTCGTGGGGGGGGTCCATCAGCGGGGGCTCATACCGCTTAACGGGACCGCAGGGACGGAGCTCACACGGGAGGGATACTCATCCGTGCGCCCCCTGGTGGCCATTTCCCGATGCACAGTTTTTAACAACCTTGCTTGGGTCGACCGACATAATGATAATATTTGAGTTGCTTTGTGCTGCATGTAAATTGTTTTATGGCACAGCACAACAGGTGTTACTGTAACTAAAGTGTAAGTACCCAGATTTATCAAGCATAAAGAGTGCAAGGTGAAATCTGCTTTGCCGTGATTTGGCATTGTGATGTCATTGGAACATAGATCTCAGAAACAAATGCTAAACACACCGAGCTATCATCTGAGGTACCATAGCACTCACATCTAACAATAGGCATTTACTATTATCAATATAGTTGCATATTATCAATACATTGGTGCAGGCTGTTTCCTGCTGTCTATGTGTTGTAGCTGAGGTTACCAGGGGAGCTCAACAAAGCAAGTGCAAGGTGAAGGAGGGGCCTCCAACGCCACACTTCCGCACTCAAAATCACCTGCCAAAGTGAATCGAAGCAGGCCGTGGACCAGCCTGTTTCACACTGTCTATGTGTTGTTGCTGAGGTTGGCAAGTGAGCTCAGCAGAGCGAGAACAAGGTGGAGAATGGGCCTGAAACACCCCGCTGCCAAACACAAAAGCACCCAGTAGAGTGGATTAGGCAAGAGTGCAGGCTGTTTCGCTCTGTTCCACACAGTGCCCCGTGTATGCCTCTGTATTCCTGAAGCCCTGATGCTCCTTTGAAATGATGGGATCCTGAATTCTGAACCCTCCTATCCCATTGAGTATTGCAACCTATTTTGAGCTATGACTCTCCACCAGTGAAATTGCTCTGTGGATGGGATTTCTCACAGAAAGCATAGGAAATCATTTGACAACATGGGAGATCCCACCCTGTGTGTTGGGCGTGCCTTTTTGGATTGCTTTTCAACAGTGGACCACACCAGGATGTTTCCAGGTAAAGTATAGTTTCTACTGGCTGCTACCAAGTTACATCTGAGGACTGGAAGGGTCATCTCGGACTTGGTAGTCTTTTTTTTACTCCAAATCCGTCTGATTGCTCAGTGTTAGTGCCTTCTGCAACCCACGTTTCTATTTTTTCCCTGGATCTGCTCTGTCTCTATTACTGTTGGAAATGTGAGGCTGCTGTTACAAAGGAGTGCAGGACTGACTATTGCAGCCCTCTGAGCCACTCAGGCATTCCTTGTACCAAGTCTCTTTGTACTTGGACCTGTGCAGCCAGGGTGGACAGGGCTGTGCAAGGGACTGCTTTTTAGTTCCTTGATCTTTTAGCTTTGGCTTTGAAGAAAAGTGGTCTCTGGGTTCTTATTAGCCTCTGGTTTTGGAATTTGCTATTTTTGAACATTAGTTGTTGGGCCTTTGGTTGTTGGAGCATTTCGACTGGTGTCTCCTTTTATTTTATGACTTATTATTGTACTTTTTACTGCATGTACTGCACATCACGCTTTATACCTACACTTTGCTGTATCCTCTGGTTCCTGCTGGGTCAAGGTAACTGATATAGACCCACCTTATTTACACATGTTGTGATCATGGCTAAACGCAAGGCCTCTGACCAGCTGGGTGTTGCTTTGTTGCTGTACAATGGCAGCATTGTGTTTTCATATTGTCTGCTAAAATCAAAGTCACCTGTGTGCCCTACTCTTGTCCCCCACCCCTTTGTGCTCCCCCCATACTCCTTGTGCCTCAGTACATCAGACTGGTAATTGTTCTCCTCCCCACTGCACCTATCTATACCACTATCTATCTCTCCCGTCTTCTCTAACTGCTTCTCTATCTCCTATCCCTCCCCTAAATATGTTCGGAAGAAACTTAAGAATGACCTACTTGGCTCCAACCCAGGCCTTCCGATTGCAGACACCTAAGTCACGGCTTCCGCCAGAAAGATTCTCACAGACATTCTATTTTTTGTTAACTCACCTGACATATGGACTCGCTACATGGTCGGCTTTCTCCCCCCTATTGCCTCTTCTCCCATTAATGGTGGCACTCGCTGGGAGGTTCTCCTTGACCTCTTTGCCATTTCCAGAGTCATCATCAATGTCTATTGCAATGAAACCATCTTTTTAAGGGTCCTCAACCCAACCTTCTTCTCGTCGACAGGCTTCTCCCTCACCTTTCTAACCTTACCTCTGCCACTGGACAGGCTCCCTTGCCTACTCTGCCTTCCTCCTCCTCCGCACAGGCTCCCCTGCCTACTGTGCCTTCCTACTCCCCCGCACAGGCCCACTTGTCTACTGTGCCTACTTCCTCCTGTGCACAGGTGCTCTTGACTTGCCGCACTGTCCCGGCTCCCTTGTCGGCCTTGACCCCTCTGCCATCCACCACTAGATCTCTGGTTCTCTTGACACCCTCATGGGGAGCACAATCCACTGCGCACCCCCAAAGACCTTCAAAGATGGCAAGCTGTGCCATATTGCCACGCTTAACTCTCGCTCCACTGTCAAACACTTGTCTGACTTTTGCAACCTCCTTGAATGCATGGATCTTGATGTGCTCACCATCACAGACACATGGTTCACGGTCAGCTCTGTCATGAGCTTTGACACACTCCTACCTGAAGGATACAAGATCCTCTCAGTGCCCAGGCCCGAGGGGTCAGGGGGTAGTGATGTTGATCTTCCCAGAATGGATACCTGTGTCTATTATCCCCACTCAGCGGTACTCGTGCCTAGTCTGCATGCTCTCTCTTTCTCCTAGATCCTCACTCCTTATTGTCACCTTATATCGGCCAACAGGATAGCCGGTATTACCCAAATTGATCTTTTACAATTGACCTTTTGTCCTAATTGACCTAATTATAGTGGTCCTAATTGACCTTCTGCACAATTGACCTTTATATTATTTTAGTTATTTTATATATGTATTGGGTTGGTTTTGGATTATAAATAATATAAGGGGATTGGATGGGGGTTGCAGGGGTTTTTGGATTGGGTGAGGGGTTGCAGGGGGTTCCCCCTCGCATATATATCCTAATTGACCTTTTAAATTAGGTCAATTTTCCCGGGGTCAATTCTCACGAGATCAATTGTGAAAAGGTCAATTAATATACATCCGGACAGCCCACGCTCTTCCTCTCAGAATGGGCTGACCTGGCCCCCACCCTACTCTCCTCCTCTTCTCAACTCATCCTGTTGGGTGACTTCAACATCCACCTGGACTCCACTGACTCTTCAAGACACTTCCACAACCTATGCAACTCTCTCTCCCTCTCTATTTTACCATCTGGCTCGGGGCACACAGTGGGCCACACTCTGGATGCTCTAATTTCCACCGACATCCCTCTCTACCCCCTCACTACCTCTCTCTCTTGGATGGACCGCTCCCTTCTCTCTTCACACTTGAAGCTCTGCTCTGCCCTTGCACTGGCACATCCGGCATGGCCACTTGGTTTCATAATCACTAGACCTATGAAAAGAGTGACAGCGGCTGCCTTTGCCTCCACCTACTCTCTGCCTCCTACTCCTGCAGCTGACTCTCACCCTAACACAGCCCTCGCTACCTTCAATCTCTCTATCACTAACACCCTTGACACTTTTGCCCCTGCCATGAGGGTGCAACTGAAGCCTTCCAAAAAGTCCAACTCTTGGTACGGCTCTGATCTTGCTGCCCTTAAATGAAAGTGTAGGACACCTGAGTGGAAATGGAATTCATCAGGCGCACCCTCTGACAAACAGGCTTGACGCCTCCTTCAAAGGCAATATCGACTCTGCATCCACACCAAGAAATTAGTCTTTATTCAAACACACATCTCCGGGGCATCAAACAATACAGCCAAACTTTTCAAAGTCTGTAAGGTACTTGCCAAACCTGCAGCAGCCCCCTTCTCTGTCACACCCATCCAGGAACTTTGCTCGGCACCGGCCGCACACTTCACTGCAAAAACTCAAGACATCCTTTCAGACCTACACCTCTGGAGCATCCCTTGGCACCTCCACCACTTCTCCTTTATTCTCTCACCCCTCTCACAGCTGATGAGGTTGCCACGCAAGTCCGGTCTATCAAGGCTTCTTCCAAACAGGTGGATCCCTGCCCCTCCAAAACCATTAAGGATAACATTGACTCTCTCGATCCATCCATGGCTGATCTCTGCAATCTCTCTTTCACCATTGAAATTTGTCCAGCTTCTCTTAAGCACTCCCTTGTAATAATAATAATTTGGCATTTATATAGCGCTACAAACCCTCAGGTATCTGAGCGCTGCTTATTATTACCCATGGTGTGTGGTGCTCATTTATCGACCTCAGAAGGATGAAAGGCTGAGTTTGGCCCCACTGGGATTCGAACCTGCGTTTGCAGGCTCTGCACAGATGTCAAAGCGAACGCTCTACTCGCTGCGCCACTTGACCGGCTTGTGCACCCCCTGCTTAAGAAACCCTCTGCCGACCCTTCCATTCCAGCAACCTACTGCCCTATCTTTATCACCCCATTCCTGGGAAAACTCCTGGAGAAGCTGGCTATCTCTCAGCTCACCCCCAACACTGAATCTGCTGGTTGCCTCCACAATCATCAGTGTGGTTTAGAGCATCCAGCGGCACATAAACTGCTCTCCTGAAAACCTGTGAAGACCTGCTCTCAAATGTCAACACTAACACTCCCTCTGTCCTCGTTCTTCTTGACCTCTCCTCTGCCTTTGACCCGGTAAACCAAAACATCCTGATCGCACATCTCTGTGACATCCTGGGAATCACAGGTCAGGCACTGGCGTGGTTAACCTCTTTCCTTTCCGACCGCCCATCCAAGGTGGAAATTGGGTTCTTTCTCTCTTTTATCACTCTCTTAACTTGTGGCGTTCCCAAGGTCCTTTCCCCCTGGTTCTTCAATGTCTAAATGACTCTGTTTTTGCAAGTGTGATTGCCACTTTCACCTCTAACTTCCAATGCTATGCGGATGACATGCACCTCTCCTTCAGACTACCCTCAGCCACCTCCTCTACCTTGCTCATATCTGACTGTCTGTCCGCAATTCAGTCTTGGTGTCCTGTGAATGACCTCTGCGTCAACACCAGTAAGACTGAGATTGTGTGCATTGGGACTCCTGCTGGATATTGCTTCATGAAATATGTGCTTTTCTTACTGATAAGTGGTAATGCCTCATCGATCAAAACATATGGCTTCTTGATTAATTTTAGTCTATGATGATTTTAACCTCTTGATTTTAATTGTACTGTGATTTTTTTATTATTATTATTATTATTTATATACAATAATACAACTTTTGCAAATATCAATTATCAATACCATTAAATACAATTCAAATACATGTATATATACTAAAACATTAATGGTTAATCTAACAGTATCACACTACTCAAATACAAATTGCATTACTAATTTCATTGCAATGCCCTAATGTCTAGGTTTACAGGCTCCTTTTAGATAATAATGACCTCCACATCAAATAAACCAAATCAGTTAATTAATTAGTTGTCGGCACTATATTTCATTAAAATACACCCAAGTACCCACATCCAAGATTAATAGGATTCATTGACAATTAACATCCCCACTAATCTTAAAATAATAAATAATACAATTGTAAAACTGTGAAAAACCCCAGTTTACATTTTTTAAATCTCCTATATCAAGGTACTCCTGATTAATTGTGTGTCCCTCCCCGAGCTGCTGTCATTCTAACCCTTCATTGCCCACGGCCAATACACTCAGCAGCAATAGCCTTTGACATTCCGTGTTTAAACAGTATGACCAAAAATGATCAGTTGTATCATTGTATAAACATATGATTGAATACATTGAACACATGATGACATTGCCCCAGAAAATACAGTTCACAAGATTCTGAATGGTATAAATCTTAGATTGTTTTGTCTGTAAAGAGGGCACAACCTGCAGTTCTCAATTGCCAAAAAGAAATTGTTGACTGATTTAGACTATAAAGCCCATGCACCTTACCAGTTAGTGTTAACTAGATTTCAGACTAAGTGACATTAAGTCTGTGATTGCCCTAAACCGAGTCTTTCAACCTTAGATCCTGTTTGCAATCATCTGTAACTGAAAGATTACTAAACATGCTGGGAATAAGTGAACAAGGGGCTGAGACCTCATCTGCATCTTGTGTGGAATCATATACTGATATAATATTTATAATGCTTAGGCAATGCACAAGGAGAGTGTGAGACTCAAGGACTAGATCTCGGTATTGTGTCTAAAGTATCAGCATGTATAAGCATTCGAAGTTATGTCTATTGAAGACGGGATTGTACATCATACATTTAATTTAGTAATTGGTTGAATTCCGTCCACACTTGTTTCTCTGGTATTGTTATTGCTACTGTTTCTACATCCCCCTACTCCTGCCCAAACCTCTCCCCCTGCAATTCATTCATTGCTAATCGATTTCTGGGCTTCGTATCAGAGGTCCAAGGAGATTTGTGTTGATGCCACAGTCTTTTCCTGGGTGACCGGACTGAGAAGTTGATACTTTTCAAATAGCACCTTAGAGTCTGGTAAAGCTGGTTGTATCAAAACAAAATGGTGAGTGGAAAAGTGGATTTCCAAGTTATTAACTAGTTTTGAAAACATTTTTTACTGATCCATCAGAGTTGGAGAAACATTTCTGATGATAAAGTGAAGATTACAAGAGATGACTCTGGCTCCATTAATAAAAACAGACACATTAACAACTGGACTAGCATGGTCCTGCAACTACAATCTTCATCATCACAATCATAATCAACTACATGATTATCAACATTGTATTTCAGATATATGCATAAGTAGATACACAATCATAACACAAGAATAATAATAATGTAGCATTTATATAGCGCTACAAACCCTCAGGAATCTGAGCGCTGCTTATTATTACCCACTGGTGTGTGGTGCTCATATATCGACCTCAGAAGGATGAAAGGCTTAGTTTGGCACTGCCAGGATTCCAACCTGTGTCAGCAGGCTCTGCACGGATGTCAACGCGAGCGCTCTACTCTCGTTGCTATCGGACCAGACTATTTACTAGTACAATCCTTAACAGTGGAAATAGTAGCACAGCATATGATAAAAATAAATACTTCATATAAGATACATCAAATTACCTAAGCAAAAGCAACACCCTCATTCTAAAACAAGGTTGTTTGACACAATAATAATACCAGTTCCAATCATTACATCACTTTAATGATTAATTTAGTAATTTCTTACTGGAACTCCTTATTAGGGTACAATTCTCAAGTGTTTTGATCAAACAGCAATCACATGAACGATCTGTACTGCAAGTCAAATACCAGTCACGATATAGACAGTCATTATAGGTTTTCTTCAATCCACATATAAAGAGATAGAAAGTACTTCAGCTTTTCAACAGGTGAAGCATCCATACTTTATCAAAGATTTCTTTCACAGATTTCAGCTATGACAAATAAACTATGCTGCCCAAAGTCAATATAGCAAGACAGGGTGACAATGCTAAAGTTGAATGCTCCAAGGACTGGTTTCAGGGTTCTGTTCCTAATATGGCTGTATCACTATCATACATAGCATTTTGACTAAAATCCCTTTGCTGTTTCATCTTTTTTCAAATTAGATTCTTAGCCAAAAAGATGATATCTTGATGCGAGCAAGCACGTTAATGATTTTACTTAGGCCATCCTGACTGACTGACTGTACACTCAATGTACAGATACAATTAACTTGAACAATACAATTAGATGATCAAATCAAAAAGATAAAAGAGAGTTTTTTTTAGAGAAGGCAACAAGAAGGCCAAGATCAGACAGCGTTGTAGATTTTGTTGCAGTGTTCAATGCAAACTAAGGAAAAACACAAAGTCGAGAGCACCCCGAGGGAGAAGCATAGACCCAAAATTACATTGGGATTGTGAAGTATGGACAGGAGAATAAAAAGGAAATCAGGAATTAGAGATACCAGAGTCATCTGACACAATGCATTACAAGTGAAGATGAGATTCTAAGTCAGCCATCAGAGTGAGCGCAGAGCAGGAAGTATAGAGTCACAAAAAGATAGACAGAAGAGAAGACAAACAGAGGAGTTACATATAGAATGGAGATAGGGAGTTGGTGAGCAGAAATACCAGGAAGAAGACTCGAGCAATAGTATATTGATAAAAAAATAAGCTAAGAAATAAGAGGGTTAATTGTTTAAAAAGAAAGACAACCCAGGCTTTCTGAGTGTTAAATAGATGAAAGCAGCATGAGCCAGATCCTGTGTCTGTGTGTGTGTGTGTGTGTGAGAGAGAGAGAGAGAGAGAGAGAGAGGGAAAGAAAGAAGGTGAGACAGAGATATGACAGGGGAACAAGTAAAGAGTAGAAGGAGGTAAAGGAGGTGACACTGTAGGGGAGGGGAAGAAGGGTAGCTCGGTTTTAGAAGGGTTACATGGTAGGTATGTTCTAACATCAGTAATCGTGTTGCAAGTGGGGCAAGCAAAGCAATGTCAAGAAAGACATTCGAAGGAACGGAATAAGCTAAAGGAATTGTACAAAGGGAGAAAGGATGAGGGCCCACAAGAAAGCCTTAAGGAACACTGTATTTTAGAGGAAATGATTGACATGCCAAATAGACTGAGTAGCTACGTTCAGTGAAGATATTGGAACAGAACCAGTGAAGAACGGGCCCCTTGTATACAGGACAGGAAAGAGTAGAGAGAAGAATGGAGTGATCCTCAGTGTCAACAGTGCCAAAGCTTCTTATCCGACAAGAATCAATGATTGTTTAGCATAGCGAGAGGAAAGAAGTGAGTTTGAAACAAAGAGAATTGTTGTTTCATTGGAAAGAATAGGAGGGATTGATATAGTGGCAGAAGTGAGAAACAATTTGAGTGAGCAGAAACTTGAGTGTAAACTAAGCCTTCTAGAATAGAAGAGGGAAATGGAAGCAGTGAGATAGGCTGAATGTTTAAGGGTGAGGAAGGATTAATGATTTCCGTAGAACAAGGAGAATCAAACCATGCTTGAATTCAGAAGGGAAATTTGAAGTGAGTAAAGAGGAATTGCAGTTTAGTTGGTCCAAAATAGCAAAGGATCTATTCAGATATTATGGAGAAGATGTGTTATTAAAACAAAAATAGCAAGATAAATAACTTCAAAAATGTAAAATGTAAAAACAAATACAGTGACACTTCTAATGAAATGTAAATGTGAACCAACAAAGGATGATACATTTTATTGAAATCAACTCTTAGCAAACAAGAAAATGCCTCTTTTGCATATTTTAAATGGATTGCTTCTTAAATTTAAGTGGAAAAAAGTATCCACTACTAGTAAATTCCAAAGCCTGGCCCCCAGAAACTCCCTTTCTGAAATGTATTTATTAGACATTAAGGTGCTTGAATGTGTGTGTATCTTCACCTAGAGATACTGTCAATTGCAGGCAACTCTTAAATAGAAAATAAGCCAAGGATAATGTATAGATGATGGCTTGTGATGACTTCCCCTGCATAAAGTAAGGGGATCACTTTTGATTTAGTTTTCGCTTTGAATAAATTCGAGTTTTTATCACAAAGAGACTGTTTTTTGTCCCAGTAATTGCAATGTTGAAATGTACACCTGGGGACGTTACATTAGTGGTTGCCACTTAGTGAAAAGAGTGACAAATCAACAAATATATATCTCAAAATGTCTTTTACTTATGGTACATTTCTTTTCCTTATGGAACTGCATCTGTTCTGCAGCCTGCAAGCTTGCAGACTACACTTTTCGCCCTGAGTCATCTGTGTAAGCCAAATATGGAATTGTCTTTCCCTCTAGCATTGGGACATCAATAATAGGTTTATACAAAGTATTTTATAGTGAGTTAGTAAACAAGTTTAAAATCAGCTGTGCTGGTACGCGCCCCTGTTGGATGTCCATAGTTACAGGGAGGAACATGGTCAATTATCCCTGAAGACCCGATTTTACCGCTGCTGAGTATTGGTTATGTGATATAATAAGAACTTCTAATATTCTTGCTGTGCACCTATGGGTTTAACTGTATTAGCACCCAGGGAATAGTGCTCAGCAAATCAGGTGGCTAGAACTGTCAGTGTACCTCCCATGTTTACAGCAACCGGTGGCAAATTCCCATGTGCTGCCATATTTGTGTTACCCTCGTCCCACCACCCTTCCTCTGCCTGTCCCTCTGCCTTCTATAATGACATTTCCCACCAGACCACAGAGCCAGGAGCTCTAAACATCTCCACTCCTTCCCACCGGGCAGCCGTCAGAGTAATAGCAAAGGGACTTGGTCCATTTTCTATTTTCTATGGCTGTGGCCATTTCGTTTTTGTTATTGTTTACAGGGGATTGGGGCTCAGGAAATATGTGCTTAGTCCATCTCCTGTTAAAAAAACAAAACAAAATAATAACTAATTGCACTTTGGTCGAAACCCTAGGGTTGTCGGGGGCATACAAGGCTGCCAACCGCCCTGAGCCCTCACAGAGGTTCTCGCCTCGGAATATAGGGCCGTTAGTAGCCCTATATGCCCCCAATGTGGAGGTGACTGCTACAGTTCATATCTTGTCTCTATCGACTGAAGAAAAAGCTGTCTTCAAGTCCATGTAGGCTACATATAGTACTCTTGTTTATATACACTAATTCTGCTTCCTACAAGTAGAAATTCATCAGTTGATGTTCCACACCTTAGCTTTGACAAAAACTAAATTGCACCTTCGGTTGGATCTCATTACTATCAAACCAATTCATTAGTCTAGCTAAAATATTATTTCCCAAAATTTAACAGCGTGTATCAACTATGGAAATGAGTCTCTACCTAGAGGCCTCCTATATGTTCTTTTTTTAAATATAGCGAAGGTAATTGTACTTTTCTAAGAAGTCGGATAGACACTAATTTAAACATTGCATTAACAAAATATTGCAAAGAAGAGGGTTATAGAAAAGCAAAGCCGTTTTGGTATATGAATAATTCCAACTGACTTGCTGCAGTGTGACTTAGGGGGTCATTACGATTTGGGTGGTAAGGCGTTAATGGCACCCGTAAATGTGCCGGATCCGTCAACCCCTTACCGCCCCATTACGAGTCTGCTTGTGGGAACCCGTTAAGGATGCCCGGTTTTACCAGGCGCCCTTAGCAGGTCCCACGAGCAGAGCAGGGTGCTAACAATGGGCACATTATTAGCGGGCCCGTTGTTAGCACCCTCCCATTTCCCAATGAGCCCTATGGGGGCTTCAATGGGGATGTTCAGGTTCTGGGTTCCTTGAATGAGGAATTACTGGGTCTTCCAAGGTCGGAATGGCCCAGTAATTCCTCATTCAAGGAACCCGGACCCAGTACCCGGTAACGGAGTAGCCATGCCGCTAATAGCGGCATGGTTACCTCCTACCTCGTAATGACCCACCATAATCTTTAAAAGAATGTTATGATGCAATTGACAGATACATCAACAGTTCTGCACATGAATTTTGGCCTGTCAGAGAGAAAACTTTCTCAGCTATATAACTCAACTTACTGCTTTAAAAGGCTGACATTACTTTTCAAAACGTTGTTGAGTTAATATATACAGAAATATCTTAGGCCCTTCTTCAAATGCCACTAGTTAAAGTGTATATGCTTCAACAAGCCAACAATTTTACTGAAGAATTAAACCCAGATGTACAGGGCATTACCAGGTGCTGTAGTGCTTTGAGACCGAGCTACAGACCTAAGCGAAGTGAGGGCCTTACTGTTAGCACCGGGGCATTACCAGACCAGCAATGCCCCTGCCCGGAGAGGGTTTATTGCTATTAGCTTCCTGGTATGTTTAAAAAGGATGCTAACAGATTTTTTTCCAAGTTGAGAAATGGTGTGTTTGCTGTTTGTCAACTTGAAGAAAACTACGAAACAAGATGGCCATCAAGTACAAGTGTGATGCAACGTCAAGTAGTCTGTTCTCTCTTTCCATGGAGGTCATTACCGCAACGGGGATGTGAACAGAACACTGGGTGTTTCTGGCACTGCAAGGAACAAGGAAGCCACAGGTAAAGGGGCGGTGGTGCTGTGTGTGATGGACGTAGAAATTGGGGGTGGGTGGTGGTGGTGTATGGGAGGAAAGGTCTTTAGGACCCCCCTGTCCTCTACATGTCTTTCCAACGTGCAGCCTATGACTCGCCCAGCCGCCGTATATGCACCTGGGCCCAGGATGCGGGATGACTGCGGGTCGACACATGGGGCTGCACAGCTCATCCTATAGTATAATGCAGACTCCATTTTGTGATACCCTTAGACTCCATTTTAAAATTAACAAACTTAGGCCTCACTATCAAAAGCAGCCTAAAGGGCTGCCCCTCTCCCCTGCTGACAGCGCACAGCAAGCCCAGCACTTCCCTCAACCATCTGAAATAAAATGGCTCTCAACCCATCACCGGTCACACACGAAGTTATGAAATGTATGTTAGAGCCTTTTTATTACTAATCAAGGATTCCTGTTGCTGCGCAATACATAAAGCAATGCATGATATCCATAAATACTCTATGATTTCCCATAAATGTGCAAGTTTACAAATAGACAGTTAAGTGGTGCAATATATATGGTTTTTAATGTAATGAGTGCTGACTGTATAATAGAGTCTCCTTTGAAGCATTTGTTTACCCTATGAGCATTGAGTTACGCAAGTCTTATTACAAGCAAAACGTTGCAGACTCTTTCCTGTATCAATGCACACACTAACCTGTTTCTACCTCATTTTGAATGCAAGCTTTTTTGTGTGTGTCCCTCACAACATTGAGAATATACGGCCCTACATGCTACGGGGCTGTTCCTCCTCTCACCCCTCTCAGGTACCACCGCGCACACAGCAGCCCCCACCTATCTTCCAACTCTGGCTGGGCCCGGATGTGAAACCTTAGCCCTGTGAATGATGTGATGCTAACAAAACTGTTGTTGTGTTGTTGATAGAAGTTATTTTGTAACATGATACTCAGAGTACACGTAACAGTGTAATATATACAATGTTCACAAGCTCACATAATGTTTGATATATGTGCAACTACACTGGCTCAAACCTACCTCACATATTAAATGATGTGCATGCAACCTTATAAAGTAGACGAGATAGAAGCAACGGGTCTCTCTCTCTCTCCCTTCTCCTGCACCACTGCAAGTTCAGCCCCACTTTCCTCCCCGTCTCAGGTCGGGCTGACAACTAAAGGCCCTTATTCCATTGATAATATGATGCTGTAACTGCAACCTCTCACCCCCCCCTCCAACCCCTCCGCTAAGCCTGCACTCAGTATCAGACCTCCCCTAAGCACCCAGACCCACAATAAAACCATAAAACATATTTCACACCTCAAGGCCTTGGTTAAAAGAAATATAGGTAACAAGCCTCTCATCCCACTGCCTCTTTGATGTATCAACTATATGCCCTGTGACTAGATAGTATCCAAGCTCACCCCAACACCGACTGACCATGGTGGCAGTATATTTACTCTTGTACTAACATACTATAAATATTTCCCCCACTAGATCTAACAAAGCAGATGATAGAGGTATCCCAGATATGTGCCCCCTGATATCTGAGTACCTGAACTCCTGAAACAGCCCCTTTATTTATGGTGTTTTTATGATGATGAGATAGGAGCACTCAGAGTTATGTGCTATTTTTTCTTGTGATGTTAGATTAACAATTTGTAGGATTTACAGGGCCTTATGAATTATAATGAATGAGTGAATATGTGTGGCCACAAGAGCAAATTCTAGCATAGTCCAAGATACATCAATCAACTACCATTTGCCCAGAGCTCCCCCCTGATGAGTTCAGCTGACCTATGAGCATCATGATGACACCTCGAGGAGCCTCGCCGAGCTTTACCCCTATGGATGTATATGTGCCCCAGCCCCACTGCCCAATCTCATCGATTCATGTATCCCATAGCTCCCACGTCATAGGTGACGTGGGTTTGTAACAAAATGTGAATGTTTGCTGATGTTTGGCAGAGCGCTCTCGCAGTTTGCAGAGTTCTCTGCTTGCCCTATATTGGTTGGATAAACTTTTACCTTTTGCCTTCACCCGCACTTGGTCTTGGTCTCATTCCCATCTGGGGTGTGTACATTACTGACTCTCATTTTGGAGTTTTAAATGCCTTTTGGTGGACGCTCACTTTCAGTGGTAAGGGGACTAGGGGAAGCCAAGGGACGTACATACCTTCATCCCTGCAGGGAAATTGTCAGCCTCCCGATTCAGAGGAGGCACTGAATGGGTGCTTTAGCAGGAGCTAGAAACCACACTCTGAGCTTCTTAATTGGGTGAAATGCTGCCTGACCCCCAGCTCGGCTGCTAATTTCCACTTTTCATATAGATACCAATATATTTTTAAAAATCAATTCAAATGTGTTACACGACTTTTGTGGTCAATGAAATGTAATAACTCACATAAGAATAATCACAAAATTACTTTTCAGCCTTGCAATGTTTCATTTGGCTTTATTCATAGCAAGACACGTGAGCCAAAATCAACAACTAGAACGACCTCGATGAGCAACTGATGAAGGACATTTTAGGAATATCCCACGCGGAAATATAATCCCATTAGTGGATGTGATCAGTATTCCTGTGGAAAACAGTCCTGCAGGAAAGTTAAATGAAAGTGAAATCTAAAACGTAGTGCTCAAAGTAATGTTAAAAAATATGCATGCTTACAAAGTTGTCCATGGAAACATTCTGCTCCTCATATCAGAAGTATGTCTCTTATTGCACATATAATCTAGCAATTTCATCACGGAGGACATATTTCATATTTATAGTCAATTTGGCTCTTTTGTCAGTCACAAAACATGATTGCCTTTCCCTCTGGATGGCATTTCTGACCTCACTCCTGTTTACATAAATGTCTGACTGATACCGTAACCATGTTCTCTGAACTGGAATTCCTCCAAGAGCATAGAAGGAGCCCATTATTCCAGTAGTCTACATGAATGAATACCATTTTAAATGTAAACGTCTGCTGCATGCTCATGTTATGTATGGGTGGGGATGGGGAAACACTTCAGAACGGACCATCTAAAAGCACACTAATGTAAACCTACAGTCTTGTATGTGTACTAGTTTTTGAAGATATCTATATTTTCATTACGGGATAATGTGAACAGGTGATATCATGTTTGAAAAAACACATTTACAAACTGATGACAAAAATGTACCAATATGCAGTTTAAACAGACCATATGCATAAATATGTGTGCACAGCGATTTATAATGAACAACTTTATTGTTAGCAAATTGCCTTCATGATATACAATCATTGTATAGTGTATTTAATTGCAAAGTTTCAAAAAACAATCACAAGACAAAAATCAGCAGCACAACAGCAAAAGGGGATATGGAGAGTAATGTAAAGGAAAAATGTATGCAGCACTTTAATAACTCAGAGATTCAAGGATTGTCGTTTTACTTATGCGTAGGCAGCATTATAAGGGACTCAAGTTCTTCCATTTTTGAACTTCTGCAAACTTTTTTTATAACATGCATGTTTGTCTTTATTAGTGATTAAGCCCGGGTAGCCTTATTCGGGCAAATTCTGAAAGAGCTGAACATTGAGCTTTTTTGTAACTTTGAGCACTCCCAAGGTTTTTCCACTAGTTTGGGCTGAAAAGTTATCAATGCGGCATCCACGTACATTGATGTCAAGAGCAGTTTTGTGTAGGCAGAGGCAGAAAGTTGCAGAGCAGTTGAAAAAAATTACAAATTTCTTACCGGTAATCCCATTTCTCTGAGTTATTCTCCTTCTCATCCGAGTCCGCACAGAATGATATCTCAGTGACTCCCAATGCAGGCAACCAATCACTCTAGCCCCGGGTAAACTGCCGCGGGCTGCGCATGCAGTCCTGTTCCGGTAAAGTCTCACCACCTGACTGACATACAGGGATTTGTGGAGGAGCTGCACCAGAATTCCTAGAAATCTCTCTCAGAATCAGGATGACCAGATACCACTGAAGGTGAAAATCAGAAATAAACTTGGTCCTAAAAAGGGGATGATGCTGCAGTAACAGACCTTCTGGAACAGACTTATGGCAGGGCTCAGAAGAATCCCATGCCCCCACTTGTGCCTGGATGTCTAGGCTTTTCTCCATCTCATCCACAGGTGTGTACGGCTCAATCCTCTAAAGTTGTTTCAAGGAATTCTGTTTGCTGCAATTTGTCAAAGGCAGCCAGGACCCAGCACTCCCCATTAATCAATCTTCAAATTCAGTGTGAGGGGAAGGAATAGCCAGCGGTGTGACACTTCTTAGGCATTGATCACTTGCAGAACCCAACTCAAGAACCACAAGCGGCGGTATCAGAACACCAAACCCAACGAAAGACCAAAGCTCAAGGTGATCTGGACAGCCAGAGACCCGGACCAGAGGTCCACAATTAAGAGACATTGAATATATTGCAACACACTTTACCATCTAAGAGACATTGAGAATGCAAATACAAATTGTGCAGCTAGGGAAGACGCCCTAGCAATCAAGCCTGACCAAAGAATGGGGGGTCAGAAACCAGCCACTTTCAGTTAAGAGGGCCATGGCCCAAAGGATTTGATCCTGATTTGTTTCGGTTATTTGATTGTGGTAGGGTTAGAGTTAGGGTCAGTACACGTTTTGGACACATTACTTTTTCTAGGAGACATCCTGATGAACACCAGTTTACACCTTTTTGTCATAGAATGGGAAGGCTTAGGGACAATGCCTCCTTGTCTGCCTCCGATTTCCGACCTACCACACAAGCCACAGAAATGCTTTTTGCTGGGGTGTAGGATGCCTCATCCCACAATCATACATGGGCGGTGGTCTAAACTCTAGTATCCAGTTTAAGGGATATTTATGGGTAACTCCTTTTATTAGTGCAGCCATTTATTTATTTATTTATTTATTTATTTTCAACTCGCCATAAAGCCTGCAGGCATCAGGGCGCACGCGAAGACACAAGACAAAACAGCCAGCACAGGACATACAGAGAAATACATGTTTTCAGATGTTTCTGAAATGATAATCGATCACTTTCTAAGTGTTAAGGGAAAGGAATTCCAAACCTTGGGTGCCAGAAATGAAAACGATCTGCCCTTGCCATTAGCCCGTTTCGTTTTGGGATATGAACGCAGCCAGGAGCGAGTGGACCGTAAAACTCTATTCGTCTCATGTAGAGCCAATCTGTTTTTAAGGTAATCAGGGACATTGCCACGCATGCATTTGTGTGTTAAGGTAAACATTTTAAACCTCACCTGAGCAGCCACTGGAAGCCAATGTACTACCTTTCTTATAGCAGATATATGTGTTTTCACAGGTACATTTTTAGCCATGCGGATGGCATCATTTTGGATCATCGGGAATTGGTTATTGCTGGGTTTTTGTTTTGCTCCACCCAAAAGAACATTACAATAATCAATTCTAGCTTGTGCCAGGGCAATACAATTTTGTTTGGAAAGGAACGGTTTTATCTGCTACAAGAGCTTTACATGATATTGGGATTTTTTTTAAATGTAATTAATATGTCTGTCTGCCCCCGATGTGGCCTCCAGGTAAACAAGCAGTGTTTTATCTCTTCTTTAAATAATTCAATTGAAGTTTCATCCTGGCTCGGGCAGACCCACATTTCTCCATGGCTAATTCGTTGCATGTATTCAATACATGCACTACTCTAGTGATCTGGCAATCATTAAAAAAACAAAACAGTTTCAATCATTATCACTGTTATAGTTTTGCTCTAGTGCTGGGAAAGCTGGGGGCGGGGAATATGGTTATCCCAAACACAGGACCAATAGGTCTGGATGGGGAACAACACATGTAAATCTTCTGAGGATGTGCTCTTCTAATATGTGGGGACCAGTCAAATTTTAGGAAGGAGCACATTCTCTTCAAAGAATGGCTCGTAGCTAAAAGACATGTCCTCTGCTCTCCTCCTAACTAGAGACTGGGTGATCAGCTCCCCACTGTTTCCACCCCCGGTGGCTTGTAGATCACTTGCTGCCAAATTACCTGCCCTCGACTGTCCCCGTTGTTAGCTCCCTCCTCTCTTATATCTCTGCTTCCCTCACCATGTCGATCCTCCTATAACTGTCAAAGCACTACATTGCTTCCCAAAGCTAGATCAATGCTCATTAAATATAATAATAATAATAATAATAATAATAATAATAATAATAATAATAATAATAATAATAATGATTATTATTATGTGTATTATTTCAATAGTGTATGGGTACTTTAGTGTGTGATGTTTTTTCTGTATTATGTACCTATCAAGTGAACATCTGTTATCCATTATTCAATATATTTTGTGTTGAAAAAAAATACTTATGGAGTAAGAAAGCATTAGAGTATAATAACAACTCAAAGAAGAACTAAAAACAAATACAAACTACTCAATTGCAAAACGAATGTGTCTGGCAGCATGTCTAGAACACTGACAAGCATGGTTGGCATGTTACTGCAAGCAGCAAAGCATTACAGATCTCTGCAACTGCACTATTTAAGACATGAGTCACCAGATTTGGGTGGAACCCCTTTAGCACAACTATCCACAACCCTTCTGGTGACCAAAGGTTTTGTGTAACCACTTTCTAACATAGTATCGATACATCGATCAATTTCCCTACAAAGCTTTCAAAGCAATAATAGTTAACTTTTTATTTACATGAAGTCTACAGGAATCCAGCAGAGATCATGCAGAATGTAGATATCATGCTTAAATTGTGACGCTTTCAATAATATGTATATCATTCTCTAAGGATGTCTGTGCCTAGATACAATGCCCCTTTTTTCTAAGATTTTCCATTGCTCCCATGCAAACTCAGTGAAGATCTCCTCTTTCAGAAAGGAAAACCATTGCACCAAAAAGGAAACATGGGATGGACCCCAATGGGCAACAGATTTTGTTTTTCAAGAATCATCAAGACAGCATGTGTACAGTTGGCCTTTGCCTGTGAAACAACAAGGTAATGCTAGGTTAAGTGTACAGTACTTACTTGTCCTCGTCTTACCACCAACACAGTGTGGTTGAGGTTTTTGGCTTCACCGCCGTTAGGTGGTTCCTGAAAGAGAAATCACACAAACAGGTAATCAAAGTGTACACTACTTAATCCTCATCTTAGCTATCGTCGACTGATCCATCGATGATCTCATAGTTCCTCAGGAGGCTGTAGATCCTCTACTGAAAATATTTGCTTGATGTTTCTTTCTTCCCCACCCCAAGGTGGTTCCTGGAAAAGAGGAGCATATCTTTAATGCAGCACGGAATACTCCAGCAGGCATGGATATCTCGCTATGCGTGGGACCCTGGGATCAAACCAGAATTGGCATATACAGTGAATGTTTGCTAACATTTTATTGTTAGGGTGAAATTTGGAAAAAACGACTAGAAATGTGCGAGCTATTAATAGAGAACCAAGACTACTGTGGATTATGTTCTTAACGATTCAAACAACCAACTATTTAATTACTGAGATATTTGTCAAATGCACACGTTTGTGGTGCTTCTTATGCTCCCTAAATGCTCTTCGATTTTATGCAAAACAGCAATAACCATCATTGGCTCCATTGTCTCCTTTCCATTTCCCATTGTGTTACTTCAAAAGAGTACAAAGAGAGTACACCCAACTGTCCATCTGGGAATGTTAACCTTATATCAGAAAATAATGGCAACTATTACTCCAGGTTTTGATTATGTGATTTACACAGGAAGACTTAATATAACAATATAAACTGGAACTGATCATTAGATATGAACATGGTAACATTAGAAAAAGGTTACAATGTTGGTACACTTATAATATTTACATTTTGTAATATCTTATTTTGCTGAAAATGCACTACATTTTATCTGAGAAAATAATCCTTCGTTCTTGGAAATGCGCAGAATAAAAACAACCTGTTTAATTTAAAAGCAGCAGGATAATGTTATGTGCTAACCCCTGATTGGTTGTTGATATTGCTGCCAAATGTATGCACTCGTTACGTTTGCACTATCGTTTCAGATTACAGGGTGCTTCTTTTTTTTTAAAACTCTTTTTATTAGTGGTCGAGAGAAACACAAAACACAGTTAGAGCTTCATCATACAGATCACAATCATCATGGTACGGTAAAGCAGAGGAACATAGTACATATAATATACATTTTCACGGAGCATTGGGTCTAAGTATCGCTGTCACCGTTGGAGATCATATCACAAAGAAACATTCTAAGGGGACCCCAAATATCCTTAGGTCTGCAGGCCGAAGGGCGTGTGAGAACAAACTGCTCCTCAGCCTCATTCACATAGACCAGCTCTCGGAGGAACTGCAGCACAGTGGGTGGCGACGGATTTTTCCAATGTAGCAGAATGCATTTTTTGGCCACTGCACATGTGACATTAAACAGTCTTCTGGTCTTTTCAGAACATTTTCCGATGTCACCGAATAGGTATTTCAGTGGGGACAGCGTTGGGGGGATTTGTGTGATCTCATCCAGTATATCTGCCACCTCCCTCCAGAACCCAGCCACCACCGGGCAGCTCCAGTACATGTGAAACGAGCCAGCGTAGTCTGCTTTGCACTTTGGGCATTGACTCGGAGCGTTGGGGACAAACTTGGCTATCTTGGCCGGGGTGTAGTGCAATCTATTGAGAATTTTAAATTGGATCACTCGTAGCCCAGCATTAAGGGAAACCTTTTTAGTTAATGAACAGTATCTATCCCAAGTCTTATCATCAATAGGGATCTGGAGATCTTTTTCCCATTTATCTCTGCTAAGACCAGGCGTGGAAGAGTGTGCTTGTACCATGGCATATAGACTGGAAACACTCAAGCGGCCTCCGGCAGTGATCATCTGAACGCAAGGGTGTGTAGGGGGTTCATCAGGGAAAGACGCCCAGTGTTTCTGGAAGGCCGATCTCATCTGGTAGTATTGCAGAACCCTAAGTGGGCCCCTGCCCAGAGCCCCGGTTGTCTGCTGGAGGGTCGCGAACTTTGCATCGATAAACATATCACCCAGGCACATCTCGTCATCAGGGTCCCAGGCCGATCGCAAGCAGGCATCATGTGTTGGGGGGATACCAGGGTATCTCCAGAGGGAGACCTCCGGATTATACAAGCACGAAAGCCTCAGCTTCTTGAATATTGCCCGCCAGGAAGCGACCGTTCTGCTGACAGGGTTGAAATCACATGTGTCCCTGTAGTGATCGTCAAAAATGACAGACTGTATGTTCGTGGGTGTAGTGGTAAGTTCCTCTACATCAACATGTGGGGGGGCTCCATCCCTGGAATACCAATATTTAGCGAACTGGGCCTGGGATACATGATAATAAAGTTCAAAGTCAGGGGCCGCCAGCCCACCCGAAGAGTATGGTTTAGTTATCCCTTCCCAGCTTATTCTTGGAGTCTGTCCGTGCCAAAGGAAGGCCGTGGCCATGGACCTAAGTTTAGTGAAAAAGAGCCTTCCCGGCCAAATTGGAATGTTTACAAATAGGTAAAGTAGCTTGGGAAGGACTACCATTTTAAGGACTGCTACTCTGCCATGTAATGACAACAGAAGGCGGTCCCACAATAACAGTTTGGTCTTCAAGGTCTGTAACGTGGCATCGTGATTGTCAGCGTATAATCTGTTTTTCCCACGTGAGACGAGTATACCCAAATATCTGATGGACTCGCTGGACCATCTCATCCCGCCCAGAGAAACAGGGCAGTCTGTTGCCGGTGTAAGTGGAAAAACCTCTGACTTATCCTTGTTTATGGTGTACCCAGAGTATGTAGTGAATTCTTGAATCTCTGCCATTATGGGGGGTAGGTTATCCTCCGGTTCACGAATATATAAGAGTGTATCATCCGCGTATAGGGATATTAGTTGTGTGGCTCCCTTCAAGTTAATGCCCCTATTGAAGTGTCGAAGTCTTATCGCAATTGCCATTGGTTCTATTGTCAGGGCAAATAGTATAGGCGAAAATGGGCAGCCCTGCCTAGTGCCTCGTCCCAGCAGAAACATATCCGAAATTGTTTGATTTGTTAGCACCCGGGCTCCAGGTTTCGTGTAAAGCAATTGCACATACCTGATAAAGTTCGGGCCAATCCCAAATGACTCCAACACTGCCAGCAAGTAGGCCCAAGAGACAGAGTCGAAGGCCTTCTCGGCATCTAATGATACGGCCACAGCGTTCCTGACAGGGTCAACCTGGGCCAGTATTCCAAAGAGCCTGCGTAGGTTAAGTGCCGTGGATCTAGCAGGGACAAACCCATTCTGGTCAGGGTGGACCAGTGTTGGGACCGCCGGCAATAGCCTGTTGGCCAGTACTTTGGCGAATATTTTGGCATCTGTATTAATAAGAGACAGTGGCCTGTAGGACGACATATCCTGGGGAGGGCGGCGTGGTTTAGGGAGAACAGTTATTAACGCCTCTCTCATGGATGGAGGTAGTATATTACACTGAAGGGATTCCTCCCAGACCCGCAACAGCAATGGAGCAAGCTCCGAACTAAATTCTTTGTAGAATTCAGCACCAAGGCCATCTAATCCTGGAGCTTTATTGGACGTTAAATCTTTAATCGCCGCAGCAATCTCATCTGTAGTAAGAGGCTGGTCCAGTTCGAGGCGGGTCTCATCATGGAGTTTTGGCATTTTCAGTGCCGAAAGGTATGTCTCTATCTCGGTGGGCGATTTAGTGTCTCTATTACCATACAATCGTTCATAGAACCCCGTCCTCATTCACTATAACCGTACCCCCAGGTGTCTGTATGCTGGTAATACGATTTGGGTGTCTGTCCTGTTTGAGCAAGTTGGCAAGGGACCTGCTCGCTTTATTGCCCTCGCCATATCTGCGTGCACGGATCGGGGATGCCATGTACTGCACCTCTCTAGAGGCCAGTTTGCCGAATTCCTGAAGATGTGACTGTATGTCCGCCAATATGTTCTTGTCATGGGTGTGAGAATAAGTGTCCTCCAGTAATTTCAGCTTGTCTTCAGTCAGGGCCAGTTCCGCCCTGACTCCCTTAAGAAGACCAACAGATTTAGACAGTAGCGCACCCCTGACCCAGACCTTAAAGGATTCCCATACCGTGGAGTATTTATCGACTGAGTCTATGTTGATTTCAAGGAACTCAGCAATCTCAGTGTGGAGCCCCTCCACCGTCCCGGGGTCCCGGAGCAACCCCCCAGGCATCCTCCATCTTCTAGGGGGTCTAGGGCAATTGTGAAAAGTGACTTCAAGTGTTATTGGGGAATGGTCAGATAGAGTGCGGGCTAGTATTTCACATGTCTCTATACCAGCAATTAAAGAGGGGGAGACAAACCAATAGTCGATCCTGGACTCGGAATCATGTACCGAAGAGTAGTAAGTGTAACTCCTCGTAGTCGGGTGGAGAGCTCGCCAGGCATCCTCAAGGACAAGCTGAGACAGAACATTTTGCATAGCAAGAGAGGCCCTGCTAGGTGCTCTTACAATTGTGCTGGATCTATCAAACACCGGGTCCATAACAATATTGAAATCTCCTCCCCAAATTATGGTGTGGATGTTGACAGTAGCGATCAATTGATATACATCAGCATAGAAAGTGGGGTCATCAATATTAGGCCCATATGTGTTGACCAACAATATCTGCTGTCCCAATATCGAGCCCCAGACAAGTACGTATCTGCCCAAAGGGTCCAGTTTATGGCCATCGAGCCGGAGCCCAAGGTTCGGGTGTATAAGAATGGCAACCCCCCTGGATTGGGATGAATAGCTGGTATAGAACCTGGACCTGCCCCAACCGGGCATGATGCCCTCATTATCATTTCCCATAGTATGGGTTTCCTGTAGCATAACGATTTGGGCACCATGTCTGACAATGTAATTACCCACTTTTTTGGCTTTCGAGCGATTGTTCAGCCCCCTCACATTCCATGAGATAAGTTTAACCCTCAGAGCATGGACAGAGCTTTACCTGAAATATAATATACGGGTAATAACCAGAATGCGAAGAGGGCCTTACAAAAGGATTGTGTGGGTAGTAACGGACGATTCCCAGAGAAAATGTCATGTCTTTTAGACCGTGTAAGTGCACTCAAGACCACAAGTACAAACAGTAGCCAACTAGAACTTCCCAAAAAAACCTTCTCAGAGCAGAGACCCATGTAGAGGGGGAGCATACTCATTTTGCAGCATGGGATTCGAAACAAACATTCCCAGCCTTTCCCCCCTCCACCCCACCCGCCACCCGCACCGTCTCCCCCAACTCGACAGTGTGCGACCCAAAACTTGTGGAATACTCCCGGGGTAGCCATGTTGCCTCACATGACCGCCATCCCAGGCCTCCAACGCCGCCACTCACGGAAGATGGCTGACTGTAATCTCAGAACAAAAGGGCCCGTGTCATGGGGCCTAAAAACTCTTAATGTCGAATATGAAAGCATGCACTTCCTAGTCTGCTGGTCGAGGTCTATTGCTAGGAGCCGGTCGCTCCCCCCTTGGAGGGAGGGGTATAGAAGATTCAATATATGAAAGGGCCTCGGATGGGTTCTCAAAGAAGTGCGACCTCCCTGCGTGTTGGATTCTCATTTTGGCCGGGAACATTAAGGCATATTTGATCTGTCGTTCTCTGAGGAGCTTCTTGACCTGCTCATACGAGCGCCTGCTAGCCTGGACAGAGGCGGAGAAATCAGGATAGATGTGTATGCGATTGCCCTCGTAGTGCAGCGTGCCCATCTCTCTGGCCAAACGGAGGATTGTGTCTCTGTCCCTGTAATTTAGTAGACGAGCGATTATAGTTCGTGGTGGCGCACCGGGTTTGGGAACCGGCGCTAAGGTGCGGTGTGCTCTCTCGACAAGGAAGTGTTCAGACAATGTGTCGGGCCCAAATAAGGATTTAAAAAGTTCTTCCATTTGCTTCTCCATTTGGCCCTTGCCGAAGGATTCGGCCACACCTACCACTCGGACATTGTTTCTTCTGGACCTAGATTCAAGATCCTCGCACTTACTCTGGAGCTTGTTCATAGTGTCTTGGATATGAGCTATATCACGACTGTGTTGACCAACAGTATCCTCGGTGGCACCTATCCTGCCCTCTGCATCAGTGACACGCGCACTTTCCTTATCAATTCTGGCCTTCAAGGAACCTATGGTAGCAACTATCTCATCCAGTTTGGTATTTACAGCCAGAAATCCGTTTTGAACTAGCATGGCCAATTTATCCTCTCTGTCCAGCATCACATGCCCGCCCTGCTCGTCCTCACTCTGCTGGGAGTCAGTTGGCTCAGAATGACTGACCGCAGTGGTGAATGTGTCCATAGGGCCCTTCTTCCTAGGGGTCTTAGGGGCTCTGTTGGATCTGCCAGGTTCCCCCATGATCGCAGTAACTCTATTTATATACTGTATCTGGAACCGGTTATCTGCTGGGACGAGACCACCCCCCCAGGGAGCGGACACGAGTGGGCCTCAACTAGATGCGAGATGAGGATGGACTATATCTTCTTGTGCCAATGATGTCAAGCACACCCGCAGGATATCCAGTATACCGGCCTCCAGAGGTAGACACCAGAAGGCAGCAGATCGGCCGCGTATCTAGTGCAGCGAAGTACTAGTAATAGTCACAACGAGCAGGGATCGGTCACAGGAGAGCGTAGGGTGGATTGTGGCCCGATAGACAAATAAAGGGTCTAGAGAGGCAAGTAAAAGCGGGAGGCCCGTCGCTCAGAATCAGGAGTTCTAGAGATAAACCCCCGATCCCCCTCGGGTCGGAACCCCCCTCACCTAGCAGGATATTCCAGATGTCCCCGGCGTCCAGCCCGGATGGAAGTGGCCGCAAGCAGGGGCCTCAGCATTCAGCAGCACAGCCGGTCCCGAGGAACGTCGCCTTCAGAAGCAGGAGTGTGGGCTCCGCGCTCAACCCGGCCGGGGGCCAAGCGGGGAGCAGGCGGGAAAAGCAGGGGGGCCGCACGTCCGATAGCGGGACCAGGTCTCAAGAGGGAGCGGCGCCAGCGGCACCTATGCCAGGATTAGGCGCCAAGGAGGGGAAGCCCCGCCCAGATCAGGCCACACCAACCAGCAGCCGCGGCACTCGGGTAGATTCCTCCGGAGCCGGGAGCCGGCCAGGGAGCGTTGCTCGTGTCGGAGTAACTTCGCGGGGGCAAATCTCGGAGATGAAGCACTTTTCCCGGCTCAAACTTCCACAGACCGTGCAGGACCCCGGCAGAAGGAGATCAACCAAGTTGCAGCAAATCAGTCAGCCGGAATGCGGATTTATAGGCTCAGGATGTAGAGGCAGCGCGGGAGCCACGGGTTTAGGCAGCCATTTTCTACGTGCGCAACAGCGCCCCCAGATTACAGGGTGCTTCTGACACTGCTGTTGTCATTTTACATTCAATTCAACAATATTGAAAACACACACTCCCCTTCAATATATCTATTTGTTCCGCTGGTGGTGCTGCTCTCAGCAATGCCTGTGGTGGCTTTATGGAGAGAGAGGGAGAGAGAGAGGGGGGGGGGGGTGGGGAAAGAGAGAGGGAGAGAGAGAGAGATAGAGAGAGAGAGAGAGAGAGAGTGAGAGAGAGAGAGAGAGAGAGAGAGAGAGAGAGAAAACACTTAAAGGATAGTTCCGGGACTTTTTTTTTATTGTCCCTACGGTTCGGCCATGTGTTTTTAAGCATAAATCGGTAGATCGTAGAAAACTTTCCTATGGACCTTACCCGACTTTTCGTCCATTAACGCACTCGAAATCAGCCGCCATTTTGTGATAATCCTATCATTTCCCCCCATCGACCTGGCTCACCTGCGTTTGCGGCACTAAATCATATCCCCCGCCCCTGAAACAGACTTTATCAAAACATTCATATTCCCGCCTCTATCCGTGACGTGACTGTGCTGCGTAGGCAAACGCGCCCAGGCGTCTTCTACGCGACTCCACACAGAACCCGGAAACCAACACAGATCAGCTCACAACACAGCGCGCCACAATTCGGAATATGAAACTGTACTTTTAAATCAAACCGCAAGATTGTAAATTTGGTAAAGTACATTTATTTGACATCAAATGTTTAGAGAATATTCAGCGATTTGCATTTTTATTTGCTCACGTTCCAAAAAGTTCGTTTTGAGGCACGCGATGTTCCTTTGCTGTACACAGGGTCTTAGATCATCTCACAATACAGCGCCACAATTCGGAATATGAAACTGTGGTTTAAAAGCAAACGGCAAGATTGTACATTTGGCAAAGTACATTTATTGGACATCAAATGTTTAGAGAATATTCAGCGATTTGCATTTTTCTTTGCTCTCGATCCAAAATAGTTCGTCTTGAGGCAAGCGATGTTCCTGTGCAGTACACAGGTTGTTGGTTTACGATAAAATAAGCTCTTCGGTCGCACTGATAATCGCATGGCTGTTCCAACAACGAGGCACTAGGCCACCACAACGGTATGTATGTTGCATCTAGCCATTAGTACCGCGTAAGGGCATACTTGTACTTGGCGATCGTCCCATAAAATGGTCAGGGTGGTAACGTTGTTCACGCGGAGAAGCAACTGGCGGTTGTAAAAGCCATCCGCCGGTGTCTGGTACTCGTGACACATACAATAATGAAGGATGTACCTGTTTTAAAAACATAAAAAATGAAATTAGTCTCACCATCAGATCTTTATTAAAATTATTCATTTTATATATTAGGTCGGGAAATTATTTCATAGCTAGGACAGTGCAACTGGGTATTATACGTCATTTCCAGTAACCCACCCCCTCTCCTCCGCCTTTTTCAGAGCCGCCTGAGCGCCAGTGGACCACTTCGTCACTGATATGATATAATATGGCATTTGCAACGCGCCTATACACAAGTGTTTCAAGGCGTGGCGAGGCAGGGAGGGGGGGGAACAAGGAGAAGACAGACAACGATCCTACTAGGCCAGGTGTCATTCAGATCGCGCAAGTGCAGGGGTAGGGGGAAGGTAAAAGTGCAAGGGGAAGGGGAGGGGGGAAGTGGAGTACAAGGTAAGTAGCATAAAATAATACATAGGGCCAGCTGGTGGCGAGTGCAAGGTAAGTGCAGAACAAGTGCTGGGAAGGGGGGGCTGTAGGATACTGAGACAGTCCCCCAGTGCAGGGGTTGACAGGGAGGCAGTGCAGGTGGAGAGTGGAAGTGCCCAGGACTGAGGTCGCAGACAGTGGACCAGTTGTAGCAGGGGAGAGGGAGAGAGAAAGCAGAAGCAAAGAGGAAGGTTTTGAGGTGCTTCCGTAAAAGGAGATGGTTCTCCTCAAGATAGTGCGCGGTACAAAACAATATGCCACATAGAACGAACAAGTACAACTTAACCAGTCTTTAAAGCTACTGTATAGTAATTAAATTGCAGTATAAACTCATCTAAAGAGTTACTTACATTATATTTGCATTTTCCATTGTGTCTGTGCGTAGGGCAGCCCCGAAATACCACTCCTTCTATGCCGACGTTATTTCTTCTAATGAACGAACATTAAATGGCTATCGTTTCTGAAATTTTATTCATTATCGTTTCTTACGTTATTGCACCACACCCCCAAAAAGAAGTCTTTCGGGATGGTCCCGGCCTGTCAAGGTCAAATAACAATAGAACCTTATACTGAGTCGTGGGCCATTCCGGCACCCGAGCAAAAAATCAAAGCAGCTGACCTTCACTTTGAACGAGCACACATTCCTAGTTAGCTACATTCAGTGTAAGGCCATCTCACAGGACTTGAAATTTACACTCCATCTTTGCATTTTGTCTGCGTGCTTTGCAGCCCCAGAGAACCATAAATACGGAGACATTCTATATTTTTTGAAAAATGATTTATATTACTGTTTGGTTTAATTTAATGCGCAAATGAACAAGGTTGGATAGACACATTGCATGTACACTGAGCAATCACTTTTATTTACACAATACATAGCTACACATATTCAATGGGCCTGCGACATGAGGAGACTCGAGAGCAAAGTCACAGGTGACACCCGGGTGGTTCGCACTACTGCACGGTGCAGGGAGGGGCAAGGGTGGAGAGACACATTGCATGTACACTGAGCAATCACTTTTATTTACACAATACATAGCTACACATATTCAATGGGCCTGCGACATGAGGAGACTCGAGAGCAAAGTCACAGGTGACACCCGGGTGGTTCGCACTACTGCACGGTGAAGGGAGGGGCAAGGGTGGAGAGACACATTGCATGTACACTGAGCAATCACTTTTATTTACACATTACATAGATACACATATTCAATGGGCCTGCAACATGAGGAGACTCGAGAGAACAGACAATCAAATTACAATCATTTAAACCGTGATGTGTATTTCTCAATGAGCTCTGCTTTAGGTGGACATGGAACAGAGGCAATGTTGGGTGGCAATGCAGTTGTCCCCTGCACAGGTTCGTTCACAACTCCATGTATGTGCCTATCTAGGACATCAACAATAAGTCTATCAATAAACTCATATTGCATATCCTCAAACACTGGTTTGATCACCCATTGTTTACTTCTTTTAGTGAAGGCCTTATTGTAGCGAAGCGTCCCTAAAGTTCCGGTCGTCCTACTTTGTTGACGGCCAACATTATGGTTATGTGCCAAGACCGCTAGAAGAGTCCGATTTATCATGCCCTCCATGCCAAAATGCAATCGTTTTGGCCTGTACTTTAGGCACATATTGTGGAACACCTCCAAATCTCCTGTGTGGCAGAATTCCGTGAGTCCCCTCAAATCTCTTGTTATAGTTTTATCAAATACAATCTTTTCAATGGCTTTGTGAGTGGGCGATGAAGGAATCAACCACTTCTTCTTCCGTGCCTCCTCTGTGGACAAATGGCCATGTTCACAATTGTGGAAATGTTGGTTTGTGGTCCAGCGGTGAACGTTGCTACAGTGTAGCATTACTGACCGCCATTTTTCCAGTAGAATTTCCAACGACCCTTCACATGTTTTTGAGCTCCACCAAAGATGGTTGCTGATTGACTTGGACCACTGTGAAATACCTTGCATATCTTTTTTTTTATCTGCAGCCGACATTTTTTTATTGATTGTTTTTGCAAGATGCCATACGTCAAATTGGTGATTTATATTTTTGTACTCTTCTCTCATTGTCTTGGCAATTGAAACGTGTCTGTACGTGGCTATCAGGTCGATCACCATTCCCCGCAATTGTAGTTCTTGCAATGATGCTACAAAGCCAACTTTCTCCATGGCCACTGAGGATGTACTTTGTGACACCTGCACGACCACCGAACTCACAATTTTCTTACTTTCCATGTCCTGAAAGTGGTAGGTGCAGTACTTGGCTGAAAATCCTGGGCTGTCGCACTGTCCATCACCGGCTAGCCTGAACCGTTTGCCCACGAATGTACTTTCAATAGACATTTTTTCCATTCTCCAAGCTTCGCTAATGGCTGGAAATAGATAATCGGTTTGGTATTTGTAGAACTGAGTTTTCGCAATGAAATGGATTCCAACAAACTGAAAGAAATACTCTAACTTTTTAAAACTTGAACCACTAAAAAGTGCGGCCGCTGCACAAAGTAGATTGCCTGCTGGCAGTTGACCCAGCATGGGTTGTGCAGACCATGAGAAAGGATGATATTTTGTACAGGTGGCATGTATTTCAAGGTTAGTGCCTCGAATTGCACGAGTCACATTAATCAATGGCTCCCCACATACTTCCCCACCAACCGAATGCCCACATTTCATCCTAATAATAATATCAATCAAACAACTATCGAATACAATGAATTTGGCCTCTTTCCTTATACTGTCACTCTGCATCCCAGCTGGTTCGGCCTGTAACGTTGAGGACATGTCACTCACATTAAAGGTACAATCTCTGATATCGTCTTCCGCTATGTTCAGTGATATTGATGGTGTTTCATTGTCGTCCATTTCATTCTCTTCCATTACAACATCTGTTCCTTCTCCGGCGATGGGAGAATACAACAATTTCTTCAACTTTCTCGCGGTCTTAGTTTTTGCGGGTGTGGATTCTGTGAATTGATCTCCGACTGCATCCGAACTACCAGGAGGACATTCACTATCAATGGCTGGTGGTGGTATAGCTCCGTTGTCAATCACTTCATATTCTTCCCATTGGCACGATGCATCTCCAGTCTCAAGTCCCTGCCAAAAGGTTTGACAAGCAACATCTCTCGTTCGCTTCACTGTCTGTGTAGATCTAGTTCGTACACCCACTCGCAACTAGAGGACAGATTGGAAAAGGGATGTTCAGTTTAAACACAACTTACAGTATTGAACTATTAACAGTGAAAAACAACATAATATAGTGACCAGGACACTAACCTTCTTTTGCTTTCTTTTCTTTGAAACTTTCTTGCCTCGAACTTCAACATCTGGACGCTGTTGCTCCGACTCGTGTGTGCATGTCTCCACTTCCTCTTGTGCAGCAACGACTATATTTCCATGATAAGCACATCCATCACGCACTGACGCTCCATCGACTCCCTGAAACATAGAACTTTCATTAGTATGTATAATAATATTGAAAACACAAAATGTACTTGGGGACCAATACCCACGTACATCTCAATAGCAAAACACGAATGAACGCATTGTGTAGAACATTCAAACGACAATTATTCACGCATTGTTGATCTAGTTAGATGGAACTGTCAAGATCCATACCTCGGGCTCCGCATAGACTTCCATTGATGATATTATTGAAGATGACGCTTCAGCAACTCCCTGAAACACAGTAATTGCATTAGTATGGTTTTCTATTTTGTTAAAAAGAACATAAACTTTGTGCAGTCGTCAACGGCTCATCTAAATAGACCTGCACAAATGATCAGTTGTCTAAAATAAATAATGGATATCTAAATATGATTCGATTTGCTCGATCGTTGGAAGTGTCACCACCCAGAGATCTACATCAACTACTAGGGGTGATGTTCTTGTAGAAGAAGCTCCGTCATCTCCCTGAAACATAGTACTTGCGTTAATAAAGAAGGAAGTATAGCGGATGTAATCACGTCATATGATCTCGCTTGATCGAACTGTCAGTATCCATACCTCGAAATACATAAGAACATCAAGGGACGCTGTAACTGCGGTGCACACTTCTGCAAGCTGTTGCGCCGACCCGTAACTGCATGCTCCCCCTTCTTCTTTCACTAATGCTCCATCGACTCCCTGAAACATAGGACTTTCATTAGTAATGAACACAATATTGAAAAATGAAGACACATAGGAGGGCGACGAAAGAAGGACATATCAATGGCTAAAAACGAAAGAAACATTGTGTGTAACAATCACGCTACAAGAATGCAAGATCTGATGATCTCCATCGATGGAACTGTCCGGAAACGTACCTCGAGCATCTGAGTGACATCAACGGTTGTCGTCAATGCGTTGGACTCCTCAGCATCTCCCTGAAAGACAGTACTTGCATTATTTTGGATAACAATAATTATAACTGAAAACAAAGACTAGAGGACGAGTACTAGGGTGTACCATTAGGTAAAATAATTACACGATACATTAAAACTATTGATTTACATGCCTAAAACAAGTCAGTGGCAGAATAGCTAAGTAAGATTACCCGATAGGCGCTTGAAGTGGCTGATGAATGCAATAACGACACGGATGGAGAATCTTCCGCCTTCATATTGAGTGGATACATAAATGGGGAAATTATTGTTAGCTAATGCTACACACTACCGCAAGGCCGAGAGCTAAATCCGTAAACTTGACTCACCAGTGGAGGGATGTGGACGAATAGAGTGGGAATAGCGGTTGAGAGCAATTTTCGCGTCGCTCGCGGTGTTTTCTTCTTTATTAGCAATGATGTGGAGTACATGTCTGAGCTAAAGTGCCTGCTGCAGATGCGGTATCGATCACCCCTCTTGTCCGCAAAGACTTCTAGGACTCTACTTTCAAGCTCAGACGGTGGATATCCGCAATATCGGACCCATTCTCTTATCTGATCTATTGTCTTAGTGAAAACATGCATTATAGTACCTTCAGATTTATTATGGGTCTTCGAAGGGCAACCGCCAATGGAACAGGCAGGCATTGTGGAAAGTTCTGAAAAGTAAAGATCAACAATTCTCTATGAATACCAATGTGTTAAAAAATTAAATGACACATAAAAGGTTCAATGCAAGGTTCGTTTTGGTTCTTGGAACTATACACGTTATTCACATGCGGATAGGTATTTGAATAACTTTAAAAAAATAGAAAAATAATTTGACTAAACTCAGAACATGTGACTAGTTCCTTGCATGTACTGTCTTGAACGAAAAGAAAACATGGATGCAATTTGATGACTACTAGCAAATAGATATAAATTAAAAAATTGGACGCAAAATGATTATGGTACATGGCCTTACCTTGACGAACAAACAGTTAGATGTAGGGATAAGAGTAGTTTCTTGTCGTAGAACAGGGAGCAGTTCACAGGTTGCAAACTGACGAGTTTGCTCGAAGTGGTCACGGAAGTTCACAGAGACGAAGAGCAGATAACCAGCATCTTCACGGGTTGACTAGCAAAGCGCAAAGAAGTTCTCATTAGAAATATGAAGTGGGTTATAAAGAATTCGAAACAGGGGTGTGTTTGTGAATGAATGACGTGTATATGTCGTGGCATTATGCGGTTTGCAGGGGGGCGTCCAGCGTGAGGGGGGATGCTTGGCAGGAGACACGGGGTCTGGAGGTAGACATGGGAACAACAACCCATGCTCTATAGACCACTTTGAAGTGTACATGGTCTTTGGCACCTCTTGGCCTTTATCGCTCCCTGACAGCTCCACTTGCCAGCGCAAGAACCCCGGTGCGAACTGCCTTTGATAGGGCGGGGGGTGGATTGGGGCGGTGGTCGTGCAGACAAGACACAGGAAGACTCGTGAATGGAGACACACTTATGTGGATTGCAGGGGGGCGTCCAGCGTGAGGGGGGATGCTTGGCAGAGACACGGGGTCTGGAGGTAGACATGGGAACAACAACCCATGCTCTATAGACCACTTTGAAGTGTACATGGTCTTTGGCACCTCTTGGCCTTTATCGCTCCCTGACAGCTCCACTTGCCAGCGCAAGTACCCCGGTGCGAACTGCCTTTGATAGGGCAGGGGATGGATTGGGGCGGTGGTCGTGCAGACAAGACTCGTTTGCCGCAGGGCCTCACCAAGGAGAGGCCATCTAACTGCATGTAAGAGGCAGGCTGCAGGATCTAGTACATGGAAGGCAGGGGGGTGAGTTTATAAATACCTCACCCTCTCAGGAGAATATATGGGTGCAGTTCACCCTGGAGACCCTGGATGCCTAGGCAGTTAGTCAGCAGCAGGCTGGCCTGTGGTGGCAAGGCGGCACGGGCCAGAGGGGGTCATCTCTGTACCCGGTGCCCAAAAGGATGATTTATTATGATTAACCATATTGATTATTTACCTATAACCATGTTTTGTATCAATAAAATCCAACGGCCTTTTATTGCCAACGCTTGAACAAAGTGGTGTGGTAAGTATTTTTGGGGGAGGAGGCAAGGCCGGGTGGCTTGATGCCAACCCGCAAAATAACATATGTATGTCTGCTGCATATGGGTTCAACGGTTATGTGGATTGAAGGTGGGCGGCCAGCGTGAGGGAGGATGCTGGCCGGAGACATGTGGTGTGACAAGACAAGGCACAGGAAGACTATTCAATGGAGACACACTAGATTCATTTAAAAAATCAAAACAACCATTGTTAAAATATATGTTGGGTTTTATTTTAGATCTTAATTTCAATTGAACATAAATAATAAACATTACACATTGTAAAGTTCCGGTTGCAGCACATCCAGGGAAAATCCGCGGTATTGTCCACTGTCGCTGGGGAAATGTTGTCTAATGGCAAGTACCGCACAGGCAGGTATTACTCTCCGAACGCGGTGTCCGAGCCTCCCGTGAAGCCACCAAGTGAAGCAACGATAGGCCACCAGCCTGTACCACCTGTGAAAAAGAAAGATGCAAACTGTATTAAAATGACAAAACTTTCTTATCAATGTCGATTCAGGTAAAAAATGTCATTCTGCTTTGAAAAAAATTCTATCTAGAAAATGCACAATATGGAACCAATTTACATGCGTTCGAATGATATGTAGATGTAATTTTATATGTGGGAGACGACCATGAAATAGTAGTGGCATCACTGACATCACAAACAGAGTATACTTACTCGTTACTCGGATTACGCGGACGAACAGTGCCGCGAAGTTCGTGCATAAGCACCATCATCATCCTCAACACGGTCCGTGAGAGGCAGGCTTCCCTGAACTCTGGCAGCTCGGTGATGCATTGCGGACTTGGCTCGCCTTCCGAAATGTAGGCCAAGCACCCGGAATTTTCACGGCAGCAGCAGTTCTCCTCCTCAGTTGGCATTAGCTCGCACCGATTGCACGTGCACCAGGTGGAGACGCCGTCCATGCGACATGGTCCAGGCTCTTCATCCGTTGACTGGTTCTCCCAACTGCCGTCCGAATCCCCATCGTTTTCGCGTGCTTGCCTTTCCAGTAGTTCCTCCTCGGTGTACTCGGGCTCGTACATATACGGCATTATTGTAGCCATTGTGTGGTAAAGAAAGTAAAATAATTTACAGAGATGGTACAGGTGTTCACAAGGCCTAGAAGCGGCGAAGGTAGCTGACCAGAGCACAGAAACGAGTCACAGAATACTCAAAGTAACACAGAGAGAGTAATGGAATCGAAAATCTGCTGCTGTGTGTTGTGAAACGGTGTGTTTATACTTATTGAGGAAAGAGGCGTCCTGCCATTTCCATGGCGACACTTCATTAGCTGAGGCGCAGCGATTGTTGACACGAAACGTGCTTTGGCATTGGGAAATGGGCGGTACGCGTCTGCTGATGTCAGGCTCAGGGGCTGTATTGTGAGATGATCTAAGACCCTGTGTACAGCAAAGGAACATCGCGTGCCTCAAAACGAACTTTTTGGAACGTGAGCAAATAAAAATGCAAATCGCTGAATATTCTCTAAACATTTGATGTCAAATAAATGTACTTTACCAAATTTACAATCTTGCGGTTTGATTTAAAAGTACAGTTTCATATTCCGAATTGTGGCGCGCTGTGTTGTGAGCTGATCTGTGTTGGTTTCCGGGTTCTGTGTGGAGTCGCGTAGAAGACGCCTGGGCGCGTTTGCCTACGCAGCACAGTCACGTCACGGATAGAGGCGGGGAATATGAATGTTTTGATAAAGTCTGTTTCAGGGGCGGGGGATATGATTTAGTGCCGCAAACGCAGGTGAGCCAGGTCGATGGGGGGAAATGATAGGATTATCACAAAATGGCGGCTGATTTCGAGTGCGTTAATGGACGAAAAGTCGGGTAAGGTCCATAGGAAAGTTTTCTACGATCTACCGATTTATGCTTAAAAACACATGGCCGAACCATAGGGACAATAAAAAAAAAGTCCCGGAACTATCCTTTAAAATAGTACATGTTATGAAGGTCCCAAGGTGGTGTCTATTCAATGCGGATTGCTAGCAATATAGTTTGTTGATGATTAACAGCTGTCCAATACGGTGCTAATGTCTTTTGACTTTCCGTTGCAAGTACCTTTAAGCTAACCATTTAGAAATGTCGGAAAATAAACTGAAAATATTACTGTTTAAAAATGATTTTTAATAAAGGTTAGTGTTAAAGATTGTCAGTGTGTTGGAGAAGCTATCACCTAATTGCATTGTACCCATAGCACCCTAATTTCACTTCACGTGAGCTGTACACAATTGTTCTTGCACCTTACTTTAATTTCTAGACCAATAATCGGAGACTGTCAAAACATTCATTTTAATATTCAACGTATGCAGAGACGTATGAAATAGTAAGCACATTTCTGGGTCCGAGTAGAAATTCAGTGTTGGAACCCAAAAGGTGCTTTGCTTTTAAAGAATCAATCACAAAGTTCACAAGAGAGACACGAGATTAGTTATTTTAAAACAAAAGCTCAATTGCAGTGGCCAGTGGTGCAGAGAACGTAATTTGATTCAGCAAACACTTATCCAAGAAGCCAAAAGGTTCAAACTCTGTCGTATGAAATCAAATTGCTAGATTATGTGTGAAATGGGAAGCATACTTTTGATATGAGAAGCACAATGTTTCCACAGGGGCCCCGCCGCAAAACTTGCTTGTGTTTGAACATTTCTTTGAGTGATAGCATTTTACTTTAATTTATTTTTACATAAGCAGATTTTGGCAAATAGATAGCGCTCCCAAACTGCAAAACACTTTGGCTTGCCACTTCAGAGTGAAACCACATATTGGTATGATGTCCTCAATCGAGTGCCCTAGGTGCCAGACGAGTTGTTGATATTGGCTTCATTCATTGCTTGTGTAAGAGCCAACTCAAACATTGGAGACCAGCTAAGCTATGTTACTGGATATAATGTGATAAGCATTGTTTTGTAGCTCATCACATGTCAAAGGACTCCAGAATTATGTAATACAATTGCATTGATTCTTTTTCAAATGTTTAACATCTGAACGAATAGTGAAAGTTAAACAAATGAAGGTTCAAGCAGAGATGTAGTTTTATAATTTGTCGAGAGCCTTCTATGGATGGCAATTAAGTAATGGGTACATGATGCTTCCTCAACTCTAAATGCACTTTGCACTGAAAGGGAAGTCTTCCAGTTGTGACATTTGTTTTCAAGAATTTTTCAACGTTGTGAATTGACACAGGATGTAAGTCTTATATTTCTAAGTTTTTGAGTGAATTACATATCCCATTTGCATTAACCTGCATCAGCACAGTCCCTACCCATTGAGGCGGTCCACATCCTCTGCTGATTATGAAAATATCATTTATTTAAAAAACCCATCCTCCCTAACATCTATTCCTAAATGAGGGATTAGACAATAGTGACTTTCTTTGTACTCTAAAATAGGTGCCTTGTGGCAAAATCCGTCCCTCACTCACATTCCACGCCACCAAACCCCTAATTTCCTCTCTCATCTTTTCCCGCCTCTTCTACTGCTCCTCTCTAATCTTTGGACTTCGCGCATCTCAGCTTACCCCTCTAAAATCCATATACCACTCTGCTGTCCATACCCTTTGTCTCCTTACCTCCCCTGACTCCATCTCTTCCTCGCTCTCTCACCTTGGCTAGCTACCTTTCCACTCACAACTAAAGTTCTACTTTCTCTGCCTTGTCTTCAAATCCCTCCATGGTCTTGCTCCTCCTTATCTCTCCTCCCTCCTCTCCTTCTACTCCCCCTCCCGCTCCCTTCACTCCGCTAACCATTTCCTTCTCACTGTTCCTCCTTCCCCTTGCGCTTCCTCCCGTTTCCGCTCATTCCAACTCCTTGCACCCCTGCATTGGATCTCGCTCCCTCTTACAATCCGCTCTACCACAACCTTCACCTCATTTCGCACTTCCTTTAAATCCCTCCTCCTCCATTCTCCTCCTTGAAAACTTCTCCTCTGCCCTCTTCACTTCCCCCCACCTCCCTGCTTTTTACCCTCATCTGATTCCTCTCTCCCCTCTCCTACTCCTCTCTTTTCCCCTTCCATTCTCCCTCGCCCTGTCCATCTCCTACTCCCTCCACCTCCTCCCTCTCCCCTTTCCATCCCCCCACCTAAGTTAATTTCTCTTTGCACTGTTTTTTGAATGATTCATGATGTAAATTTTGCTCTCATTGTTAAATGTTGTTGTTATATTGTATTTTGTTGTTCCACTATACAGCGCCTTGGCATAAAGCGCTATATAAATAAATAAATCAATCAATCAATCAATCCTGGGTTTGACCGAAATCAGGATTTCCACTTTAAGGTACAGGCTTGGCACTCATAAGAAACATCTGATGGAAGTCCTTAGCAGGGCTTTTCCCTTTGCAATATCTTGGGGGCTTTAGGCTGTGATTATGGTCCAGGGATGTAGGATAGCAGGGCCATACTGTACTGATTTCTGATTCACTGCTTATGTTGCAAAAAGCTTTCTGTTTTTATTAAACATGCTTGCTGGACTGAATTCAGGAATATCACTCCAGAAGACCCGACCAACACTCTTGCAGTCTTCAAAACTACCAATTACAAAGATAAAATTTTCCTCTCGTTCATTGGGAGAGTTATTGAAGGTGAAGCACTCACCACACTTCTCAACATCATCAACACATTCATCACACAAGACAGCTTCCCAGATGCACTGAAAATGGGAGGGATTATCCCTGCTAAAGAAACCCACACTCTGTCTAGATAACCTTGCCAACTGATGCCGTACCATGCATCTCCCCTTCCTCTGCAAAATGAGTGAGAAGCATGTTTCCATATAGATACATTAATCAATAACGAAGCCCAGCCTCCTACAGGACTACCGGTGAGATTTCTGATACAGCACACAGACTAAGCACCCAAATTAATGACAACGCTCTACACATCTTGGACAAAGGGGACTCCTGCCTACTCATCCTCCTCATCCTCACTCTTATGATATGATATGATTGGTTATTTATAACGTGCTTAATACCCAGATGTTTCTAAGCACGGCCCCAGGGATCGAACCTCCGTTGCTCCATGCCGCCTTGCTTTCAAGGTGAGCACTTTGCACCTGAGCTATCCTCCCGAGACACCTATCCTGCCTGTGACACCATAGACCAGAGAGCTCTCCTCAACATCCTCACAATGCGTATGGGTTTTGAAGGAACGATCCTTCAGTGGTTCACATCATACCTCTCTCATGCAGATGGGATGAAAAACATCCCAGTGCTGCCCTACAACCCGTGGAGTCCTACAAGGCTCTATCCTCTACCCTGACATGTTCAAGTTCTACATGTAGCCTCTGGGAACCTTCTCATCAACACCAACATCAAGGTACACCAATTTGCAGATGACTTACATCATAACTTAAAGATGAATTTCATCAATCAATGCTGCCTGCTCTAGCACTGTCTGTCCCTCATTCAAGCCACAATGTCAAACATTTGAAGCTCAATCCTACAAAGACACAATTTATTATTTTAGGAAATCATACAAGCATGTCCAAATCCACAAGTGACTTATGACATGAAGCTCAAAGGGTTCACACCTCAACACTCAACCAATGCAAAATCGCTCAGCTTTACTATTGACTCTGACCTTTCATTAAAAATGTTACTCCCCATAAAAAAAAAACAAGCAGCATGGTAGCAGCGTGCACTCCTCTCCAAAGCCAAGCCTGTCCCCCGACCCAGGTTTCTGAACTGCTATCTATGCCTGTTTATCTCCTAAATGCACAGTGGCAATGTCCTACTCACATGGGTGCCAGATGTCACATTGGTCACTCTCAAGCATGCACTATCACGATATTATGAAAGTCAAAGCACATCACCCTAATCCTCAAGAACCTGCACTGGCTACCCATTCCAACACACACCATGTTCAGGATTGCCTGCATCATCTACAAAGCAGTCGCAACCAAAACACCACTCTACTTTGCTCAGAAACTCACCATCTCCAGAGGCTAGTTCCCCATCAGAGGCCACAACATTGCCAGACTGGAAACAAAGAAGGCAAGGGGCAAAGGGGGAAAAACAGGAACACCTGAAACAGGCATTTTCCTGCTATGGACCCTTTCTCTGGAACAAATTATAAATGCAGATACCCTGCACTTCAGGAAGGGCCTGAAGACCCTACTCTTCAGAGAACATCTTGGAAATCAATAATCACTCCACTGAACCCTATTCTGCCCCTCTAGTGTTCCCCCATCTCCTTCCCCTTGTCCATCACAGCACCTCAATCACCTTTGTACAGTGCTCTTTTGTTTCCCAACTAGGTTTGCGCATTATTCATTTCATACATACATATATGCATGCATGCATATGCACCTACATACATACACTGTCAAAGGTACAGGTTGGGCATGTGTTCTTTTTTTTCTTTTTTTTTTTTCCATTCACTTATTCATTTTCATCCGATGGGTACAACATGTATTTAGTCTTTTGACTCTGTGCTTGTGCTTTCAACACTTTCACAACAATCGTCTGCTCTTCAATCAGGAAAGTGCACTTGATCCTGTCTCACACACATTTTGGACACATGGAACCACCATATGCTCTGCTGACAGACTTCTTTGTCTTGGACAACCGCATTCGCACTTTGGGACAAACAGCACGAACACCGCGTCATCCTGGGCAAATACCACATGCCTACTTGGGAGCTTTGCAAACATTCGTTGGGCCTGTGTTCCGGCTTGGAAAAACGATTCCACTTTTATTATGTACTCTCAAGCTACACATTAACTTCCCACTTTTTCTTGTTTTACTGGATTGGTCTTTTTTCTTCAGTCTCCCACATAAGTGCATCTTTGACTCTTACTCTGACAGGACTGCAGCAGCTATTCCATGACATTTTTGCTTTTGTTCCTGAGGCTGCTGGGGACCAGGCTATGCAGATTGATGATGTGTACATGTAGCTTATATTCTAACCTTCATCATACCAGCAAAGGCGAGTATTAGGATCCACTGTAGGTAAGGCAACACAATGAGAAGAAACAGTCTTCTACACTTTATTGGAAGTTCACCAATCTAGCACACTCAGAAGCACACCATATGGCAAGTTATTTCTTGTTGAGCAATCAGTGAGTGATGAAAATCGATGTTCAAAGGACTGTAAAGTGAAGGGTACTTGGTATGTTTTTGGTATGTTTTCAGACAGAGCCTATATCAATAAGAATTGGTGGTGGCAAAAGCTAAGGTAGCTAACACAATGAGAACATACTTGTATACATACCAATGTAAATCATCCCCAACCATCAATGGAATGTGTATCAAAGTATCCATACAAAGTAAAAGTATTAAGAAAAGCATACAGAGACATTGGGTTATCCTCAGATGTGAAAGTAAAATGCAGGACATTTTTTTAGCCAAACCAGTTTTTGCCTATAAGAGAAGTAGTCATTTGAGAGAGTTATTGTTCTGTGCTGGTCATGCTAAATGTTTAAAAAAATGACAAACCCTACATACTTTGTCTAAAAAGCAGTCACTGCAATAACATAACAAAGGGAATGTGGTCTTTCTTCTGAAGACAGCTGCATTGATACATTTGGGATTGTATGCAACATTTGATACATGTGACATTGTTCATTCTATTCATTGTTCATATTACATGTATTATGTAGTCCAAACCCCTAGGAAGACAAACTTGAGGTGGAATGAACAAAGGTCTAACAACAGAACTCATAATCCCAATTCTTCTGTTGCTCTATACTTACGTTACATGATGTATCTGATTAAACATTTGTGTTTTCAGATTCTGCAAGTCGTTGGTGTTAAAGGGCCCTGCAGTGCCTCCGGGCCTTCCATCCACTCAGTGGATGTAACTGTAGCCTCTACAGTCCCTTGCCTCCTTGCACTAACCCGGAGCTGCAGCGCTGCCATGCGCTGCACTTTTTCAGCGCTTTTTTGCCCTGTACTCTCCTCCTTTCACCTTGCACTTCTTGTTCTTATACTTGCACAATCTGAATGACACAAGGCTTAGTAAGATCATTTGTCTTGTCCTCCCTCTGTCTTCCCACCCTTGTCTTGCCGCAGTGGAAACACTTGTGTATAGGCGTGTTGCAAATGACTTATCATATCAAATGTATCCAAAGGAAGCTAGAGCAAAAAGAAACATATTGGAAAAACAGATTAGATGCAGATATTCCAGAGGAATGAACGAGAATCCACTCTTTCTTCCTACTCGCCTGCTCCACTGGAACCCACGGCCTGTAACAATCAAAGCCAGCACAACACTGGATCTCTTCAAAGCTCGGCATACACTTCACTTACTTGCTTAACAGGGAGCTCCCCCTGCCTTCTCTCCTATCCTCCCTACCTAACTCCACGACTGTCTCCTGTGACACTAAACAATGCCATTTTGTGTATTTAGCACTTGCCGGCTTAAATTAATCTTACCTTTGCAAGTCACCCGTTTCTTGTGGCAAATGCCACTTTATCTGTGTCTATGACCCCAGAAAACATGCCCTCCACTGGTTTGAATGAAATTACCGCTATTTGCAATTCTTCTACCACTGCCTTGCTACCTAATGATGCAAATGCCACTTTATCTGTGTCTATGACCCCAGAAAACATGCCTCCCACCGGTTCGGATATGCCACCCTCGACCATCAATGTCACCCCTGAACCGCACCTCAAATGTGCCCTCATCAATGCCCGCTCCATCAATGCGCATGCACTAGACATCCACAACCTTATTACCACCCTAGATCTAGATCTTCTAATGGTCACCGAAACTTGGCTACATGAAGCCTCAGGCCCCGCCCTATCCCTCGCTCTCCCACCTGGCTATGCCATCACGAGACAAGATCGCATGACCACTGGAGGCGGTGTCGCACTCATAGCCAAAGACTCATTCACCATCAGAAAGGCTGACAAAACTATCAACAATAACAGCGACTACCTTCAACTAAAACTCACCATCTCGCACCAATGCACCATCACCCTACACCTCATCTATCGACCACCAGGCCGCCTAGGAGACTTCCAGGCCTCCATCACCCACCTCCTGGCGGACAACCTCAAAAAGTCATCCAAAGCCATTCTCCTTGGAGACATCAACCTTGGCCTGAATGACGCCAAAGACCCTACAGCCAAAGCACTTGACACAGCTCTAGCCACCCTAGGATTCGTCAACACCATCAACAACCCCACACACACCCTAGGCAGATCACTAGACTGGATCACCCACCACAATTGCCCCATCACAGTCACGGGAAACACCCCCACCCAATGGTCCGACCACCACACCATCACCTTTAACATCCCCACCACTACAACCACATCCCACCCCCCTCCTCCCTTGCCTCCTGCCCTTACAAGGAGTGCCCGTCAACTGACCAAAGAAAGACTCCTACCCTTCTTACAGGGACCTGCCTTCACAGCCCCATTCTCCAACGACCCGGAAACTCTGGCAAAAAATTATGATACGGCCGTCACAGCAGCAATCAATACCATCGCCCCACTTAAACTTCGGAAAACCAAACCCACTAGACACCCAAATGCGTGGTTCACCCAAGACCTTCTAAAACTACGCTCCGACAAATGGGCAGCATTAGCTCTTTGGCAAACATCACGGGATGAGAAAGACAAACTCAACTTCAAATCCCTTGCAATTAATTACAAGAAAGCCATCATTAAAGCCAAAGCTAAATCCTTCGAAGAGAGAATTACTAAGGCCAAGTCGAACACCAAGGAAATGTTCGCCATTTTCAGGGAACTTGAGAACCCCACACCCACCCCCCAAAACTTCACTAAGGACAAAGAATGGTGTGACAACATCAAAACAGCCATGCGCAATAAGATCAGCTCTCTCCAAGCCAAAATCTTGAACACCAAACTAACACTCTCCACCCATACTACACCCTCCCCACCACCACTGCCCCCATCACCCACTGAGGCCCCACCCACCTTCTCGTTTAAAACCATCCAAGAAAACGACATGATCAACATTATGAAAAACATAAAACCCTCCAATTGCAAAGGCGACCCCTGTCCTGCCTCCATCATCAAAGACTGCACAGACACCTTGGCCCCTTTTCTAACAGCCTTCGTCAACGCCTCCTTCACCACAGGGAGAGTCCCCGCCTGCCTAAAGGAAGCATGGGTCCGACCCCTCATAAAGAAACCCACACTTGACCCCACCTCCCCTAATAACTACCGCCCCATCACCACTGTCCCTTTCCTCCTCAAGATTCTAGACAAAGCAGCCTACCTGCAGGTCCAGCACTTCCTCGAAGAACAGAACCTCCTTGGACTGAGACAATCCGGCTTTCGCCCTAGGCATGGGACAGAGACCGCCCTACTCGACCTAAAAAACCAAATGGACGACGCAAGGGACCAAGGCAAACCTGTCTTGCTCCTTCTCCTGGATCTGTCGGCAGCTTTTGATCTTGTAGACCACGACATCCTCTGCCACCACCTCTCCTCCACAGCCAACTTCTCTCAAGAAGCCATTACATGGATCACCTCCTTCCTCCAAGGCAGGACCATGTAGGTCTTCTCTGACCTAGCCACTGCATCACCCTCTATCATGCTATGTGGGGTGCCCCAAGGCTCCTGCCTCTCCCCCACCCTCTACAACATATTCACCCGCCCCCTCTTCCTCATCCTTGACGCCATGGGCATCTCTTACACCAACTACGCCGACAACACACAGATCCTTCTCACTCTGACAGGCGACTATGACACGGACTCTGCTACCCTCAACAACATCTACAACACAATTCAAATGTGGATGGCTATCAACGGCCTCTGCCTTAACTCCGACAAAACTGAGCTCCTACTCGTAGGCTCCCCTGACACCATCAAGAAACTTGACGCTCAGTTCAGCCATTTCACCATTGACTCAATCACGATCCCAGTACTTGACACGGTAAAAACACTAGGCGTCTACTTAGACTCCAATCTATCCATGACCAGACAAGTAAACGCCATTGCCTCCTCGGCCGTTTACCATGCAAAACTCCTTAACGCAATCAGACCTTATCTGTCAAAAGACACTTGCACTAACATAGCCAGGGCCATAACCGGCTCGCGACTTGATGACTGCAATATTCTTTTCCTTGGGACCTCCAACAAAAATCTTGAGAAGCTCCAAGTAATACAGAACAATGCCCTACGTGCTGCACAAGGCATTGCCAAGAGAGAGCACATCACCGCTGCCAGAAAAGCTTCCCACTGGCTCCCCATAAAGGAGAGGATCTTATTCAAGGCTCTAAGCATCACCCACAAATGTGTCCATCTTGCCGCCCCAATGTACCTTTCCCAGAGGATCCACCTGGTCTCCTCCACAAGACCCACTAGATCACCCTATGCCAGCATGCTCTCAGTACCCAGGGTAAAAAGGACCAGAGCAGGGGGCTCCAGTTTCCCGTACCTCGCTGCCGTACACTGGAATACCCTCCCTAGCTCCCTGCGCTCTGAACCCTCACTGACCGCCTTTCGGAAAACCCTGAAAACGACCCTGTTCTTCTAACAATTACATGGCCTAGCCCTCATAATTGTATTGTATCATGTATTATGTGGTATATCTGATCACAGGTCACTGCCTCACTGTAACTCAAGGCACAACCTGCACACATTGTAACTAAGTCTTCCTTGCAAGTAACAGTGCCACAATGCCCCTGGGCTGCCTGCGCGCTATATAAATTTAATAAATAAATAAAATAAATAAATAAATATATACATTTTGTTTGTTTGTTTTGTCCTGGTCTATTCCTATTCCTTTTACTCCATCATAAGCAGGGACACTACTTGTTCTAATCTTTTTGCTATTGTACAAGGAATGCTTCGACATCTGTAAAAGTGTTACTGTAAGTAAATACAATGCAATACAAATACACATGCAATCCACTGCACTATGCTCACTTCATTGCTGGCAAGGAAAATAGCAGGCATACGTCATTGTTGTAGTGCATATGCATTGTGAAAGCAAGTAGATGGAATCGGGTTACACTTGTCCTGCGTAAGTGAAGAGTATATTTTCAAAATGCATCATAAAGTTTATGGATGAGAACAAATAGACTTCTCTGTGTCAGACTATTTATGTTATGTACTCCAGTCCATGTGCCTTGGTTATGCAGCCAAAAAAACATCTTCCAGTCTAATTAATTATGTACTATGAGGCTTATTGTAATTGCACGTTCCATTACTGTGCACTATCTAAGTAATTTTAAATCAAAATTACATTGGATGGTCAAATAAATAAAAATAAATAGATAATACAATTGGAGTCAAAGATCCTGAGCTTCAACCGATTCGTAGCCAAAGTTCATGATTTCAGAAATGTTTGGACCTGAGACCCCCTCTCTTACTCCCTCTGCTCTGGATTATGCGGGTCCACCTTTCATATGACGTCATCCCTCCAGGCATCTCCTTCTGAAAACTTGCTTTGCCCTGGTAGAATGAATGATTTCTGGTGCTTAAAAGGAAACCCACATGAGCTTATGTCTACCACAACAATGAAAGAATTGCACACCTAGCCTTACAGTAACCCTCTGGCATAATACAATGTGCCAAGAGGTGTCTTCTTCCACACCGATAAAATCCACTGAATTCCATGGATGATTTACCAAAACTCATTTCAACTACAAGACACATATTGCAAAGAATTAAACACAGTATTATTCCAAAGGCACCTAGCTTGACTAATGAAACCCTATGTACCGAACACAAATGCACATTACACATATTTCTAGCACCAGGTAATCAGTAGTTCATGCATTTGTCTAACGTAAAAGGACTATGAAAATGTGTCCAATGCACCTCCTTCCTGGTCAACACACTCTTGCTCTTTCCACGGTCCAGCAAATATTTGAAGAATTATTGCATACTTTAAATAAAGCAGTTTCCTTCAAAAAAGCCAACTTACATGCACACAGGGCTTTTAATTTCCGATGTCCAACAAATCAATGGCAGACGGAACCAGGTGCAAGCAAGACCCCAATCCCTTCGGTGTACCAAGGAAGAATGCACGGCTGTGCTTTCATAAATCATGCCTCTGATGCTTGTGTCACAACCATATCAAAGCCAATACACTCAACTATATTCCACAATTGTTCCTTAACCTTACGAGTATAATCACATCACCCCTTATACATTCTTTGTCCTGTCACAATAACATATGTACCTTTATGTGTTTCACATTCAAATTCTTCACATTCCCCATCCAACTACTGCCAAACACATTGCAGGCGCTTTACTCTTCAGAGAGGAAAACAGGTGGCACGTTGGTCATCACATACATGTGGTGTGGTTCGCAGTACACCTAGACCATTTGCTTTGGCACAACGTTTCAATGAAATGCTACTACGTAAGGCCAATTTCATATGACAATTGACCATAGTGTTGGCCTGCTCCAGCAATCAATTCACTCAAGGATATGAACCAGTTGACAAATGCACATTTGCACACCACTGCAAGCACAGAATACATGCACTTCATAACCTTCAATGATCTAGAAAGAAATGAAGTGATACTTTTGCCACTTATATCCACTTATGCCAATGTGGAACCAGTCCAATTCCATCACCTGTCAGCAGAGTTCAACCAGTCACACTGGACCTGCCCAGAGTGGCCATTACTGATCTACTCTTATATCCCAGAAAAGTCTCATTCATGGTCGTCTTTCCACTGATAGGCCCCTCCTGTCTTTAGCAATGCCATGAGAGGTTTGGTCCTTGCTGCAAAGTTAATAACACACTTCTAATAGTACTCTGCCAACATTAAGATTGAGTGTCATTGTTCATTACCATCTGCTAGCTTACCAACATCCACCAACCCCACAGGCGGTCTAATTCCTTATGAGGACAATGTGTGACCTAGTTATATTACCTCTTTCATACTAATTGTACAGTTCTCTCTCTGAATCCATACCAATTTATGTAAGTCTCTCAACATAAATCTGTGAGCATTACAGTATGTGCATCTTAAAATACATTGTCTTGGAAAAATAATATGTTACTGTACTCTAGTACACAGGGTTACCCTCTGAAAGATCAATCAGTGGTCTACCTTTTCTTACTGATTGATTGTGGTAGGGTGGCCTTTATTCTTGTATCTCATAGTAGTGTTCTTCCTGAGGCCACATTCTGAAATATTGGCGAGTACCATTGTAGAGCTTGTATCTCCCCCTACTAGTTATTGCATTGATCATGCAGCAAGACCTCTGACACTGTTAGAACAGTCTGCAGTCTTTTGTGAACTTGCTTGGTTGACCGGGCCAGATATTTCCACAAACTCTTGTTGTCTGCAAGGGCCCACAAGTGTGCTTGCTCGCGTATCTGAGGATGGTCACTGATGTGGAGCAATATGTAGAACTGGACAGTCATTCTTAGAGCTGTGTTGTTTATGTTTCCCCCGCTATGCTTAGAACTCCAATTCCTTGAAGAAACAGTGTCATTTTGGTGGTGTCATTAAAGATGGAGAGAGAGATAGAGCGCTGGTTGCTAGAGTCACCAATCTACAGGAAGCCCACAGAACGAAGATCACTCTCAATTCAAGTATCCTTTGCAAGGTCAGGGTTGTTGTGGCTTTCTCTGTGGCTTTCCTCCTCCCTTTGATGGGGCTAAGCGTTGGTGACAGGGGGCTCATCCACATATCACCCCTGAGGTCATCATCTGCTACCTTGGGGAGGTACCAAGCACAAAATGTGCGCTAATGTATGTCCCCAGAACTACGCAAGAGCCTTCACCACAAAGTATCATGATATTCGACCTCTATAGGACGTTTCTGTCATCACCACAGATATCCAATATCCTGTCTATATGTAGGGAGGCACAATAATCCACAGAAGCAGGATGATTGAATAGGAACATTGCTGATGATGTAGAATGTGTAGTCCTCAGCACAGAAACACGTCTCTGCATAACTGAAATAAAATACAACTTTATTAAGATTTAAAAAAATACATTTAGACACTCATCCACATATATATTTTATCACCAGGTACAACTGATAAATAACTTCCAGAAACACACATTACACATATAAGGTCTCCCTATACCATAGAATGTTGGATGAACTACACAACATGTTGCTGTTGGGAATCTGAACGACCACATACAGTCTACATACTGTGAATTTTCGAGATGACACACAATATGTGCTTAACCCATGAAGGTATGCATGACCACAAGTATTGCTTACATAATTCCACCTATTTTACGTCCTTACCACTCTCAATGAATATTCCCCAGTAATACTATCTGATAGACCCCCTTTTGCCATACTTACCTTCTCTTTGGTAAGTAGAATGCTACACTGCATGTTTAGTCTTTGTTTACATTTTGCAAATAACCAAAATAAAATAAATAAACATGAACACATTTCCAATTAGGACTCACAATTAGGACTCACAGACGTACCAATATTTGATTCCATAGTATTTGAATTTGAATTTTGAATTTCAATTTGTATTGTACTTTATATAGCGCCTGTGTCCAAAGCACTTTACATAAGAAAGACAACGGTACATAAAATCAGCAATGCAAATCAGCATTCAGATACTTCCGATAGTAATCATTCAGAGTCCTGAAGCAGGTGAGTTTTTAGAGAGGAACGGAACAAAGAGTATGAAGTAATGGAACAAAGAGACAGAGGGAGCAAGTTCCAATGAAGAGGAGCAGGAAGCTGAAAAGAATGAAAGCATGATTGAGCACCGGGTGGGACGGGGAACATTCAGTCTAAAAAGACCAGAAGAATGGAGAGAAGGAGAATAAAATGAAAGGAGAGATGCAAGATAGTCAGGGGCAAGTCCGTAAAGGGATTTAAAAGCTAGGCAAAGAAATGTATATTTAAGCTGAGAATAGAAAGACAGCCAGCTGAGTGAGGCAAGCGAAGAACAGATTGAGTCTCGATAAGAGAGAAGGCAGAGTGAGCGAATAGAAGAACGGTAGATTGATTTAAGAGGATCGAGACATGAACAAGGAACACCAAAGAACATGAGAGAACAATAGGATAGTCGAAAGAAAATTTACAAAGAGATAAGAGGTTTTGTGACGTGAACAGTGAGAAAAGGGTTGTCTCTGCAGATATTGTAGAGATGAAATCGACAGGCACGAGATGTAAGGGAGATATGATGGGCAAAGGAAAGATTAGAATCGAAGTAAAGACCAAGATTACGGGCAGCGGGAGAGATAGATAAAGTAGAGGGAGTAAAAGAAATAGAAGAGGGAGGAGACTGTGACAAGAGAGTGTTAGCAGGAAAGAATAGGATTTCAGTCTTTCATGCATTTAAAGTAAGAAAGTGAGAGGTCATCAGGATTTAATGGTAGAAAGGCAGGTTTATTTATTTTATCTATTTATGCATTTGTACAGCGCACACAACCCATAGGCATCTAGGCTCTAAATTAGTATTTAAGGAGATGGTATCAAATTTCCAATGAGTTTAAAAATATGTTTACCCGTTTACAAATCTTCAAAAGCAGACATTATTGTTACAAATAATACATTGATCATCATATTTACATAGTATTCACGGCCGAAAATCACACAGATTTACAGATTTACATTTTTTGGTGTTGTTGCAAGTCCTCCTTATAATATGTACAGGATTACAGTAGGCTATTGCTGGAGGTTAGATCTGAAGAGAATTTTTAACTTTTTTCTGAATAACCAATATGAGGTGTCATTTCTCAGATGGTGCGGGAGGGCATTCCACAGTTTGCTGGCTATTACTGGAAAACTGGAGCCTCCTGCTTTCTGTCTCCTCAATCTGGGTGTACTGAGCAGGTGGGTGTATGCAGTTCGGGTTGGTCTATTGGAGCTGACTTTTCAAATGTTTGTTTATTTGTTTGTTTGTTTGTTTATTTATTTGTATAGCGCTCCAGACCCGGAGGCAGAAGGGCGCTTAAAGAAGTTGTTTACATGGCATGAAATATACATTTACAATATACAACAAATTACAGCATTTATACACATAGTTGAACAGAGGGAGGTGTGGGCACAGATCTAGGTGGGGTACGTGCTACTCTTTGTTCAGAAGCCATCCGATAACATGTTTCCTGATGATCTGGAAGGACTCAGTAATTTTAATGTTGGGTGGTAAGGTGTTCCGAAGTTGGCCGGCAAAGTATTGGGAAACTGGTACCTCCAGCTCTTTTTAAGGCGCATCTAGGCACCGTCAGGCATAATGTGTTGGAAGATCTGGTGGTTCTGGTATCTGTTTTCAAGGTAATTAGTGAGCTAAGGAGGGGCTAGGTGGTTTAGTGCCTTGTATGTGAGGCAGATCGTTTTCAAGTAAATTTTTTGTCATATGGAGAGCCATTTGCATGATCTCCTAGTTGAGGAGATGTGCTCTCGCCTAGGGATATTGAGTGCTGCGTGTAGTGCATTGTTTTGGAGTACCTGTAGTTTGTTAATTATAGATTGGTTGGCACCTAAATACAGGCTATTGCAATAGTCCAGTTTGGACTGTATGAGGGCTCTGGCAAGGGTAAGGCAATGATTAGGTGATAGGAAGGGCCTACTGGCTCTAATAAGGTTGCCGGTGTAAGCGGTGGCTGAGGCAATCATATTAGTTTGTTTAATGAGGTTAGAGTTGGCATCAAGGTAAAAGCTGAGCGTTTTCACGCTTTTAGCAGTAGGGATGGTATGACCATCGTTAATGAAGTTCTCGTATTTAGGGTAAAGTTTGGACAGGTTACTGGGAGAGCCGACAAGGAGAAGCTCCGTCTTCTCATCATTCAGGCAGAGGCCATGAGAGGCCATCCACTCCTGAACGATGGAGAATATTTCATTAATCCAGGTGACGTTTGCCAGGTAGTTGCCTGTGATGGTGAGGAGTATCTGGGTGTCGTCTGCATAATTCATGTAGGTGACACCCAGACGGTCCAGTTGGTCAAATAGTGGCTTTGTAAATATGTATACAAAGTGGGGGACACACAGGAGCCTTGTGGGACCCCACAAGTAAAAGGGATGGGGTCTGCTGCAGCTGTTGTAGAAAAAACACACATGGTTCTGTTTGTCAAGAAGGATTGTATCCATGTGATGGCAGGGGAGGAGAAGTGAGCTGCAGTGGCTAGATGGCTACAGAGAATTTTGTGATCGACTAGGTCAAAGGCCGCTGAAAGGTCTAGGAGGAGTAGGATGGCGGCATTGCCTTTGTCTTTAATTTCATTAATTCTGCTTTTGAGGTCAACAAGGGTGGTTTCTGTTCCATGTTGAGGTCTGAAGCCAGATTGACGTATCCCTAGCATTTGGTTGGATTCCAGATATTCCTGGATTTGGAGGTAGGCTACTCTGTCCAGGATTTTTAGTAGGAATGAGACTGTGTTGATGGGTCTGTAGTTGGTGGGTATGGTTGGGTCTAGGGTTTGCTTTTTTAGGAGTGGGAGAACCCAGGAGTGTTTTAGGTTGCTGGGGACTGAGTTACTGATCAATGAAAGGTTGATCAGTTTAGTGATGAAGGGGGATAGGTCTCTAGCTGTGTCTTTTATGATCTGGGCGAGGAAGTTGTCCCCTTTGCAGTTCGAGGGTTTTAAGGTGGTGATTATTTTTGAACTTCAGCCATAGTTACTTTCTTGAATGTGAAGGCTGAATTGGTATCAATAGGTATAGGTGGGCTATGGTTGGCAGGCTTGTTGTGGAAAGTTGTTGACGTTTGTCCTGTAATTTTATTGTTGAGGGCGTTTTGGATGCTAGTGCACCAGCGTTTGTCTTTCAAGGAGGTGTCTGTAGGAGGAGTGGGATTTTCTAATTCTTTTAGAATTTTGAATAATTCTTTCAAATTCAATCTGCCTGATCAATCCTGACGTTGTATGCGTCATTTTTGGTGCAAATTATTTCATTTTTGTATAAAGAAGATATGTTTGTGAGATTGGATTTGTTCTCCAGAGAGGGAGTGGTTTTCCAAAGGAGTTGAGCCTTGACTTTCTTTTTTCTGAGTAGCTTGAGTACGGGGGTGTACCACGAGGTCAGATGAGCTATTGGTTTTTCTTTACGCATTTTCAGCGGGGCAATGGTGTCCATTGCATTGGCCATGGAGCCATTGACAGTGTCAATAAGTAGGTTTAGATCAGCATTGGCTGGAAGTGCGTTAAGGGTGGGCAGGATCAGGGGTAGTATGGCTTCAGCAGTAAAGTTGCATTTATTTCTGGTGGGACAAGCTGGTGCCATAGGGTATTTTTTGGGTGTTACGTGATTAATGTTAACTTCAAGAGGGATGAGGTAGTGATCCGTCCAAGCAAGGGGTTGGGGCTCCTTACAATTTGTGTTGCAATTGTATGTTGCTACCCAGTCGATGATTCTGCCTTTCTGATGGGTGGGGAGGGTGTTAAGGTGTGCAAAGCTGTTTTCTGTTAGGGCATTGGCAAGTGATGCAGCAGGGGCGTCATTGGGATCATGATATCCAAGGTTAAAATCTCCAAGGATAATGCTTTGTGCTGATGGCTTGGAGTTTTCAGCAATGAGAGAGGTGATGTCTTCTTCAAAGACCCCAGTGGGGCCTGAGGTATTCATGCATCCTCTGCCAGCCCAGCTGATGGAGGAAAGCCTACTGGCCTCCTCCTCCACCGAGGCCGAGTAGAGGCTCCAGATAATTCTTAGTGCTCTCACACGCGGTGATCACCCCAACGACGAGCCGCTGCATGCAAGTCTAGTTGCTTGCATTATCTGACTCACTGAAGGTATCTGTGCCTGTGAATTTGATCTTCTCCATTTGTCCACACGCGGTTTTACCCGCTCTAAGATGGCGGCCCCCCACCGTCCCATCGGCAGCCACAGCAAGAAGCTGCACCCACCGCCTGCCGTCCCATTGGTCGAGGCGCCCTTTGTCTGCGCCAATCCATGGCCGGAGGCGCGAGCGGACTCACCTCCAGGAAGGCCCACACTAGCAAGGCTGGAGCCTGTCCAAGCCTGTCCTGGCCTATCCTGCCGTCTGCCAGGAACCCTGCCCAACTGAGGTCCCATCCCAGTTGCAACCCGATGTCAGCGGAACTTGGAACTCCCACACCACTATAGGAGCAGTGCCTTGTCTCCTCCCGGTAAGGCCGCCTCCACCCATCTCCCAGAAGCGATATAGACTACCTGCACTACCTACCCCCTGTAAACCTGGACCTAACGTTTGTGCCTCTGGGACCAATGCTAATGCAACCTGCCCTTGAACTTTGTACGTGACCTGAGTTCACACGTTATACACGGAGCCCTGCCAGTGTGGCATACCCAAGTCACTACGGCTAGCCCACAAAGCACCGTACTCTGCTGCCACTTGAGAACTGCAAACCTTCACATTGTGATCATTGCACACGCTCTCATATACCTTCTCAGCCAAATGCATCCCTCCTATCTATGCGTTGCTCCACTGCAACTTTGCTCATTTGTATTACTCTGCACCCAGGTGTCGCCTCATAGCAATTTAGCTCATATGCACTACTCCGCATCTAGGCGCTGGCCATCTGCATTCTAGCTTAATGCAAATCATCTTGCCTCTAAGTTTTACCCCCCTGCAATCCAGCGCAGGTGATTCACCTTGCACCTAGGCGTTGCCCCCTTGCAATTTTAGTCAAGTGTATTACTTTGTTTCGAGGTGTTTAACTCAACTGTATCACTTTGCACCTAGGCGTTGCATCACAGCAACTTAACTCAAATGTATTATTTTGTATCTAGGTGCTAGTTTATTGTATATGCATTTTTAGCTTAAGGAAAATCATTCTGCTTCTAGGTGTTACCCCGCTGCAATTTATCTAAAACGTATTACTATGCATCTAGGTGTTCCCTCACAGTAACTTAGTTTGAGTGTATTACTCGGCATCTAGGTGTTGCCCCACAGGCCTGCCCTACCTAGGTCTCTCTAGCTATACGCAAACCCCCTGCTGATGTCACTCCTCTAACAAGCTTCACAACCTACACCACCAGCACTGTGCTACATCTATAGCCAGACCATGATCACCTGGTTTTCTCTTATCATGTTCCCCTTCTGCATCATGCCAGACAATGTACCTTGTAGCGGGAACAGTTACACAGCCTTCAAGGACGGCCTAGCCAAACTTGGTTGCCTAAGACACCAGCCCATCCCCTGCCCCCCTTCCCACCTACCCTTCACCCGCATCCAACCACCCCCATAATCATAGCCGTCCTTACCAACGTTAACAAAACTACCAGCTACCGTAAGCACAATGTTCCAAGCAATGTCTCACCCTCTACCAAGCCTAACTACACTAAACCATATACCATGACCATCACTCTACGCAAGACACCAGGATTTACGCCCATTATCATTCCGAACCTCACAGACCGCAACATTAGACTAGGCACTAGGCTCCCCATTACAACTAGTTGGCCTCCCGCCAAATCCAACACCAAAACTAATAAGAAGCACGAGGCACCTAACAAGCCCAAACTACTCCCACTAAAAGGAGCCCTACTCAATGTCAGATCCCTTGCAGCTCACCCCACTGAAATCTCCGACATCATTCTAACTAATTATCTTGACTTCCTAGCCTTAACTGAAACCTGGCTTCATGAAGCCTCCAGCCCATTCTTATCAACAGCGATCCCAGACAAATACTCTATCCTCAGAGTTGATAGACCCAACACTAGGGGGGGAGGCGTAGCAATCATTTCCAGATCCACCTTAGACTTTAGATCAATCTCCTCAGTGCCACTCAAATCCTGCGAGCTACTCACAGCAAAGTTGCAAACCTCCCCCACAAGCACGATTACCTTTCACCTCATATATCGACCCCCAGGCCATGTGAGGTTGCTAAGATAAATGGGCGCCTTCTTCGCAATACATTTGTCAATCAGTGTTAGGATTTTGAATTTAATTCAATGAGAGAGTATGAATTTAATTCAATGAGAGAGTATGATGAATATCGGGGGTAAAGGATGAGAAGGATAGAAAGCTGAGTATCATCAGGGTAGAAATTGTGTGAAAGTCCAAAAGAAGAAATAATAGGGGCAAGAAGATAAGTATATAAACATAGTAGAACATGTTACAACTCTATGGCTCATGATCTGAGGTTCACCCTTAGTGTGCTAAGTATCTTTCCACAAAGAGACAGTAGATACCTACCTGGCCACCCTCTGCCCTTTCGGGTCCAGGTACCTTCTCACACTGCCACCCTCCTGCTCTGCCTCTGGGCCACCTCTTGCACCAGGGCCTGTATCTGTACCCATACAGTCCCCACCCACTCTTCTTCTGCACTTATCGGTATCCTATAAAATATCCCCACCAAAAATATGGCCGTTTTTCTCGCCGTAGGCAATATTTTTGGGGAGGATATTTTGGGGGAGCAGGGTTTGCGGGGGAGTCCCCCGCACATTTTAAAATAATACAGGGGTTGCGGGGGTGTCCCCCGCATGGTCCATGGGTCACTATTGCCCCAAAAATATGGCAATATTTTTGTATCGTGATATTTTTGCAGGGATATTAACACATGGAACCCACTTATCAGATACACCCTATCTGACTAACCTAGCACTTTGCCACCTACTGGCTGCACTACCACTGTTTATCACCTTATTCATTCATTTTACTTTTATTTATTTTGTTCTCTCCTATGCTCTGCACTTTCCAATTTCCTCCCCCCTTCCATGCACTTTCCCCCTTTTCCTTTCCCCATGCACTTGCACGTTCTCAATGTCACTGGGCCTAGTAATATCGTTGTTTTTGTTTCTCCCCTTTTTCCCACCCTTCGCCTGTCACGCTCTGAAACACCTGTGTATTTGCGCGATATAAATAAAATATGTGAAACACTTGTGTATGAGCGCGATAGAAATAAAATATCAATCTCAATATCAATCATATGATATCATATCATGTTAAGTTTCAGTTTATCTTGCCCAGAGAAATATATATCAATGGAAATTTGATTTTAGCAAAAAATGTATTCCGTGTATATTGAAATCATAGTGGTTGGGGTGCTCTTGTTCTTATCAAAACATGCATCATCCATGCTTTGGGGAGGGGTTGTTGGGTTCACACATGAAAAGTGGGACTTAAAGTCTTACTATCTCGAAAATATCTCTGATGTCCAGTTTCTTGCTCAGTTGCAGAGTTGACCTAGCCGCACAAACCTTCGCTATACTGATAAAGTATGACCTAACAATGATGTTATTATTTCAAACGTGGGCCACAAGATTATTTTGACTGTGCCTTTGTTCTATTAAAATCTTGGCAACTCCAAAAAGGAGGAATTTAGTGGTGTTGTGAGTCAATGTAAACTTTAATTATTTGGAAATACCACAGGGTTTATACAAATCATAATCTGAGATAGTCCAAAGTGTCTCTTCCGTTCATCTTCCCCACTAGTGTTATATCACGTTTTGTCCAAGAACAGCAATTACGTTGTTTGTAAGATTATAATACTTGCTGTAATCTATTAGTATCTCCTAAAATATTCCTGAAATATGGGTGCACTCTACTACCACTATCATTGCCTGCCAGGTAGAGGCTTTCGATGTATACTTTTAAACTACATTGTTGTGAATTGTGATTTTTAAATATCGTTTACGCTGCGCGCTCCCCTTTCCCAAAGATTCCTTCTTGTGCTCTGTTGCCACATAGCAGTCACGCGGGCCTTTCCTCCCGGCATCTTAGGAGACTCGAGTCTTTTGTCCATTTCTCCATATTGGGCGACACGTGACTCTCCCGGCTGTAGTTAGTGCCGGAGATGTCGCAGAGGGCTTTTGCCAGGTAGATGCTGGCGCTATATAATTTTAAACTATATTGTTGTGTATTGCGATTTTTAAATATATTTTACACTGTGCTCTCCCCTTTGCCAAAGATTCCTTATTGTGCTGTGTTGCTGCTTAGTGGTCACACAGGTCTTTCCTCCCTGCTATTTAGGAGATTGGAATCTTGTCTCCATTTCTCTGTGTTGGGCGGCATATGACTCTCTCATCTGTATTTAGTGCCGGAGATGTCATGAAGTGCTGCTGCCAGGTACATGCTGGCACTCTATATTTTTAAACTACATTGCTGTGTATTGTGATTTTTAAATATCTTTTACGCTGTGCAGTCCCCTTTCCTAAAGACTCCTTATTGTGCTCTGTTGCCGCAACGAGGTCACGTGGGTCTTTTCTCCCCGCCTCTAAGTAGATTGGAGTCTTTTCTCCAGCTCTCTGTGTTGGGCTGCATCTGACTCTGCCGGCTACATTTATGTACTGTAAAGGTAGACATTGCAGTGGTCGAGTTCAGTGGGCACGCCTAATGTGCGCCGAAGGCAAGCGAAACGCATGCTTGTTTGAGCTTGTCCGTGCTGCGGACGGGCTGTGGTCCCTTCCACGCCACACTTTGGGTGTAACTTCTACCTCAACCATTCTTTCACATGAGGTGCTACTACAGCTTGCCTCTGCGGATACTGTCTGGCCTCCTAGTTTTCCTTTTAGCTCTATGGCTACTTTAAGGAATGACCATTTAGTTAATTTGTCCTGCCTGCTGCTTAATGCTAGGTCTTTGGCAGCACATTCTCTTGCATGTAATGATCTTCTCTCTGATCATACTCCTGATGTGGCCTGTATTACAGAAACATGGCTGGGTGAGCACTCTGGCCCTGCAGTGGCCCAAGCCCTGCCTGCTAGCTATAACATCATCCGCAGGGAGCGGGATTCTGAGCATCCGGGGGATGGTGTTGTCATGGTGTACATGTTGTCCTTATCTGTTGTCTCTATTCCATTGGAACACTCTTTAAAGATGAAGACTTTGTTGGTGCGTATCTCAGTGAAGCTCTCAGCCTCCTTCTATGTTTTGACTGTCTATAGACCACCTCATCATGATTCCTCTTTCTGCGATACCTTTTTGGTATTCGCTGCTTGACTTCAGATTAAATATTCAAAATTAAGTATACTTGGTGATTTTAATCTAAGGATAAATAAGATTGAATTTCCTTCTTCTGCCCTTTTCCTATATGGGCTGCTGGACCTTGATCTTCAGCAACTCGTTGTGGGTCCTACACATTGTATGAGGAATACTTTGGAGTTGATCCTGTCAGCTCCTGAGCTGGTGACTGTTTATCCAGATACTTGACTGGTCAGGCCATCTATTAATTAATTTCTCGGTGGAGGTGAATATGCGGACTACCATCCAGTCCAAGCATAAGATCTTGAAACGGAACTGGCACTCATTCTCCTCAGATCAGATGGTTGTGGAAATCATTAATGACTGTTCGGAAATTGCAAGTGGTTGATTTATCCTCCCTTGCTTCTGTGTACTCCACCACAGCAGAACTGCTTGCCCACCTTAGATTGTCTAAACACTGGCCTCATCTATCTGAGCCCGGTTTGATCAAAATGTAAAAATGCTAAGGCTCAAACGTAGACAGGCTGAGCATAAGTGGAGGAGGTATTACCTCGCCGCTGATCGCTCGCTGCTCCGCACTGCCAATTTGGTATGCCATAATGCTATCATTGCAGAAAAAAAGAAATTCTTTTCGGACGAAGTTGAAGTGGCTATTAATCAGCCCAAGGAATTATTTGAGGTTATTCAAGCTCTTCCCCCCCACAGATCGGCTCAGGGTCACTCCTTCTCAGCAGCTGTGTGATTCGTTCTCTACATTTTTTGACACTGAGATCCTGTCTTTTCGTAATTCAATTGCTGTGTCTGATCTGAAAAATATCCAGTCGGCTCCTACTCTTTATATCTGCATCAGCTAGTTTCTGGTCGTTCTTTCTTGTCTTCTCCTCAGAGGATGTAACACAGGCCACTAGCAGACTGAAATCTGCTTCGCTGTCTGATTCTATACCACACTTCATCTGTAAAGACATTATGCCTAGCATTGTATTTTAGGCTGTTCAGGCAGTGAATCACTCCTGCCAAACTGGTTCTATTTCTTCAGATCTCAAGCATGTTTAGGTGATCTCTCTTTTAAAGAAGCCTTGACTGGACTCTTCTGTTATGTCTAACTTCCATCCAATTCCCTTACTCTCTTTTTTTTATGAAACTGCTTGAGTCATTAATCTCCTCTCTTCTTCGTCAGTTCTTGGAAACCTCACATTTCTTTGTACCTTTCTAGTCTGGTTTCTGCCCCTCCCATGGCACTGAGAGCATGCAGGCCTCTGTTGTAGATTACCTTGCACGTCTCTCTAATCAAGGTGGAGTGGAGGCACTGATACTATTAGCTCTATCGGCAACCTTTGATACGATCGACCACTCCATCCGGCTTTATTGCCTTGCCGAGGCGGGAATTGCTGGGCAGGTGCTGCGCTGGTTTATTTCCTTTCTTTCTGACCACACTCAATCTCTTTCACTACCACCTTTTCAATGTTCTCTCTCACTGCTATGTGGTGTTCTTCAGGGTTCTGCTTTGTCACCTATGCTTTTCAACAGATATATCCAGTCTCTGGTTGTGCTCATCCACTCTCACGGCCTTCGGTGCTACTCGTATGCTGATGATACCCAGGTAATGCTTTGGCTTGACCTGTCTAATTCTGGTCATGCCTCTCAGCTGCGGGAATGCCTGGGGGCCATGGGCTGTTGGATGAGCGATTACTGTCTGAAGTTGAATGGGAACAACCAGAGGTTCTATTGGAATGTCTATGTTCTGATTTTTCTCTATGGACACCCTCTTTTTGGCCCCTCTTATTGGGACTATTTCCTACTCCACTGACATCTGTGAAGGATATACACTTTAGGCTGTCTTCTGACTCTATCTCTTGAGGCACAAATTGCGGCTATGTGCCAGTCTGGGCACTATGACCTTAGAGTCTTACGCAAGGTGCTTTCCTTCCTTCCTGTGAAGTTGCATGCTCCCGCAGTAGGCTTGCTTGTGCTTAGCTCAGTAGACTACTGTAATTCCCTTTACCTAGCACAGCCTCTATACCTTATGAGCTGTCTGCAACACCTGCAGAATGCTGCAGCTAGGCTGGTAACTCGGTCCCCTTTAGCACACACATTTCACCCTACTAGAGCCTACTAGACTGGCTACCTGTTGTGCAGAGTCCTGTTAAAGGCTCTGTGCATAGTCCATCAGGCTTTTTACAGCACGGGGCCACAATATTTACAGCATAATTATGCCCCTATGTGCTTAACCGCCCTTGCAAGATTTGGCTACTATCCCGGTACCCCGGATCTGTCTTGCCCACATGGGTGGTCGGGCGTTCTCTGTGGTTGTGGCCAGCCTGTGGAATTCTCTTCCATGGTCTCTGCAGTCCACGCAGGACCACTTTTGCTTCCGTTGTCTTCTGAAGACTCTCTTGTTTAATTGATGTTCCCTTGTTATCTCCTGACTTGCTGTTAGCGCCATGATGCCATTAGGCTTATGCTGCGCTATATAAATGTTTATAAGAGAAGAGAAGGTAAGAGGGCAAATAACAACGATCTAAACATAAATGAGGGATGTATTATTTATTGGACAGATATATACTATTTACTTGTGCTAGAGAATTTAATTAGCCCTTTATTTTTCTAATCTGAACATGGGCTTGTACTTTATTTCCAGCTCATGCAATTAAAGTTCATTGCAATAAAATGCTATGTAATGTCAAATGTATTCATCAAGTAAGGACCCCTTTTCTCCAACGCACAAATTGGCAATAATCGTCCCAAGAGTAGCACTATCAATTGAACTGAGAAACATGGTGGCCTCTATGCATGCACATGAACGTGTATGAGTGAGAGAAAATGTAGTTTTTCATTTACCATGATACTGGCATATAATATGGTTTACTATACTCACAGGGACAGCCCACATGCTCTTCCTGTTAAAAGAATGTCAGTTTGTATCTGCTACGAGCAAGTTAGTCCTGCTCATTAAGTAGTGTAAAGGCAAGTTCTAACTTTACTTTGGTCAACACTTGGTCCGTCTTTAAAAGTAGACTCTTTATTGGACTTTTCCAGGTAGAACTGCAACCTTAATAGCTACATTTTCTCTTAAAACCATTACAATATTTCTTAAAACCTAAAGGTGGCGCAGTTTTAGTGATTACCATCTCACACCCAGGCAACACCAAGCCTTGACATCAGCAATGTCTAAATGTTTTCAATATCTGGAGGAGAAGATGAGGCGGCAGGCATAACAAACTTCCCAATCTAATTGCAACATGGATGGAAGAACACTCATGCATTATTCCCTATCCCCCTGACAGTGCTACGCTGCTCTGTGTTCTAATGATTGGACTCATATGATGCATTCACCCCCCTCTCTGCATTAGAAGAAATGTATGCTCCCCACTTAATGTATGGAGGGTTCCCAAGCATCTGCTTATCTTTAGACTCTACTTAGAACAAATCATACTGTACCTCTGCTTAAGGAAACGTATTTCCAGGGTGAAACCTAACCTCACTTATTGCATCACATTCGTCCTGGAATTTCAGCAGCTTATTTCCTTGTCACATTCTCTGGATGACTAACACTAGGTGGTCTACTACAATTGTTCATGTTTGCACCAGTCTAAACTTGTATTGTACATCCTTGCAAGACACCAGCATCAAGCAACCCCTTCTCTGAGGCCACATCAATGTTCTCATTCTGGTTATACCAAGTCTGATGACACACAGTCCTCCCTCCTACCCAGTTGACTACTATTACTCAACTTGCCTCAAATGAGTGTACCAATGGTGTGGAGGGTTGCCCAGAGCAATGCCAGATGTTCAGATTCATTTTAAACCGTCCAGCTATCACCTCTTTTGCTTTGCTGTAGTCACCCTGAGTGGGATGGGTATGCCCAGATGTTGGTACCGTGCCTGCTGGGCCTAGAGACCCAAGTTACTGCTCACTGATGAGGCCGCATGGGGCCAAAACATCTTTGGAGATGCTGGTGGTCTTGTGCAGAACGGGTGTGACCAAGCAGTTTGGGCTGGACTGCCCTTTTTGGGTTTGGACCAAGTCTGATTTTCATATGGTCTTTCCCCTTTTGTAATGACTGGCAGGCGAAGAACGATGATCTGAAGGGTTGCCCAGAGCAATGTCAGAGGTCCAGATCAATTTGAATCCTTCCAGCCATCACTACTTTTGTTTTGCTGTACCCACCCTGAATTAACCACTTTACCCCAAAGTATAACCCTGTAGTAGCGCCTACCATAGAAGTCTCCAATTCTTTTGTTCCAGAAGCATTAGATGATAAATCTTGGCAGCATAAATGTGCTTTATTACTGTTATACCAATGCAGGGGTACAGGTGGCCACACATCTCAGAGCCAGCCAGAAAGCTCCTGGCCCAGATCTAGTCCGTAAGGACTTAAAGGGGATCAATTAGTTTGTGTCATTGTGATATGATAAGTTATGTTATGATATAATATCATATCATACATATAGAATAGCACAGGGGCAATGCGCTGGTCTTGGAAGCAAGATCACGCAAATCAACAGAGGTTTGAATCCTGGATACGCACTTAGAAACCGAACTCAGGTACTTTTTTAGGTGCGTTATAAAAAAACAATGAAATAAAACGTTAAATATGGCATTTACAAAGTGCTTGTACACAAGTGTTTCTAGGTGCATTCTGGTAAACATTCTGTGTTTACTAGAATGTTTAATGCAATCACTTTGATTGGTTATCTTCCACAGAGTTGGAAGAAAGTCATTATTATCACGATTTTCAAGAAGGGGGCCAAGCCTAGGATATATGTTACCAGCTATTCGCTCTTGTTCATTCCTCTACAAAATGCTTTGCCACACTTATACACAGCAGAAAGAAATAAGGATTGGGTTAAAACGTGTCATTTACTTTCTGGCAAACTCTCTGTTTTTTGTGAAGTCGTGGGTACAAATGAACAGAAGCTTAATTATTTTTCAGGTATCTGACTGCTGCCTTCAATTATCAGTAGTCAAAGCTCTGGTTTGGCTCATGTGAATGGGCTTTGCTTACATTTGGGAGACTACTGGGTGGTCTAACGTTGGAAACTACTCTTTCAATTAGCAGTGCAAAATCCTTTGCAGTGGCCACATATGGTGCAGATGTTTGTGGCCATGTAGATGCCCGGCTCATACAGATTAACGAAAGTAACTTCTGTGTGGTTCTTATTTGATCTGTCACCTGGTGCCCAGACCATCTGATGCTCCTAGATTGTGGTCTAAGCTATGGCTAAACATTTTTAAATGGCTTATAACTTTGTTGCCGTTTGACGAATGTGGACAAAGGTTTTCAGAAAGATTATAGACCCAATCTTGAATGTTTGTGTAAAGTCTGAATGGATTTTGTCAAGCGGGGGGGGGGCTAAGTTATATGACTATTGTATGTATATACATTTTGACACTTTTGAAAGAATAAAACAAGGGCTGATTTCAAGCAAATGTGTGCTTTGGCAAGGACCTTTAAAGCATGGTTTTGCAAATGTGCCGTGTTTTATTTTGACAAGTGTCATAAAGTAGGTGCACAAATAGTGATATACCTTTGGTGACTGAGGTATAACCTGGCTAGATTGTCTGGGTCATGGCATAAGGTCATGACCCGGACAAGCTGGCTACTGGCAATGACCGCGAAGGATGACAACTGGGGTTAAAGTGGACATGTCCACCTGGGACCGGCAATGTTGTAACGTTATTCGAACGTGGGATAGGTTTGAAAGGGATAACAATGTGCCTGTGGTAAATATGGTCATAGGGTTCGCTCTTCGCCTTCTGCAGGCTGCCATTGAAAGGGAAGGGAGGCTCTGTACGGAGCCCTGCCTTCCCTTTTCTTGGTGGCCATCTTGGGAAAGGACTTTCCTTCCTACAGGGGGACGCCGCAGGTGTCCCTGTGTAGGAAGAAAAATCCTTTTTTTAGCATCCCGGGTGCCTTCTTTGGGAACCTACCTCTTTGCTTCTGCATTCTCTCCCCCTCTCCCCTGCCTACTACTTACTAAGAAAGTAACAACCTTTCTGAGAGCATTGCAGTGGTTGGATTTGGTGTGGCGGCGCATGGAGGTGTTCCTGAAGGACTAAAGTCCAGGTAGTCCATGACTGAGTACAAAGTTTCACTCAGTGCATTTTACTTTTGTAGCTTTAGCATTCCCAACAGTGGTAAATAACTGCCACACCCATGATGCTCTTTGGGTGCTAGATGTAGGTACTTCCTCTGCCTCATTTTCTTGGTCCTCTTCATTGTCTTTGGAAGTACTGCACATTTTTTGTTGTTTAGGGCCGCCAGCTGGTGGTGGTAGTGGCTCTTGGGGAGGAGGGATGGCAATAGCTGATGCCATTTTTAAAATAAATAGCGGTTTTGCTAATATTCTCCCAAGTATGTGCTTTGTACTAGAAAATGCAAGATGAGCACACACCTAAATTCGATTTTTAACTAGCAGCAAACAATGCAAGATGAGCACATATCTAAATTTGATTTTTAACTAGCAGCAAAACAATGAAAGATGAGCACACACCACAATTTCGATCTTGTAACAAGCAGCAAACAATGTAAAATGAGCACACACCTAAATTAGATGTTTAACTAGCAGCAAACAATGAAAGGTGAGCACACACCTAATAATCAGTACATATGCACCTAAATACGTTTTTTTTATTTTTTTAAATGGAGGCACACACAGTGAAATGCAGGAGGTTCACCGATGGAATAAAACACACCTTAATTGTCACATTGATGTGACCAATCAAGTTCCAGGGTATCAGTGGTCCAGGGGTGAATATTGGTTTCTAAACCATCAATCAGCCCCACCCTTTAATACACCAGAATGGACCTGAACAGATTAGCATTAACAAGCAGTCACTTAAAATTATGAACCTCCTTGTCCAATTATGGTAACGTGGATGGTATGGCAGGCTTATCTCTAAATGTTGTGGATCTTTGGTTAGTTGCAGCACATGGAAAATACAATTATTACCCAGTGATAAAAGGAGATCCAGTCAAGGTTGTATATAAATATCTACTTTATTATTACACAACAATCTGACAACACTACTAAATACAACCCACTGTGTAAAGGAATGCAGAGGACAAACAGTTCTAAGAAGGAAAAAGGATGCACTCTGGATACGGAGAGGAGGGTGGTTGGTATGGTTGAGCCCCCTGTAGTCCACAGAAAAGTGGACTTCAGTCTTCCCACCACTGGTCTTTTTAGGGACCACTAACACTGGGATAGCCCAGGGCTGTGGGATGGATCTGTGACTCCCATGACAAATATCTTGGAAACTTCCTCCCTGATGGTGTCTCTTACCTTATCAGACATCCAGTGAATTTGGCTTTTCACCACCTTACTGTCTCCAGTGTACACATCATGGGTGCACCAATCTGCATGACCTGGAGTCAGTGAAAACAGACCGGCAAACTGTCAGTAAATGGTGACAGTCTGTCAGTTTCTTATATGACAGGTCAGTTGCAAGGTTGACACGTTCAACTGACCCATCTGTGGCTTCAGTTTGCAGGAGTTCTGGGAGGAAATCACTCTCCTCCTCAGTCTGTCCATCTGTCACTAATGCCATGAACAAGTCATCCCGGATATAATGGAGTTTGAGCCAGCTGACGTGAAAGATCCTGCACATTAGTTTCTGTCCTTTCATGCAAACGAAATAATTTACCCCACTGACTTTTTCTAGCACACAGTAAGACCCAGTCCACATGTCTGGAAGCGCAATGGGTTTGACAGGATCGATAATTCACACCCACTGGCCTGGAGAATAAACTGTCGCTATGGCCTTCTGGTCATGCCAGTGCTGTCATGAATCGGTGATTCCGACCCTTCTGGACCGCCTTGTCCCTTAGACAATGACTATTCCTAACATGGCCGACACCAGGGAACTGCATGGTCTAGTCTTTCTGATTCCTTCTCATGCTTCCTTAAAAATAGACATGCCCCGCGGCTCAGCACATCTCAACGCCACGCTTGTCTGTACTCCTTGTCCTGGCAAGTTGTGTACCTTTCTTCCCTGACCTCATTGTTTCCTTCGTTCCCAGCTAAGCCCCGATATCACTGCCCTCTTCCTGACATCCCTACCTGAGCGGTCCCACTACCTCCGCCTTGCGGAGTTGCGTGAGCTGCTTTTTTGGCCATTCCCGGTTAGTCCTTTCTTGTCCTAGACCCTTCCTGGATCCTCCCTGGAACTTTGAACTCCTTCTGACTCCTCGGATCTCCCGCAGGCAGGAGCCTCGGACCACAGCGCTCGCTACCTGCCAGCAGACTGGCTTCAGCAGAAACAAGACCATACCTCTACAAGACCCGCACCTCCAATAAAAAGAAATCTGTAAACACCAGAAAAAGAACAATAAGAAACAAACAGGTGAGTCATGAATCCAAAGACTCGGATTCTGACAAGTGCTTCATCAGCTCTTGATTGGCCTTTAGATTCTGTTGACTGAAGGACAAGTACATAGCCCACCACATCTCAGTGGGGGAATAAGGGTTTACCGCCCATCCCTCTCTCACTAGAGTGAGGGGATCTCATACAGAGTGTCCAAACAGAAGCTCAAAGGGGCTGAACCCTACTCTCTTCTGTGGCACCACCCTGTAGGTAAACAGTGAGCATGGCAGGAGAATATCCCATTTTCTCTCAAGTGCTCTTCCAAGCCACCTGTCATGCCTGTCGGGGTCTTGTTGAACCGCTCAACAGCCCATTGGTTTCTGAATGGAAGGCTCTGGAAAACTGGTAGGTGACTCCACATTGTTCCCACATGGCCATCATATACACTGATATGAAGTGTGTTCCCCTGTCAGAAACGACTTCCTTGCGAAAACCAAAATGGGAGAATATCCCAATCAGAGCCTTTACAACCATGGGGGCCTTGATACTCCTCGGAGAGACAACCTCAGGGTACCTAGTGGCATGGTCTACCACCACCAAGATATATCTGTTCTCTGAGCTGGTTTGGGGATCCAACAAATCCAAAATGTCCATGCCTATTTTCTCGAAAGAATGCCCAACTATAAGGGGGCCTTCATGGCACCGCCTGACTTGCCAGATTCTAAACAAGTCACGAAATACCAGACAAATTCCTTAACTGTTATGCCAAACTGGGTCCAGTAAAAGGGTGCAGACAACCGGTCTGATATCTTAGTCACTCCCATGTGACCCGCTAAAGGAATCTGGTGAGCCAAATACAAAGGATTTTTCTGTGGCCTTGGGGAATCACCAATCTTCCACTGCCCTCAACCTTAGAGTCTTTTGGTTCACTGTACAGGAGTCCATCCTCCCAGTACACCTTGAAGAGTCCAGGGGCCACACCCTTAGCCTGCTCCTCTGCCTGCTTCTGCAGGCCTGCCAGAGGAGGACACTCTTTCTGTGCTTTAAAGAAATCAGACTGATGTGGGCCACCAGAAGATGTAAATTCATCTAGCTTTGGCAGGCCCTTCAGGTCCGAACTTACCTGGTCCTCTACCTCAGGTTAGTGTGATGTGCCAGGCAATGCTTGAGTCATTGAGTCCCCTGCTACCAAATTAGGGTTCTCAGCGGCTACTGGCCCCTCTCCTGCAGGTGTATGCAGCTCAGCAGTCTGTGGAAGTGGACTAGGGGCTACCGGCCACATTGGTCCCTCACATAAGCTCTCTGGAAGCACTCCAGGCCCTATGGCTCTGAGAGTCCTTGATCTGGAAGCCTATTTGTCCTTGCATCTGTTGACTGCCGTGACTGTATCGGGGTCAGGAAGATCATCACCCAACAGACAGGGATGGAGTCTTTTACCACTACACGGCCACTGGGATGTTTCATCTCACCAACTGCACTCTACTATCACAATGTGGCACTTACGCTTTCTGTGAAACTAACTGATGCTTTAATCAGGCCCAGCATTATGCTGCCCTGGCTGCACCCAGTGCCACGTGACAGCAGTGACACTAGCTGTGGTCTCTCTGACCGCAGCAGTTTTGTGTCCATTAATATATACTTGTTCTAAGAACAGTTGAGTAGTGTTAGGAACTGGGACCTCTTCTGGAGATCTGGTAGGTTTCCAACTCAGTGTAACCGGTACACATTCAGCCACTCCTTGGCTTAGTGGGAAGTCCTCTGCTAGGAGGCCCACATTAATGATGGCCTCTTCCATGAGTGCAATGTTCACTTTGGCTTACTTGGGTAAGCCATTGCAAGCAGGTTCCCCTTTCCTATTGCCCAACTTCTTAAACACAAAACAACCTTACGGTTGTAAGAATGCATGTGTCCCAGTGTTAGGGGTGCCTGCGCTCTGCTTTTCTGAGTGTACAGCTAAACTAGAGTTGTTTGATTTTCCTTCATGTTTTGGTGACCTGACATAGAAGAGGAGTGGGTTGGTCCTTTGTCCTTCCCATCCTTGTTACTTTTCCTGTTCAAGGATTTCTCATCTGGGTTGGGTGTGCTCGCCTGAGCCCTTTTTCTGAAGTCGAATACTTACAAACGGGAGTATACCAACACTGCGCCCCTAACACTGCGACCTTGAAAATGTATCATTTTTTTATTTCAACACCGTTTACACCACATATATATGTGGGAGATAGTGGTATATAATGGAGGAAGGGGGCTATATATGTGGTTTAAAGGGGGGTCAAAATAAAAAAAGTCTGAAATTTCAGGATTGCAGTGATGGGGGTCGCAGTAATCGGAGAGATTCCTTTTAAACCTGTTGGCAGCCTTTCCAAGCTCCCCAGGGTCTGTAATAGTCTTCTCCACAAGATGCTGGTGTAGATCAACCTCACAATTCTTCAAGACATGTTCACATGCAATCAAACTGTACATTCCTTTAAATGTGTCAACTGAGTTACCCTCCATCCACCCACTCAGATATTTCAACAAGTGTGTATGAATGCTTCAAATGTCTGCCCAATTTTCTTTATGGGCTCTTTGAAGCTCTCAGAAGGTCTCTGATGCTCTTCAGATAGTGTTCTGGGATCTTAAAGAACTTTCTCAGAAATGCCGCCTTCATGCTCTCATAAACAGGCCTCTCCTCAGGAGTTAACGGAAGCATTGCAGCAGTCCCCTGGGTCAGTGAGCAACTCATAATGGCTGCATCCCACAGCATCTCCTCAACCTCCTGTACCAGAAAAACAAACTCAAGTGCTTCAAACCAATCGAAAATATCCTTTCAGACTTCATATGTCTGTACTAAATCATTGGGGATGTGGCACCGGGGTTTATCCCGGCACCTTAGTTTGAGCCACTGCTGCCGATTTCACTAGAGGTGGATCTGTTGGCTTCCTTCTTTTGTTCCGCTCATTTTGTTACTCCAGTGCTAGTCTCCTCTCCTCAAACACGAGATTTCTATCCACTACATTGTTTACCACCGTTGAGGCCTGGGAGATGCAGGATTCCACAGGAGCCCCTTACTTCCCTGACACACAGGAGTGTTGGGAAACCACACTTGCCCCCCTGAGGGACAGTTGGTGAGAAACACTACTCATGCTGTCTTAATCCCCATCTTCCACCAGCCCTTCTGGAAGCACTTCTTCATTCAGGTACACTTGAACCTAGCCGGTCCCCAGCCACCCTCACTTCTACCCACACTTGGAGGCTGAACAGCAGCTCAGGTGTATTACTCCTGGTGCTGTGGGGAACTCCCCTCTTTTGTCATAGGACGCGCAGGACATCTTTGCTCATGCCTATCACAGTCTCTATTTCAATATCCATTATTATTAACAAATACCTGCAGTGTTCTAAATGTTAACTGCAACTATACTTTTATCGTTGGGTGACTAAACTGTGTGCAGGGCTCCAACGAGATTCAACCATCTGACACCAATGTGACAAATCGAGTTCCAGGGTACCAGTGGTCCAGGGGTGAATATCGGTTTCTAAACCATCAATCAGCCCCACACCTCTACTACACCAGAATGGATCCTAAACAGATTGGCATAAACAAGAATGCAATTAAAATTATAAACGTTCCTGTCCAATTTTGGTAACGTGGATGGAACTGCAGGCCTATTTCCTCTAACGGTTGTGGATCGTTGGTTAGTTGCAGCAGAGCAAAACTACAATTATTACCCAATGATAAAAGGAGTTTCCAGCCAAGGTTGTATACAAATATCTACTTTACACAACAGACAATCTAACAACACTACTACACACCGTGTCCTTGGTTGTAGATTTGGAGACTGTCTGGCACTCCATAGGCAGGAAGATTCCTGCAGAGCCCAGCAGGGCATGCTGTGTGCTCACTTGGTACCGGTTCTGAAACGGCTGCAGGGTCCTCTGAGTTCTTGTCTCCCTCTTTTCCCTGGGAGAAATTTAGAGGAGGGATCTTGTTTCCCTCTTTGGATGTCCTGACCTTCTGTTAGACCCAGAATTAAACTCAGAAGTGGTTGCTTGACACGTCGTGAAGAAATTGAGTCTTTCTAACAATATACCCCTCAAGAGTATAAAAGGACAGATTGAGGTGATTATTGCCCAAAAATATTTGGTACACCCTGGTACCCGCACAGCTGGCTGCAAAAGAAAAAAAATAAGGATTAATGCAAGGTTCAAGGCAGTGGCGGAACTAGGCGAGAATAATAGCCGTTACTCACAAGTGACGAATGAGAGATATGACTAAGGTTTTCCAAGCTAGGATGATGAGTACCCTGGGAAAAACAGAGGTAGCAATTACTGAGGGCAAACAAGTTAGGGAAGAGCAAACGACTCAAACAGTATTTAGCTTACTGATAGAAGGATGTTAGGTGTCTTGGAGTGTTTCTGAAGAGAGGATTGCAGCAATGTAGGTGTAATCCCAGGAGCACAAAAGTCTTGTTGACTATTCCCGCCGGCACGAGGATGTCTAAACACATTATTTTGATCCTTGCGCCATTGCGCTAATGTCCCCTGAGTTCTTTAAAGTCTTCAGACAGGAGAAGAAGCAAAGATGTGAAGAACCGTTGACAAGTTCCAGATTAGTGCTGATCCAGTAAACGTATGCATTCAGGTAAGCGTTCCGAGTTGGCAGCAGGTAGGCGAGTTGTAGAGGGCTTTAAGGGTGTGCAGTCCAGTAAATGTTCCGAGTTGGCAACAGGCAGGATAAGCGTGTAGCAGGCTTAAGCCGGTGCAGTCCTGTAAGCATTCTGAGTCGACAACAGGTAGGCTAAGTGTGGCGGGCTTAAGCGAGGGCAGTCCAGTAAGCATTCCGAGTTGGCAACAGGCAGGCTACGTGTAGTGGGCTTAAGTGGGTGCAGTCCAGTAAGCGTTCCGAGTAGGCAACAGGCAAACATGTCAAGGCAAAATCAGGAGACAAAGTAAGGAAGTCGAAATACGGACCAGAGGATCGAAAACAAGGAAAACAAGGTAACAGCAAGACGTAGAGCTTTCAGAACAAATTCAGAAGCAGCGCCGTGCAGAGTCAGCGGGTTTATATGATGAACAGCTGACTGCATGCATACGCGCCGCCGTAATCTTGAAGGCATATGCATATACAATGGAAGCCAACGTTTCCATGGCAGCCCATAGCGTTCTCTGAAGGAATGCGTGCTTCTGGATAAACACGTTTTCTGAGGGCTTGGTTTGAGTCCCAAATGCTTAGGAATACAGGCAGATTTGCTGGAGGCAGAGGAGTGTTTCTTCTTGTGTGTAACTGGTGCATGACATGATGAGGAAGAACTGAACGGAACCCTGACACCTTCCTTCACAGGCATACGCTGTAAGGCACACTGCACCTTTAGCTAGGGTCCAAGGATGAGTTATTCTTTCTTATTTTTTGTGAAGTCTTCAGATGATCTGCTTATAGAGGGGCTCTGGCACTCTTTCAAAGTCATCTAGGACCCAGTGATTGGTGTAGGATAAGCCTACATTAGCAAACCAATCCTGGGGTCTCTGCCAACAATCTTCTGTATGCTTGAGGTCATAACCAGAGTGATTTGCAACAACAAAGGTAAAGGGGTGAAAACAGGAACAAGGTCTGGCCCAGCACTAATATGTTAGAGCCCTTCTCGCAACAGAAAGATCTCTGGGTTCACTCCCTTCTCCTACTAAATCCCACCCATTTTCTTGCCTGTTGTGCTCTAAGAGTCTCTCATTTTGTTGGTCCTCTGTGTGGTTCCTGTTAAAGCGGCAGATCTACTTTGAAGATGCTGAGAGACCAGACTCTCTGGCTCATGCAAACTACATTCTCATACATTATAAATGGGGCCTCCCTTGCGGGGGTGGCCTACTGCAACAAAAAAACTCAGACATGACAGTTCACTTCCATTTGTACTGAGAGGCAGGAACTGGCTTCAGGTTGACAAAGTTACATGTGAGAGGTTGTTGGATTTGCTGTCACCCAGGCTGACCATGAAAGGGGGAGGGTTTGTCTTCCCCATTCCTGAGGATTACATTGCACACTCCTCAGCTGTCATATTCCAACTAAATATGAGAGGGCGTGCTGTGCCTGTAGAGGTTTTCCAGCCTGCAGTACACAGGCCAATGCTTTGCAGTGGTGTGTGCATAGGAAAATTTGTGTGGTTTAGCCCCACACAATTTCTTGAGGTCATTCTACCATCATTCCAATTAATTAAACATTTAAAAAAAAACAAGGCGAGCGCACGCCCACCATGCGGATGGTTGAATTCCACACAACTGATAAGAATGGACATGTGATCATTATTTAGGCGATACTATATAGGAAGCCAAGTCATTGCCATTATTAAGATACAAGCCATGCTTATTTATGTCCTCTTCAATAACGTGTTATGTTTTTTTAAAGCAAATTAGGGGTAGGCTCAGGTGTTGTCCAACTTCTTTGATTTACCAGAAATGCCTAAATTAGCTTGTCCAAGTATCAGATACTTCGATTTGTGAGATATATGGCATAACCAACATGACATTTTTAGACACTACCCAGTTTATTTATCCTGCCATATGAGGTCCTCTGAGATTTTGTATTTCTTTTAATTCATGCTGATCTCAAAATAAAATGTAATTCTTTTTTAAATAAAACTCTCTCTTTAATCTAACCGCTCTGAGGTGACATCAAAGCTGCTATGCCAACATGGGTCTCTCTGATGAAGTCATGGATAATATACCAGGAACAATTTTTTTAACCTGGTTTTCAAGTCATGTTAAGAAATTAAACATATGTATATAAGTGAATAAAATTCCTCTTGCAATTTTAGCCTCCTAAAATACATCATTTGAGGTTTGATTATGTCCCAATCATAGCATATAGAAAATGAAGGGTGATGATTATTAACCAAATTTAAAATAAATGAGGGGAAATTGGTCATGTACTTACCGTTCAAAGCCACAATTAACAATACAAACATAGGATATAGAAGATATTTCATGATGGGCCTCAAACAGATGTGACTGAGAAATCAGGAATTCAAGAGGCTTTCCCTAGATTATCTGATAAACTCTTATTGAAGGATTCCATAACATCTGAAAATGACATTCAAACACATCTTAAATCAATTCTACTCACATTTATGAACTTGCAACAATTTAACTCTTTGTCCTCCTTGTCATCATCCGCCCCCCCCCCTCGGCCCCTCCCTTACCTGCCGGGTTGGAGCCTCGGTGCTTGCGCGGGCTACGGATCTCTTCCGCTCAGCCTCCGGCGGCACTTTGCCACTTGTGGCGTCCTTGGCGCATCTGTCCTCACCTGTCCTGGGGCAGTGCAGTGGTGCCCACCCACGATACGGGCACTCCAGGAATCCAGCGTCCCGCAGCAGGGGGGTCACATGAATCGAATAGCAGTCACGTGACCGGGAAGATGTGTACAAATCAGTCACGTGACTGGGTGGGCAGTCACATAACCCAGAATAGACGCTTAAAAAGAGCGTTGGTCCGTATTCTCATTGCTTCTCAGCTGTTTTCGCCAGCAAGTCGCTATCTGGACCTTTTCTTGTTGGATCTATGGTATTTGGACCTTGTTTTTCTGCTTCCTTGGATCGCTTTGGATTTTCCCACTGAACCTAGTATACTAGATCTGTGCTGACCTCTGGACTGCATAATTGGACTGCTACCTGGATTATCCTTTGGATTTGTTTGTTTTGGACATTCTTGGAACTTCAAGATTCAAGTATTCAGCCCCACCTTTACCACCTTGATTACCAACATCCCGCCCTCCATTCCTTCAGACAGGAGCAGTTAGGCTCCACACTAGCACCCGTTATCCTTGGGGTAGGTGTTTATCATGTTTCCTCTTCACCATTAGTCATTGCAGTGTTCTGAGACTTGCATTCTAATTTTGCTTTCCTTTTCAGCCACCCGGGGACCCGGTGCTTCCTGCTCCTGCCTATCTCCTGCGGCCCCAATAACTGGTCAGCAAGTAATTTTACTCATCTCTGACTGGTACTTGGGGACGGAGACATTATAATCTTTGTCATGCTGCCCTCTCCAATCTAAAGAATGTAAAAGGTGGTAAGGCTGTATGGACTTCCAAATTAAATGTGAGTTTTTACAAAATGATCTTTCCTATGCCATCCCCCACATATTTGGACCCATATAATATCATGCAGCCCTCTCCCCAAACTTTGGTGGAAAACAAATAAATATTGGTCTTTTCATTCCAAATCATTAATATACACATTGACTCTAAGGTCTATGTTGGTCACAGAGCAAATATCAAAATGGAAACCGTATTTGGGGTAGAAAAGCATGCTTTTGTAATTAAACTGACATCATCGTAGATTCCAAAAAGGCATTGTATCATGTTTGCGGGCAGCATCTGTGGGTCGAAATGTTGAAACAGACTTAGCTGATATGTTGCTGCCATAGATTACTGCACCACAGGTCTCTTTTTGAGCTTATATTATGCTGAACAATCAATGTACACCTTAATGTGTAATTGACTATTGAACAAACGCCATGGATACCCACTGTGCCAACTATTATACACAGTAGAACCATTTGCTGCTACAACGTGTCACTTGCTGACCTTTCCTAAGGTGGATATTTGAAGTTTGAAAACAGTTTGTGTTCAATATGTTGATCACTACCTGATTCACCCTTTAAGATATTAAGTAATAATCAAAATTGCAATAGACAGAAAGACAGACAGATCAAGGAACATTGAACATACAATCTAATAACACAAATATAATTTACAATTATAGTAAATTGTTGGGATTAATTATAGTAAAAACCACTATTTTGTCTCAGTTTCTGTTTTCATCAATACCACTTTTGGTCCAATCTCTTTCCCCCCCAAATTACAGTCCATAATTATGATCTTCGCATTACTTGAAAAGCTTAGGATTGTAGCAACCAAATGTACACAACAATGTTAAAAGGTGGAAATGCTGTTTACAAACATACTGTTAATATTATCTTGTCGCATCTCTTCATTATTTTCTAATTGTATATGTTGACCTGTCATCTTGGCTAATATGTGTAATTCTCTCTCTATTACATGGCCTGCAGCATCGGCCATGTAGTTATGGATAAATTGCTAATCCCATAGGAAGAGCACTTTTTGGGCGGCTTATAACTTCGCTCCCCCTGGATGAATCCTCACCAAACTGCAGAAAAAGTATATGGCCCATTCTGAATATTTTTGCAAAGTTTGGTGAGGTTTGGTCCAGGGGGGGCAAAGTAATAGGAGGGGTCCCAAAATGTATTGTTTTGCCATAGACATAATTGGAAGAAACTTTGCTCAAGCCTACAGCTCAAACCGCTAGACGGATTTCCACCAAATTTGGGGCAGGAGTGGCGGGTTATTCCCAAAAGCGCGCTTTTGTTAATTTGGTGTAAATCCGTCCAGTATTTTCTTTTTTAAATGACCAAAATGTAAGGGAAAACAATTAGTGATATCTATGTCTGCTCCCCGGACACATTTCCCCTTTTGCTCCTCGGACAGGACACTGATTGGCGAATCGGCTTGCGTCATGTCTGCGGACAGGCAATGTGTTTGCTGATTGGCTGGAGTGAGGCGTGAGGTGCATCACATTGTTTCGGTGCGCCCGCCATCTTGGATCCATGGACATCCACGGAGAGCGCAGCGGCGAACAGAGGCAAAATGCAGTTTTGGGGAGTGTGTTGGTGTGCAGGAGTGCTTGGGGAGGGTTGGGGAGTAAGAGATGGGTGAAATACTGTATTTGTTTAGGTGGCAAGTGCCCCTGATGTGTTCGCCGTGTCCGCGGTCATCGCGGCTGTCTGCGGACATAATAAATGCACTACTAGCTATTTTACTTTAGTATGATGTTGGTTTTGTGTTGTTAATAGAGCACTTATTGTAATTAATATCCCCTATAAGCAGCCCACATACCAAGGTGAAAATATTTGGTAGCATGGGTATGCTGCGATGGTTGTGGCTAGGGCCTAGAGTCTTGGGTGCATGGCCGTGCAAGTTTGTGTACTGTTTCATTTGTAGAGTTTGCTTGTGAAGGTTTGGCTAGGCTATGCAGTTAAGATTGTACAGTTTGTAACAAGCACTGCAGCATAAGATACCCATTGAAGTAGACATTTTGGATTGTGGTGTATAGTAAGATGTTTGCTTGCATGGGTGTGTTTTGCAGCAGTGTTTGTGAGTGTATTTATTTTATACTTACTGGTTGAGTTGTTTGTGGTTGTATGCAGTTTTTTCATGATGTGGGTAATTGGACCACACAGACTTTTTTGATATCTGTGATAAAAAAAGATCATATGTTAGAGTAGGTAGTTCATAATGAGTTATTGCATTGCATAATAAACATTTCTGTATTTTTCTGACCCTTATATTTAGTACTTTACAAGTACTATAGTTCAAACCAGTGTACTGTGCAATTTGCTCAGTTTCTGTGTTTGTTTTCTAAATCATTGCGTCTGTGGGAAAAAAAAATCCATGATGGATTTTAAAAAAAAAAAAAACTTCTATGTTGTGGTAAAATATATTTCTTTCATTGTTTTACTGTGTATTTCTTGTTTTTTGCTAATCTATCTTTTGGCTTGTTCCATATTTTTGGGTTAATTAGATACCTGTTGGCCTATTCTAATTGTTTATTTCTACTTTTATGCTATCTATCTCTATGTTGGGTTGTTGTAGATTTTCTGGGGCAGTTAGATACCTGTTGCCATATTCTAACAGTGTATTCCTTGTTACATTTTAGTGGTATTTACTTATTTGTTTGTTTGTTGCAGAATCTTGAGGCAGTTAGATATATGTTGGTGTATTCTAACTGTGCATAGTTTTGAGGTTGAGGTTTTTCTTATGTTCATACACAGGTTACGTATTAAATTTTGCTTTTAAGAATATTAAGTAAGCGTTTACAACATTTGATGGTAATCTCTGCGTTAGAGTAATGGTATGGTGTCATCATTACATTCGAACCATCCACAATTCTTTTTTATATATGCAGTGTAGTGACCTGCATTGGTTGTGGCTCCTGCGTGGTAGATTATACCTATTGTTGTGAAAGTTTTCTTACCAAGTGATACTTGACCATGTGTGATTCCAGTCATCTTACAGTTTTTGGTACCATCTGCATTGTAACGGAAAAGCATTACTATTACATATTTGCTATGTGTCTGTATTTGTAAGGTGGAGCGATTATCTGAATTGCAGGTAATACATAATCTGCCATGGTTTGCATTTTGTACAAGTTGCTGAAATGGAATGGATTTACAATAAGGTATGGATACATACACAAAACGTTCATTAGGGACTTGTTCCTGTGCCACATGGCTGCAGAGAGTGCATGCATGTTTCCACATATATGCATTCTGGAATATTTCATTTATAGGTATGTTTTTTTTTCCAGTACTTGTACTAAATACATTAGAAATTCTTGTGGATCTTCTTGTGAGTTTATAGTGAATTTGACCATTCAGCACAGTAGTCCAATTCTTGTCTTATTCCATGAACACTGTAAGTGTTGTCAGGATTGTTGGTTGCATTTCTATGAAGGACTAACATTTGCAAACACAATTGGTCTGTATTGTGTAAGTAAATGTCAATAATTAGTGGCAATTGGAATAGAATATTTATTGCCACATTTGCGTAGCAATTTACACCAATTGTATTTGAAAATGTGAATGGACCTGACAGTTCTGTGCTGAAGTCATTTGTTCGGAGTATGCGTGTTGCTTCTTCGAAGAAGTAGTTGAGTTACTTTGAGCAGTAGATTCTTCTTTGGTTGTGGTACTTGATGAAGTATTAGCTTCTTTGACTTTTTTGGAGGAATTGCAGTGAAATCCTGTATCATTTGAGTTTGAAGTGGTTTTCTTTTACAATGTTTTGCTTTTTGCGGAACAGGATAGGTTTTTAGATTGGGGTGTAGAGTGAAAGCAGTCTATTGTATTCTAGAATGCAAGGAATATCAGCATTTACTTTACTTGCATCAAAGTTGATTAGAAATAGTCCATCAAGTGTACGTAAGCGTGATAGTGCTACATAGCTCATGCCTTCTTTAAAGACTGTGCTACCAATATCTATCAATGCTTTATCTAGGGTAAGACCTTGTGATTTGGGAATGGTGACATCATATGCTAGAGTTAGTGAAAATTGTTCTCTGCGTACATACATGTCTTTGAAAAGAAGGAAGTGGGCTGTTGAGTGTCCTATCCATTTAACTTCTGACAGTTTGTCAAAGAGAATATTGACAAACTGAATGTTGTTGTCACATCGCTATGTTTGAAAGCCAACAACTGTACCAAGTGCTCCATTAACTAGTCCTTGCTCCACGTCAAGGTTACGTTTAAGCATTACTCTACAGTTTAAAGATAATTTTAATATTTTCTCCAAACCAGCTGTGTTGGAGATAGAGTTTTCTAGGTTATTTAGTCTTGTTGTGGCTTGTTGACACATGGGTAGTGTCATACCATGCACGTCCAGTTTATCTGTGGAGCAAATTTCAATTGTTGGTTGTATTAATTTTTTCAACATTGTTTCATTGAATTTATAACAGCTTGCAAGAGTTGGCATCAAGGACATATAATTGACATTTTTGTGTTGTAATTGTTCCATGACATCAGTAGCACATGAGTTATGGCCATAGAGTGCATGGATGTGCCTGCTTTTTAATATTGATTGTACTTCTTGAGATAGTACACTGACTCTAATACTTTTTAAAAATGTTGGTGTATGTGAGCTCTGCAGACTGGCGCATGTTTTCTGTTAATTCTCTGTTTTGGAAATGTTGCCAAAGGTTGACATTTCCTATGGTGCCAAGAGTTTTACAGCACAGTTTGTGCCATAAGGTTTTAAAAATAGGTTCATCTTTCACTGGTGTCAATTGAAGAAGGTCTCCGAAAACAATAATGTGTTTTCCTCCAAAGAGTTCATCGTAGTCTGTTTTGAGGACGTCTTGTAATCTGAGATGAATCAAAGCTAACATTAGGTTAGAGACCATGCTCACCTCATCTATTAGCAGCATTTTCATTTGTTTGATAACTCTGCGTAGTTCCATTGCAGCTTCTGTGGAAAGTTTGTAACAGTCTAATTTGTAGTGGTGTTCTACTGGAAGGAGTAGTAAGCGGTGTAAAGTGACACCGCCTATGTGGTAGGCAGCTAATCCTGTGGGGGCAGTTATAACAGCTGACAGTTTGTTGTTTGTTAGTTGTTGGAGGAACTTGCTGATGATTTTGATTAAGAATGTTTTTCCTGAACCAGCTTCACCACTCACGTATAGCAGTATGGGTTTATAGTCTTGTCAGGTACAGTTTTTATTTTCATGTTGCAGACCATGTTCAATTTGTTTAGTTATTTCTTGGAAAATGCTACTCTGCTCATTGTTCAGTTGTGATTTCAGTACAGCGAAGTCTTCTGTAGCTTGTTCATACTGACACATGGTGTTTTCTACTGTCATAGCTAATTCTTCCTCATTTGCTATTAGCGGCTGTCCAAGTGGTTCTTGGCTTCCTGTTACAGAAGGTTGACTACTGTCGGGAGCTTCCACTTCTAGTTGGGCCTGGAGTTCTTCTTCATGTTGCTGTTCATTGTGCAACATTGTTTCATACTGTTTATGTCTGTTATAGTGCTTTCATTTGCTTTGAAAGCGTCTTCATAGGAGTCATATGTATCCAGTAACTCTTCTTCTTTTCTCCATGGTTTAAAAAGTTGTAGCAGGGACATGTAATACAGTTCTTTATGTTGAGGAGTTTTTAATTACAATTTGATATGATTAATTAAGCTGGGTTTGGTAAGTTTCACTAAGCTGCCTTCACAATTTACAACTCTGTATCTACCTTTCTTTTCATCTGATTTAATATTATTTTTGTATGTAAAGTTTTGGGCTATGTAGTATAGACACATGGTTTCCAAAGTGGTACTCCTGTTTGGGTAGTATGTGTCCAGTAAATTGTTTTTCAAAATGTCTTTGTTGTTGGGATCATTTGTGGCTATTGTTTCTATGTCCTCATATAATTTGAGAACTCTTTTTCTAGATTTAGCAGGACCAAGACTTAGCCATACTATATTGTCAGATTTCCCATATAAGACAGTACCGATTAAACGGTCTGCAGCTTCATAGCAGCTACATTCTCTGTGAGAGCATTTTTTATGCCTAGGCTGTACAATTTCTGTGATAGTGTTTTGTCAGATGATATGTCATCCCAGAGGTCCTGAAGCTCTGTTTTCTCTGCTTTGGTTAAGTAGGCTGTGACATATCGTGCAACTGCAGTGGAATTGTCTGCAATGTACTGCACATCTATGTTTGCATTCCATAGGAAGGCAATGATTGCATTGTAATCATTGATGTATTTTGATTCTTCAGTTTTTTTTATGTAATACGTGTTCTTAGGGAATTTACCTTTGACACTATGTCTGACTGAAGACATTAAGTTGTTTACTTGACCTGTTGCTGAAACTGGTCTAGGCAAACCAAAGCAGCATTGGGTGTAGTATTTCCCTTTGTTTTTATATTTGCGACAACAATATTTCCCACATTTGTGTCTTTGAAATTGTAAAATGTGTGCATGAATTTCACTATGTGTTGTTTGTGAAGGGATTTCACAAGTGACATATTTTTGGATGAACTGCAAAACAGTGGCATCACTGTCCTGACCAAATTTTGGAGCATCTTTGATCCATAATAGCATGTGAATGTGTGGTGCTCTTCTGGCTTGGTATTCTTTTTTCCAAAAGAAGTGTTGAACTTCTCTGAGGGGAGGAACAGACTTATTACAAATAAAGTGTAGCATAGCAATGAAGCGATGATGGAAATATCTTAATACATTTAGAGGATCTAGAGAGCAGAGTTCTCGTGGTGTTGTTATATATATATATATGTTTGTTTTCTTTTAGTTTGCTATGCGTAGGAAATCTTGTAAGTCTTCCCATGCATATTCTGCACAACTTAATGTAACCAAGCAAGTGGGTGGGCCAAGGTTTCTTATCATAAAGCGTACATCTCTGTAACGTCGGAACCAGTATTATTTTGTACAACACATGTTTGCTAACAGATTTGTAATACTTGACTGTAAAACCTCATCTTTTTCTTGCACTTTTTGTAATAATTGCATAGCTGTCATATTTTGAAAATGGGTACCGGATTTTAATGTGTGTGCAACTCCGTAGCATAGAGTTGGTAGTTCACTTTCAAATGGAAGGTGGAATATGTATTCCATGTTTTGTCTGAATCTGAGGTCATAGGAATACATTCGTAAAGAGCAATATTGTGATGCTGTTCTCTGTGTGGGTCTATCATCGTACCTTCCTCCTTTTCCAGTAGGAAAGAGTAAAAGAAAGGCCTGTGCTTCTATACTTTTTTCCCATATGCTGATTGGAGATCCTTTGGGTTGGTTTGTTTCCAGTGCATCATCTACAGTGTCTTTAGAGTGTAAAGGATGACTTTTATAATGGTCTAAAATATTGGATTCTGTAGCAGGATTTAGAAGTTGAAATTGACCAGTTTCTGGTGACTCTTGAATTATTTCAATGGTTTCTCTCAGGTTTTCTTCAATATTAATTTCAGTGTAGTATTCTTTGTTGTTTTTTAGATATTGCAGGGCTTGTCTAACTTTATGTAAGTCCACCAGTTGTTGCCAATTTTGTTTTGTCTTTTGTAGGTAAGCCATTTACTAAGACAATTAAAGATTGATCTATTGGCCTTTGCACTCCAAGAGTGTGTACATTTTCTTTGAGATCTAATGGTAAATAAACGATTTTGCCACGAATGCCTTTCACTAATTCAGAGGGAGGTAATTTTGCTGTTTTTGGTTGAAGGTGCATTATTGTTTGAAATGTGTGCACTGTTTGAATTATGATGCTCTCATGTAAATTTTGTTGTTGCAGGGGTTTTGGTAGTGGGAAAAAGTTATTTGTGATAGCACGTGAAGGTGGTTGGTTGTCAAATTTTGTAGTGCAGTAATTGCAAAGTATTAAGGGGTCTGAAATTATTTCCTATTTGTTTTCTGCTATAAGGTAAAGAGCTAATTGGAACCATTTTGAATCTTCAATGTCTTCTATTTTGTACGTTATGTCTACAGTTTTTGTGCTACTTTTATAAAAAAAATCCTGTGGCAACACACACACACATGGTTTGGTACTTCAGCTGAGGTACTTTTAAACTTTAGTATTTCTTTTTTGAGTATTTCTTTTTTGTATGTGTTTAATAGAAGGTTGCTATTTGTACAATAGTTGCTAGTTTGTTGTAAATCTATTGCATTTCATAAGTGGCTTTCACTTCCAAAATATTTTCTCTGGGTATGCTCTATTTCTCTGAGTAGTTGTTTGGCTGTACCATGCAGAATATTGTTATTTAAATTGGCTAATGCTAAAGCAGGACTTTTAGCATAGTAGAGTTTGTGGACCAGATTTCTTATAGTTGAATGATGTGTTGATATCATTTTGATATTATGGAAGGTGCTTTTGCAAATAGGTCCTGAAATGCAGGCTAATGAATGTCCTTGTAGTCCTGTGTATTTGCGCACTGGACAGGCATCCATATTTTGTAGTAGTTTAATTTTGCATTTGTCTTCGCTTTTTACATACTGATTGAGGAACTGGCGTAAAGATTTGAAAGATTTTTTGGCAATGTTACACATTGATGTGCACGGCCATTTGTAGACTGGACGTTTTGGCTCAGTTGAATGGAGAGGTGATACTGAGTTTTCTGGGGATATTTTTTTGAGCAGAGTTTCTTGTTCCATAATGGTGTTATTAAGTTTTTCATACCCTCGTACACTGCTATGTATGGCAATTGGGTTTGTTTGCTTTTGTTTATATGCTTCTTCATTAAAATATGGTTCTGTGCTCGAGGCGTGACTCCATTCACCTCCACAGATGTTTAAGAAGCTATTTTTGTTGATATTTTGTTTATTGAGAAGTCTTTTTTGTAGTTTAGTAGTTAGTTTTGTTAGTGGTTTCATTCTTTTTAAAACTAAAATAAATAACTTTCTTTTGAGAGGGATTGCACTGTCTATGAGAGCTTCTAGGATACATTTTCTACGGTAGGTTTTAAGGGTTGTGCATGATTTCTCTCCTGATTTTATAAGGTTCTGAAATATTTTTTTTGGTATGGTTACTTGCCACTACATTAAGCTTTGTAGGTGCAGCGTTAGCAGTAGTGGTAGCTGAAGTCTTACTAATCACTTTCCGTTTTGTTTTACATTTTGATAGAAGGGGGAAAGTTTCAGTACTGGAAGCTTGTTTTATTTTGCTTAATGACTGTATCAGCTGTTTTGTTTGAACTTTTTGTACAAAATCTGCTAGAGATGATGCTTATTTTGGACACTTTTATTTTGATAGCAATCAGATTTTTCTGCGAAATATACAAATGTATTGCAACTTTTTTGGGAAATACAGCAATCCATTTTGCAGTAGGTGTTTACCATTTGAAGTTTTTGAAATACTTAAAACACCACAAAAAGGCTACTTTCTGAGCCACCACTTCTTCCCAGAGAAAAGTGCAAGGGTTGTGACAGGGCACCACTGCACTGATTTTAGATGTCCGCAGACTGTCCGCAGACTTCTAAAAAATGCACAGGGCCCTGCACCATTTTTTGTTTTATATTTTTTTTTGTTTTTTTTAAACACGACACACAAGGAAAGCAGGGGAAAGGAGGGTAAGGAAGGAACACCAACCACAGGGAAAGGAAAGGGCAGGTGGAGAGAGGAAGATGTAGGGTGGGCCTTTATTGAGGTAGGTCGCAGACCTTCTCATGCTCCTTGACTGCAGTCTCGAAAGCACTCTGATGGTTCCCCCCCTGCAGAGTACTGCATCGCAGTACATGCACAATATTGTGACCCTCGAAAGTTAAGGGTCAACAGCATCATGAATGGCCTGCGAGGCAGCTGGAGGGATGCTCTGTTCCACAGGAGTGTCTCTTCTGGTGACAGGAGCGGAAATGGAGGATGTTGTAGAGGAACTCAACCTACTACGTTTATCGCAAGGTACAACCTTACGAATAGCCCCACCATTGAATGACTTTAGGTGTCGCTTCATTGATGTCATACCATAGCTATACGAACCAGACCTTCCATGACTCAGCACCATGCAGCACTGAGTGCAGATCACCTTATTCGCACAAGCTTTTGGCACTCCATCAACAGTGGTAAACAACCGCCACACCCAAGACTCACGGCGAGCGCTGGTAGTAGGGATTTCCACTATCTTATCCTCCTCATCCTCTTCATCCGTCTCCTCTGCATCCTCACGCATGTTCACCTCTGCAGGTCCTTGGGGATGTGGTGGTGGTGGAGGGGGTAGGGGTGGTGATGAAGCCGAAGCAGCCATAGTTGCCATCTAGTGGATAGCAGGCAGAAGTCAGCAGTAATGCAGTGAATGCAGGTCAGAAGCAATGCTCTGTCAGGTAGCCAGAAGCACAATGAGGAGCAATTCTAGTGTGTGGCCTATTAGAGGGGTGCAGGTGCGCACTTCGCGGACAGCCGTGCTGTCTGCGGACAGATCAACTACCAAGAAAGGGCTCAAAAGTTCCAAAAAGTATGTAGATTGGCAAGGACATAGTCTGGGACATGTGCAATGGTGAACTTTTACTGCAAAATACCCTGGATGCTCAAAAAACACTTTTTAAATGTTCGGGGGCCTGGACAGCGTCCGCAAATTAGGACACACACTCAGCGTGGTTGCGGTCACATGATGACATTGCGAACACGTTCGTGGATGGGACGGCTGTCCGTAGGACACCAAATGAGCAGGGACGGGTGTGCGCATACGCGCGCATGTTCTATGGACAGTGTTCGGGGCCTTGAACTAATTAAAAGTGCGACTCACTTGCGGTGGACAGTTACGGCAGGCGCAATGTTCATAGGATCCAATGGTGTGTTGCACATGTGCGAGGGTGTTCTGCGAACATTGTTGAAGACCCCAAATAACATAAATATGCATTGAAAACTTTGCGGACGGGATATGTGTTAGTCTTAGCAGTGCACGGTGGTGGCGCGAGTTATGGTTGCTTAGTTTACCATAACTGGTGAATTTCAAGGGTTTTTCGGTTTTACTTGGAACCATAACGTCCCTTTAACAACGTTTTTTCACTGAATTTCATAGGTTTTTAGTAGCGCAACTTAACCATAACGTCCCTTTAACACAGTTTTTTCATTGAATTTCATAGGTTGTTATTAGTGCAACTTAACCATAACGTCCCTGTAACACATTTTTTTTAACTGAATTTCATAGGTTTTTATTGGTGCAATGTAACATTAACGTCCTTTTCAATAGATGAAGACCACTAGGATCCTAGGTCCTCAAAGTGGGAACCCCGGGTGGTAAAAAAAGATTTTTCATCCCAAACCGGGACGCCTGTGGCGTCCCGGTGTAGGAAGGAAAATCTTTTACCAAGATGGCCACCATGGAAAGGGAAGGGGTGGTGTATAAAGAGAACACAACAGGGCATCCGCGGGGGGTGGGGGGGAAAAGGAGGGAGACACGGCCCATGAGTGGGGGGTGGGGGGAACAGTAGGGAGACACGAGGCATGAGTGGGGGGTCGGGGGAACAGGAGAGACACGTGGGCATGAGCGGGGGGTGAGGGGAACAGGGGAGACACAGGGCATGAGCGGGGGGTGGGGGGGAAAAGGAGGGAGACACGGGCCATGAGTGGGGGGTGGGGGAACAGTAGGGAGAAACGGGGCATAAGTGGGGGTGGGGGGAACAGGGGGGACACGTGGGCATTAGCGGGGGTGGGGTGAACAGGAGAGACAAGGGGCATGAGCGGGGGTGGGGGGGAAAAGGAGGGAGACACGGGGCATGAGCAGGGGATGGGGGAACAAGAGAGAGACACGGGCCATGAGTGGGGGGTGGGGGGAACAGGGGAGACATGTGGGCATGAGCAGGGGGTGGGGGGAACAGGGGAGCCAAATGGGCATGAGCGGGGGGCGGGGGGAAACAGGGGTGACAGGGGGCATGAGTGGGGGGTGGGGGGAAAGGAGGGAGACACGGAGCATGAGCGGGGGGTCGGGGGAACAGGGGAGACACGGGGCATGAGCAGGGGGGGAACAGGGGAGACACAGGGCATGAGCGGGGGTGGGGGGGAAAAGGAGGGAGACACGGGGAGTGGGGGGGAACATGGGAGACACATGGGCATGAGCGGGGGGTGGGGGGAACAGGGGAGACATGGGGCATGAGTGGGGTGTGGGGGGATAAGGAGGGAGACATGGGGCATGAGTGCGGGTGTGGGGGGGAACACGGGAGACACGGGGCATGAGCGGGGGGTGGGGGGAACAGGGGAGACACGGGGCATGAGCGGGGGTGGGGGGAAAAGGAGGGTGACACGGGGCATGAGCAGGGTGTGGGGGGAACAGGGGAGACACGTGGGCATGAGCGGGGGTGGGGGGAGAACAGGGGAGATATGGGGCACGAGTGGGGGGTGGGGGGATAAGGAGGGAGACACGGGGCATGAGCGGGAGGTGGAAGGGAACAAGAGAGAGACACGGGGCATGAGCGGGGGGTTGGGGGGTACAGGGAGATACGGGGCATGAGCGGGGGGGTGGGGGGAACAGGGGAGACACGGGGCATGAGCGGGGGTGGGGGGAAAAGGAGGGAGACACAGGGCATGAGCGGGTGGTGGGGGGGAAGAAGAGAGAGACACAAGCCATGAACGGGGGGTAGGGGGAACAGTAGGGAGACACAGGGCATGAGCGGGGGGTGGGGGAACAGGGGAGACACGGGGCATGAGCGGGGGGGTGGGGAAAAGGAGGGAGACACGGGGCATGAGCGGGGGGTGGGAGGGAACAAGAGAGAGAGACGGGGCATGAGGGGGGTGGGAGGGAGCAGGGAGACACGGGGCATGAGTGTGGGGGTGGGGGAGAACAGGGAGACACGGGGCATGAGCGGGGGTGGGGGTGAAAAGGAGGGGGACACAGGGCATGAGCGGGGGGTGGGGGGGAACATGGGAGACACGTGGGCATGAGCGGGGGGTGGGCGGAACAGGGGAGACATGGGGCATGAGTGGGGGTGGGGGGAAAGGAGGGAGACACAGGGCATGAGCGGGGGGTGGGGGGAAAAGGGGAGACACGGGCCATGAGTGGGGGGTGGGAGAGAACAAGAGAGAGACACGGGGCATTTGCAGGGGGTGGGGGGGAACAGGGAGACACGGGGCATGAGCGGGGGTGGGGGGGGAGGAGGGAGACACGGGGCATGAGCGGGACATGGGGGGACAGAGGTAGACACGGGCCATGAGCGGGGGTTGGGAGGGAACAAGAGAGAGACATGGGGCATTTGCGGGGGTGGGGGGGAACTGGGAGACACGGGGCATGAGCGGGGGGTGGGGGGAACAGGGGACACATGGGGCATGAGCGGGGGGTGGGGGGAACAGGGGAGACACGGGGAATGAGTGGGGGTGGGGGGAAGGAGGGAGACACGGGGCATGAGCGGGGGGTGGGGGGAACAAGAGAGACACGGGCCATGAGCGGGAGGTGGGGGGAACAGTAGGGAGACACAGGGCATGAGCAGGGGGTGGGGGGGAACAGGGGAGACAAGGGGCATGAGCAGGGGGTGGGGGGGAAAAGGAGGGAGACACGGGGCATGAGCAGGGGATGGGGGAACAAGAGAGAGACACAGGCCATGAGCGGGGGGTGGGGGAATAGGGGAGACATGTGGGCATGAGCGGGGGGTGGGAGGGAACAAGAGAGAGTCACGGGGCAGGACGGGGGCTGTGGGGGAGCAGGGAGACACGGGCATGAGCGGGGGGTGGGGGAGAACAGGGGAGACATGGGGCATGAGCGGGGGGTGGAGGGGAACGGAGGTAGACGGGGGCATGAGGGGCGGTGGGGGGAACAGGGGAGACACGGGGCATGAGGGGGGGAAAAGGAGGGAGACACGGGGCATGAGCGGGGGCTGGGGGGGAACAAGAGAGAGACACGGGCCATGAGCGGGGGTGGGGGGAACAGGGGAGACACGTGGGCATGAGCGGGGGGTGGAGGGAACAGGGGAGACAAGAGGAAAGAGTGGGGCGTGGGGGGAACAAGAGAGATACATGGGGCATGAGCGGGGGATGGGGGAACAGTAGGGAGACACGGGGCATGAACGGGGGTTGGGGGCAACAGGGGAGACACGTAGGCATGAGCAGGGTGTTGGGGGAACAGGGGAGACACGGGCCATGAGCGGGGATTGGGGGGGAAAAGGAGGGAGACACGGGCCATGAGTGGGGGTGGGGGAACAGTAGGGAGACACGGGGCAGGAGCGGGGGGTGGTGGGGAAAATGAGGGAGACACGGGGCATGAGCGGGGGATGGGGGGAACAAGAGAGAGACACGGGCCATGAGTGGGGGGTGGGGGGAACAGGGGAGACAAGTGGGCATGAGCGGGGGGTGGGGGGAACAGGGGAGACACATGGGCATGAGTGGGGAGTGGGAGGGAACAGGGGAGATATGGGGCATGAGTGGGGGGGTTAAAAGGAGGGAGACACGGGGCATGAGCGGGGGGTGGCCGGGACAGGGGAGACACAGGGCATGAGCAGGGGGTGGGGGGAACAGGGGAGACACAGGGCATGAGCGGGGGTGGGGTGAAAAGGAGGGAGACACAGGGCATGAGGGCATGAGCGGGGGTGGGGGGGAACATGGGAGACACGTGGGCATGAGCGGGGGGTGGGCGGAACAGGGGAGACACGGGACATGAGCGGGGGTGGGGGGGAAAGGAGGGAGACACAGGGCATGAGCAGGGGGTGGGGGGAAAAGGGGAGACACGGGACATGAGCGGGGTGGGGGGAAAGGAGGGAGACACAGGGCATGAGCGGGGGGTGGGGGGAAAAGGGGAGACACGGGGCATGAGTGGGGGTGGGGGGATAAGGAGGGAGACAGAGGGCATGAGCAGGGGTGTGGGGGGAACAGGGGAGACACGGGGCATGAGCGAGGAGTGGGGGGAAAAGGAGGGAGACACGGGGCATTAGCGGGGTGTGGGGGGGAAAAGGGGAAACACGTGGGCATGAGTGGGGGTGGGGGGACGAAGGTAGACACGGGCCATGAGCGGGGGGTGGGAGGGAACAAGCGAGAGACACAGGGCATGGGCGGGGGTGGGGGGAACAGGGAGACACGGGGCATGAGCGGGGATGGGGGTGAAAAGGAGGGAGACACAGGGCATGAGCGGGGGGTGGGGCAAAAAGGGGAGACACGGGCCATGAGCGGGGGGTGGGAGGGAACAAGAGAGAGACACGGGGCATTTGCAGGGGGTGGGGGGGAACAGGGAGACACGGGGCATGAGCGGGGGTTGGGGGGAAAGGATGGAGACACGGGGCATGAGCGGGACATGGGGGGACAGAGGTAGACACGGGACATGAGCGGGGGGTGGGAGGGAACAAGAGAGAGACACGGGGCATTTGCGGGGGGTTGGGGGGAACTGGGAGACACGGGGCATGAGCGGGGGGCTGTGGGGGAACAGGGGACACATGGGGCATGAGCGGGGGGTGGGGGGAACAGGGGAGACACGGGGAATGAGTGGGGGTGGGGGGGAAGGAGGGAAACACGGGGCATGAGCGGGGGGTAGGGGGAACAAGAGAGACACGGGCCATGAGCGGGAGATGGGGGGGAACAGTAGGGAGACACAGGGCATGAGCAGGGGGTGGGGGGGAACAGGGGAGACAAGGGGCATGAGCAGGGGGTGGGGGGGAAAGGAGGGAGACACGGGGCATGAGCAGGGGATGGGGGAACAAGAGAGAGACACAGGCCATGAGCGGGGGGTGGGGGAATAGGGGAGACATGTGGGCATGAGCAGGGGGTGGGGGGAACAGGGGAGACACATGGGCATGAGCGGGGGTGGGTTGGAACAGGGGAGACACGGGGCATGAGCAGGGGGGTGGGGGGAAAAGGAGGGAGACACGGGGCATGAGCAGGCGGTGGGGGCGAACAGGGGAGACAAGGGGCATGAGCAGGGGGTGGGGGGAACAGGTGAGACACAGGGCATGAGCAGGGGTGGGGGCGAAAAGGAGGGAGAGACGGGGCATGAGTGGGGGTGGGGGGAACATGGGAGACACGTGGGCATGAGCGGGTGTGGGGGGGAACAGGGGAGACACGGGGCATGAGCAGGGGGTGTGGGGGGGAAAGGAGGGAGACACGGGGCATGAGCAGGGGGTGGGGGAATAGGGGAGACACGGGGCATGAGCGGGGGTAGGGGGATAAGGAGGGAGACACGGGGCATGAGCGGGGGTGTGGGGGGGAACAGGGGAGACACAGGGCATGAGCAGGGGGTGGGGGGAAAAGGGGAGACACAGGGCATGAGCGGGGGGAAAAGGAGGGAGACACGGGGCATGAGCGGGGTGTGGGGGGAACAGGGGAGACATGTGGGCATGAGCGGGGGTGTGGGGAAAATGAGGGAGACACAGGGCTTGAGCGGGGGTGGGGGGACGGAGGTAGACACGGGCCATGATCGGGGGGTGGGAGGGAACAAGTGACAGATATGGGGCATGAGCGGGGGCGGGGGGGAACAGGGAGACACGGGGCATGAGCGGGAGGGTGGTGGGGAACAGGGGAGACATGGGGCATGAGCGGGGGGTAGAGGGGAACGGAGGAAGACACGAGGCATGAGCGGGGGGTGGGGAGGAACAGGGGAGACACAGGGCATGAGCGGGGGGGTGGGGGAACAAGGGAAACAAGGGGCATGAGCGGGGGGTGGGGGGGAAAAGGAGGGAGATACGGGGCATGAGCAGGGGTGGGGGGAACAGGGGAGACACGGGCCATGAGCGGGGTGTGGGGGGGAAAAGGAGGGAGACACAGGCCATGAGTGGGGGGTGAGGGGACAGAGGTAGACACAGGGCATGAGCAGGGGGTGGGGAGAACAGGGGAGACACGGGGCATGAGCGGGTGGTGGAGGGGAACGGAGGTAGACACGAGGCATGAACGGGGGGTGGGCGGAACAGGGGAGACACGGGGCATGAGCGGCAGTGGGGGGGGAAAAGGAGGGAGGAACAGGGGAGACACGGGGCATGTGCGGGGGGTGGGGGGGAAAGGAGGGAGACACGGGGCATGAGCAGGGGGTGGGGGGACGGAGGTAGACACGGGCCATGAGCGGGGGGTGGGAGGGAACAGGGAGACACGGGGCATGAGCAGGGGTTGTGGGGGGAACAGGGGAGACACGGGGCATGAGTGGGTGTGGGGGAACAGTAGAGAGACATGGGGCATAAGTGGGGGTGGGGGGAACAGGGGAGACATGTGGGCATGAGCGGGGGTGGGGGAACAAGAGAGAGACACGGGCATGAGCGGGGGGTGAGGGGACAGAGGTAGACACAGGGCATGAGCAGGGGTGGGGAGAACAGGGGAGACACGGGGCATGAGCGGGTGGTGGAGGGGAACGGAGGTAGACACGTGGCATGAACGGGGGTGGGCGGAACAGGGGAGACACGGGGCATGAGCGGCAGTGGGGGGGAAAAGGAGGGAGGAACAGGGGAGACACGGGGCATGTGCGGGGGGTGGGGGGGAAAGGAGGGAGACACGGGGCATGAGCGGAGGGTGGGGGGAACAAGAGAGACACGGGCCATGAGCGGGAGGTGGGGGGGAACAGTAGGGAGACACAGGGCATGAGCAGGGGGTGGGGGGAACAGGGGAGACAAGGGGCATGAGCAGGGGGTGGGGGGGAAAAGGAGGGAGACACGGGGCATGAGCAGGGGATGGGGGAACAAGAGAGAGACACAGGCCATGAGCGGGGGGTGGGGGAATAGGGGAGACGTGGGCATGAGCGGGGGGTGGGGGGAACAGGGGAGACACATGGGCATGAGCGGGGGTGGGGTGGAACAGGGGAGACACGGGGCATGAGTAGGGGGGTGGGGGGAAAAGGAGGGAGACATGGGGCATGAGCAGGCGGTGGGGGGAACAGGGGAGACAAGGGGCATGAGCAGGGGGTGGGGGGAACAGGTGAGACACAGGGCATGAGCTGGGGTGGGGGGGAAAGGAGGGAGAGACGGGGCATGAGTGGGGGTGGGGGGGAACATGGGAGACACGTGGGTATGAGCGGGTGTGGGGGGGGAACAGGGGAGACACGGGGCATGAGCAGGGGTTGTGGGGGGGGGAGGAGGGAGACACGGGGCATGAGCAGGGGGTGGGGGAATAGGGGAGACACGGGGCATGAGCGGGGGTAGGGGGATAAGGAGGGAGACACGGGGCATGAGCGGGGGTGTGGGGGGGAACAGGGGAGACACGGGGCAGGGGATGGGGGAACAGGGGAGACATGGGGCATGAGCGGGGGGAAAAGGACGGAGACACGGGGCATGAGCGGGGTGTGGGGGGAACAGGGGAGACATGTGGGCATGAGCGGGGGTGTGGGGAAAAGGAGGGAGACACGGGGCTTGAGCGGGGGGTGGGGGGACGGAGGTAGACACGGGCCATGATCGGGGGTGGGAGGGAACAAGTGAGAGACATGGGGCATGAGCGGGGGCGGGGGGGGAACAGGGAGACATGGGGCATGAGTGGGGGGATGGGGGGGCACAGGGGAGACACGTGGCATGAGCGGGAGGGTGGGGGGGAACAGGGGAGACATGGGGCATGATCGGGGGGGTGGGGGAACAAGGGAAACAAGGGGCATGAGCGGGGGGTGGGGGGGAAAAGGAGGGAGATACGGGGCATGAGCAGGGGTGGGGGGAACAGGGGAGACACGGGCCATGAGCGGGGTGTGGGGGGGAAAAGGAGGGAGACACGGGCCATGAGTGGGGGTGAGGGGACAGAGGTAGACACAGGGCATGAGCAGGGGGTGGGGAGAACAGGGGAGACACGGGGCATGAGCGGGTGGTGGAGGGGAACAGAGGTAGACACAAGGCATGAACGGGGTGTGGGCGGAACAGGGGAGACACGGGGCATGAGCGGCAGTGGGGGGGAAAAGGAGGGAGGAACAGGGGCATGTGCGGGGGTGGGGGGAAAAGGAGGGAGACACGGGGCATGAGCATGGGGTGGGGGGACGGAGGTAGACACGGGCCATGAGCGGGGGGTGGGAGGGAACAAGAAAGAGACATGGGGCATGAGCGGGGGGTGGGGGGGAACAGGGAGACACGGGGCATGAGCAGGGGTTGTGGGGGGAACAGGGGAGACACGGGGCATGAGTGGGTGTGGGGGAACAGTAGGGAGACATGGGGCATAAGTGGGGGTGGGGGGGAACAGGGGAGACATGTGGGCATGAGCGGGGGTGGGGGGAACAAGAGAGAGACACGGGCATGAGCGGGGGGTGAGGGGACAGAGGTAGACACAGGGCATGAGCAGGGGTGGGGAGAACAGGGGAGACACAGGGCATGAGCGGGTGGTGGAGGGGAACGGAGGTAGACACGAGGCATGAACGGGGGGTGGGCGGAACAGGGGAGACACGGGGCATGAGCGGCAGTGGGGGGGAAAAGGAGGGAGGAACAGGGGAGACACGGGGCATGTGCGGGGGGTGGGAGGGAAAGGAGGGAGACACGGGGCATGAGCAGGGGGTGGGGGGACGGAGGTAGACACGGGCCATGAGCGGGGGGTGGGAGGGAACAAGAAAGAGACATGGGGCATGAGCTGGGGGTGGGGGGGGAACAGGGAGACACGGGGCATGAGCAGGGGTTGTGGGGGGAACAGGGGAGACACGGGGCATGAGCGGGGTGTGGAGGGCAACGGAGGTAGACACGGGGCATGAGTGGAGGTGGTGGGGGGAAGGAGGGAGACACGGGGCAGGAGCAGGGGGTGGGGGGGGACAAGAGAGAGACACGGGCCATGAGCAGGGGTGGGGGGAACAGTAGGGTGACACAGGGCATGAGCGGGGGGTGGGCGGAACAGGGGAGACACGTAGGCATGAGCAGGGGGTGGGGGGAACAGGAGAGACAAGAGCAGGGGGTGGGGGGAACAAGAGAAACACTCAGGGCATGAGCAGGGGTGGGGGGAACAGTAGGGAGACACGGGGCATGAGCGGGGTTTGGGGGGAACAGGGGAGACATGTGGGCATGAGCGGGGGGTGGAGGGGGTACAGGGAAAACACGTGGGCATGATTGGAGGGTGGCGGAACAGGGGAGACAAGTAGCATGAGCGGGGGTGGGGGGGAAAAGGATGGAGACACGGGGCATGAGCAGGGGTGTGGGGAACAGGGGAGACACAGGGCATGAGCGGGTGGTGGGGGCAATAGGGGAGACACGTGGGCATGAGTGGGGGTGGGGGGAACTGGGGAGACATGGGGCATGAGCAGGGGGTGGAGGGAACAGGGGAGACACGGGCCATGAGCGGGGGTTGGGGGGGGAAAGGAGGGAGACACGGGCCATGAGTGGGTGTGGGGGAACAGTAGGGAGACAGGGGGCATAAGTGGGGGTTGGCGGGAACAGGGGAGACACGTGGGCATTAGCGGGGGTGGGGTGAACAGGGGAGACAAGGGGCATGAGCAGGGAGTGGTGGGGAAAAGGAGGGAGACACGGGGCATGAGCGGGGGATGGGGGAACAAGAGAGAGACACGGGCCATGAGTGGGGGGTGGGGGGAACAGGGGAGACAAGTGGGCATGAGCGGGGGGTGGGGGGAACAGGGGAGACACATGGGCATGAGTGGGGAGTGGGAGCGAACAGGGGAGACATGGGGCATGAGTGGGGGGTGGTGGGAAAAGGAGGGAGACACGGGGCATGAGCGGGGGTGGGGGGAACAGGGGAGACACAGGGCATGAGCAGGGGGTGGGGGAACAGGGGAGACACAGGGCATGAGCGGGGGTGGGGTGAAAAGGAGGGAGACACAGGGCATGAGGGCATGAGCGGGGGGTGGGGGGGAACATGGGAGACACGTGGGCATGAGCGGGGGGTGGCCGGAACAGGGGAGACACGGGACATGAGCGGGGGTGGGGGGGAAAGGAGGGAGACACAGGGCATGAGCGGGGGGTGGGGGGAAAAGGGGATACACGGGGCATGAGCGGGGGGTGGGGGGATAGGAGGGAGACAGAGGGCATGAGCAGGGGTGTGGGGGGAACAGGGGAGACACGGGGCCTGAGCGGGGGGTGGGGGTAAATGGGGAGACAAGGGGCATGAGCGGGGAGTGGTGGGGAAAAGGAGGGAGACACAGGGCATGAGCGGGGGTTGGGGGAACAAGAGAGAGATACGGGCCATGAGTGGGGGGTGGGGGGAACAGGGGACACACAGGGCATGAGCGGGGGTGGGGGTGAAAAGGAGGGAGACACAGGGCATGAGGGCATGAGCGGGGGGTGGGGGGAACATGGGAGACACGTGGGCATGAGCGGGGGGTGGCCGGAACAGGGGAGACACGGGACATGAGCGAGGGTGTGGGGGGAAAGGAGGGAGACACAGGGCATGAGCGGGGGGTGGGGGGAAAAGGGGAGACACGGGGCATGAGCGGGGGGTGGGGGGGATAGGAGGGAGACAGAGGGCATGAGCAGGGGTGTGGGGGGAACAGGGGAGACACGGGGCATGAGTGGGGGGTGGGGGTAACAGGGGAGACACGGGGCATGAGCGGGGGTGGGGGGAAAGGAGGGAGACACAGGGCATGAGCGGGGGGTGGGGGGAAAGGGGAGACACAGGCCATGAGCGGGGGTGGGAGGGAACAAGAGAGAGACACGGGGCATTTGCGGGGGGTGGGGGGAACAGGGAGACACGGGGCATGAGCGGGGGTGGGGGGAAAGGAGGGAGACACGGGGCATGAGTGGGACATAGGGGGACAGAGGTAGACATGGGCCATGAGCGCGGGGTGGGAGGGAACAAGAGAGAGACACGGGGCATTTGCGGGGGGTGGGGGGCAACTGGGAGACACGGGGCATGAGCGGGGGGGTGGGGGGAACAGGGGAGACATGGGGCATGAGCGGGGGGTGGGGAGGAACAGGGGAGACACGGGGAATGAGTGGGGGTGGGGGGAAGGAGGGAGACACGGGGCATGAGCGGGGGTGGGGGGAACAAGAGAGAGACACGGGCCATGAGCGGGAGGTGGGGGGGAACAGTAGGGAGACACAGGGCATGAGCAGGGGGTGGGGGGAAAAGGAGGGAGACACGGGGCATGAGCAGGGGATGGGGGAACAAGAGAGAGACACAGGCCATGAGCGGGGGTGGGGGAACAGGGGAGACATGTGGGCATGAGCGGGGGGTGGGGGGAACAGGAGAGACACATGGGCATGAGCGGGGGTGGGGTGGAACAGGGGAGACACGGGGCATGAGCAGGGGGGTGGGGGGAAAAGGAGGGAGACACGGGGCATGAGCAGGGGGTGGGGGGGAACAGGGGAGACACGGGGCATGAGCAGGGGGTGGGGGAACAGGTGAGACACAGGGAATGAGCAGGGGGGGAAGGAGGGAGAGACGGGGCATGAGTGGGGGTGCAGGGGGAACATGGGAGACACGTGGGCATGAGCAGGGGGTGGGGGGGACATGGGAGACACGGGGCATGAGCATGGGGTGTGGGGGGGAAAGGAGGGAGACACGGGGCATGAGCAGGGGGTGGGGGAATAGGGGAGACACGGGGCATGAGCAGGGGTAGGGGGATAAGGAGGGAGACACGGGGCATGATCCGGGGGTGGGGGGAACAGGGGAGACACGGGGCATGAGCAGGGGGTGGGGGGAACAGGGGCGACACGGGGCATGAGCGGGGGGTGGGGGGAAAAGGAGGGAGACACGGGGCATGAGCAGGGTGTGGGGGGAACAGGGGAGACATGTGGGCATGAGCGGGGGTGTGGGGAAAAGGAGGGAGACACGGGGCATGAGCGGGGGGTGGGGGGACGGAGGTAGACACGGGCCATGATCGGGGGGTGGGAGGGAACAACAGAGAGACACGGGGCATGAACGGGGGGCGAGGGGGGAACAGGGAGACACGGGGCATGAGTGGGGGGGGTGGGGTGGAACAGGGGAGACACGTGGCATGAGCGGGAGGGTGGGGGGAACAGGGGAGACATTGGGCATGAGCGGGGGTAGAGGGGAACGGAGGAAGACACGAGGCATGAGCGGGGGGTGGGGAGGAAAAAGGGAGACACAGGGCATGAGCGGGGGTGGGGGGGAAAAGGAGAGAGACATGGGGCATGAGCGGGGGGGAACAAGAGAGACACGGGCCATGAGCAGGGGGTGGGGGGAAACAGTAGGGAGACACAGGCATGAGCAGGGGGTGGGGGAACAGGGGAGACACGGGGCATGAGCGGGGGGTGGGAGGGAACAAGAGAGAGACACGGGGCATGAGCGGGGTTGGGGAGAACAGGGGAGACACATGGGCATGAACGGGGGGTGGGGGGAACAGGGGAGACAAGAGGCAAGAGCGGGGGGTAGGGGGGAACAAGAGAGACACACGGGGCATGGTGGGGGTGGGGGGAAAAGTAGGGAGACACGGGGCATGAGCAGGGGTTGGGGGAACAGGGGAGACATGTGGGCATGAGCGGGGGGTGGGGGGGAACAGGGGAGACACGTGGGCATGAGCGTAGGGTGGGCGGAACAGGGGAAACAAGGGGCATGAACGGGGGGTGGGGGGGAAAAGGAGGGAGACACAGGGCATGAGCAGGGGTGGGGGGAACAGGGGAGACACGGGCAATGAGTGGGGGGTGAGGGAACAGTAGGGAGACATGGGGCATAAGTGGGGGTGGGGGGGAACAGGGGAGACATGTGGGCATGAGCGGGGGTGGGGGGAACAAGAGAGAGACACGGGGCATGAGTGGGGGGTGGGGGGACAGAGGTAGACACGGGGCATGAGCGGGGGGTTGGGAGAACAGGGGAGACACGGGGCATGAGCGGGTGGTGGAGGGGAACAGAGGTAGACACGAGGCATGAACGGGGTGTGGGCGGAACAGGGGAGACACGGGGCATGAGCGGCGGTGGGGGGAACAAGAGAGAGACACGGGCCATGAGTGGGGGGTGGGGGGAAGGGGGGAACTGTAGGGAGACCCAGGGCATGAGCGGGGGGTGGGGGAACAGGGGAGACACGGGGCATGTGCAGGGGGTGGGGGGACGGAGGTAGACACGGGCCATGAGCGTGGGGTGGGAGGGAACAAGAAAGAGACATAGGGCATGAGCGGGGGGTGGGGGGAACAGGGAGACATGGGGCATGAGCAGGGGGTGTGGGGGGGAACAGGGGAGACACGGGGCATGAGCGGGGGGTGGAGGGGGACGGAGGTAGACACAGGCCATGAGTGGGGGGTGGGGGGGAACAGGGGAGACACGGGGCATGAGTGGGGGTTGGGGGGGAAAAGGAGGGAGACACGGGGCATGAGCTTGGGGTGTAGGAAGGAAAATATTATACCAAGATGGCCACCATGGAAAGGGAAGGCTGGGTGTATAAAGAGAACACAACAGGGCATCAGCGGGGGGTGGGGGGGAAAAGGAGGGAGACACGGGCCATGAGTGGGGGGTGGGGGGAACAGTAGGGAGGCATGAGTGGGGGGTCGGGGGGAACAGGAGAGACACGTGGGCATGAGCGGGGGGTGGGAGAACAGGGGAGACAAGGGGCATGAGCGGGGGGTGGGGGAAAAAGGAGGGAGACACGGGGCATGAGCGGGGGTGGGGGGAACAAGAGAGAGACACGGGCCATGAGCAGGGGGTGGGGGAACAGTAGGGAGACACGGGGCATGAGCGGGGGGTGGGGGTGGGGGGAACAGGGGAGACACATGGGCATGAGCAGGGGTTGGGGGGAACAGGGGAGACAAGGGGCATGAGCGGGAGGTGGTGGGGAAAAGGAGGGACACACGGGGCATGAGCGAGGGGTGGGGGAACAGGGGAGACACAGGGCAGGAGCGGGGTGGGGGTGAAAATGAGGGAGACACAGGGCATGAGGGCATGAGCGGGGGGTGGGGGGACATGGGAGACACGTGGGCATGAGCGGGGGTGGGCGGAACAGGGGAGACACGGGATATGAGCGGGGGTGGGGGGGAAAGGAGGGAGACACAGGGCATGAGCAGGGGGTGGGGGGAAAAGGGGAGACACGGGGCATGAGCGGGGGTGGGGGTATAAGGAGGGAGACAGAGGGCATGAGCAGGGGTGTGGGGGGAACAGGGGAGACACGGGCATGAGCGGGGGTGTGGGTAACAGGGGATACATGGGGCATGAGCGAGGGATGGGGGGAAAAGGAGGGAGACACGGGGCATGAGCGGGATGTGGGGGGGAACAGGGGAAACACGTGGGCATGAGCGGGGGTGGGGGGAAAAGGAGGGAGACATGGGACGGGGCATGAGTGGGGGGACGAAGGTAGACACGGGCCATGAGCGGGGGGTGGGAGGGAACAAGGGAGAGACACAGGGCATGAGCAGGGGTGGGAGGAACAGGGAGACACGGGCATGAGCGGGGTGGGGGTGAAAAGGAGGGAGACACAGGGCATGAGCAGGGGGTGGGGGGGAACATGGGAGACACGTGGGCATGAGTGGGGGGTGGGTGGAACAGGGGAGACATGGGGCATTAGCGGGGGTGGGGGGAAAGGAGGGAGACACAGGGCATGAGCGAGGGTGGGGGGAAAAGGGGAGACACGGGCCATGAGTGGGGGGTGGGAGGGAACTAGAGAGAGACACGGGGCATTTGCGGGGGGTAGGGGGGAACAGGGAGACATGGGGCATGAGTGGGGGTGGGGGGAAAGGAGGGAGACACGGAGCATGAGCGGGACATGGGGGGACAGAGGTAGACACGGGCCATGAGCGGGGGGTGGGAGGGAACACGAGAGAGACACGGGGCATTTGCGGGGGGTGGGGGGAACTGGGAGACACGGGGCATGAGCGGGGGTGGGGGGAACAAGAGAGAGACACGGGCCATGAGCGGGAGGTGGGGGGGAACAGTAGGGAGACACAGGGCATGAGCAGGGGGTGGGGGGGAACAGGGGAGAAAAGGGGCATGAGCAGGGGGTGGGTGGGAAAAGGAGGGAGACACAGGGCATGAGCAGGGGATGGGGGAACAAGAAAGAGACACAGGCCATGAGCGGGGGGTGGGGGAACAGGGGAGACATGTGGGCATGAGCGGGGGGTGGGGGGAACAGGGGAGACACATGGGCATGAGCGGAGGTGGGGTGGAACAGGGGAGACAGGGGGCATGAGCAGGGGGTGGGGGGAAAAGGAGGGAGACACGGGGCATTAGCAGGTGGTGGGGGGAACAGGGGAGACACGGGGCATGAGCAGGGGGTGGGGGGAACAGGTGAGACACAGGGCATGAGCGGGGGTGGGGGGGAAAAGGAGGGAGAGACGGGGCATGAGTGGGGGTGGGGGGGAACATGGGAGACACGTGGGCATGAGCGGGGGTGGGGGAACAGGGGAGACACGGGGCATGAGCATGGGTTGTGGGGGGGGAAGGAGGGAGACACGGGGCATGATCAGGGGGTGGGGGAATAGGGGAGACACGGGGCATGAGCGGGGGTAGGGGGATAAGGAGGGAGACACAGGGCATGAGCAGGGGTGTGGGGGGAACAGGGGAGACACGGGGCATGAGCAGGGGGTGGGGGGAACAGGGGAGACACGGGGCATGAGCGGGGGGTGGGGGGAAAAGGAGGGAGACACGGGGTATGAGCAGGGTGTGGGGGGGAACAGGGGAGACATGTGGGCATTAGCGGGGGTGTGGGGAAAAGGAGGGAGACATGGGCCATGATCGGGGTGGGAGGGAACAAGAGAGAGACACAGGGCATGAACGGGGGCGGGGGGAACAGGGAGACACGGGGCATGAGTGAGGGGGTGGGGGGGAACAGGGGAGACATGTGGCATGAGCAGGAGGGTGGGGGGGAACAGGGGAGACATGGGGCATGAGCGGGGGGTAGAGGGAAACGGAGGAAGACACGAGGCATGAGCGGGGGGTGGGGAGGAACAGGGGAGACACAGGGCATGAGCGGGGGTGAGGGGGAAAAGGAGAGAGACACGGGGCATGAGCGGGGGGAACAAGAGAGACACGGGCCATGAGCAGGGGGTGGGGGGAACAGTAGGAAAACACAGGGCATGAGCGGGGGGTGGGGGAACAGGGGAAACAAGGGGCATGAGCGGGGCGTGGGGGGGAAAAGGAGGGAGACACAGGGCATGAGCAGGGCTGGGGGGGAACAGGGGAGACACGGGCCATGAGCGGGGGTGGGGGGGAAAAGGAGGGAGACACGGGCCATGATTGGGGGGTGAGGGGACAGAGGTAGACATGGGGCATAAGTGGGGGTGGGGGGGGAACAGGGGAGACATGTGGGCATGAGCGGGGGTGGGGGGAACAAGAGAGAGACACAGGCATGAGCGGGGGTGAGGGGACAGAGGTAGACACGGGGCATGAGCGGGGGGTGGGCAGAACAGGGGAGACACGGGGCATGAGCGGCGGTGGGTGGGGAAAAGGAGGGAGGAACAGGGGTGACAAGGGGCATGTGCAGGGGGTGGGGGGAAAGGAGGGAGACACGGGGCATGAGCAGGGGTTGGAGGGACGGAGGTAGACACGGGCCATGAGCGAGGGGAGGGAGGGAACAAGAAATAGACATAGGGCATGAGCGGGGGTTGGGGGGAACAGGGAGACACGGGGCATGAGCAGGGGGTGTGGGGGAGAACAGGGGAGACACGGGGCATGAGCGGGGGGTGGAGGGGAACGGAGGTAGACACGGGGCATGAGTGGGGGTGGGGGGGTAGGAGGGTGACACAGGGCATGAGCGGGGGGTAGGGGGGAACAGGGGGGACTACGTAGGCATGAGCAGGGGGTGTGGGGAACAGGAGAGACAAGAGGCACGAGCGGGGGGTGGGGGGAACAAGAGAAACACACAGGGCATGAGCGGGGGTGGGGGGAACAGTAGGGAGACACGGGGCATGAGACGGGTTTGGGGGGGAACAGGGGAGACATGTGGGCATGAGCGGGGGATGGAGGGGGTACAGGGAAGACACGTGGGCATGAGCGGAGGGTGGGGGAACAGGGGAGACAAGGGGCATGAGCGGGGGGTGGGGGGGAAAGGAGGGAGACACGGGTAATGAGCAGCGGTGGGGGGAACAGGGGAGACACAGGGCATGAGCGGGTGGTGGGGGGAAAAGAGGGAGACACGGGGCATGAGCGGGGGGTCGGGGGGAAAAGGATGGAGACACGGGGCATGAGAGGGGGTGGGGGAACTGGGGAGACACGGGGCATGAGCAGGGGGTGGGGGGAAAAAGGAGGGAGACACGGAGCAGGGGGTGGGGGGAACAGAGGAGACACGGGCATGAGCAGGGGGTGGGGGGAAAAGGAAGGAGACATGGGGCATGAGCGGGGGCTGGGGGGTAACACGAGGGAGACAAGGCATGAGTAGGGGGTTGGGTGAACATGGCAGGCACGGGGCATGAGCAGGGGTTGGAGGGTACAGGAGGGAGACACGGGGCATGAGCGGGGGGTGGGGTGAACAGGGGAGACACGGGGCATGAGCGGGGGATGGGGGAAAGGAGGCAGACATGGGGAATGAGAGGGGGCTGGGGGGAACAGGGGAGACGGGGCATGAGCGCGGGTAGTGGGGGGAAAGGAATGAGACACAGGGCATGAGCGGGGGGAGGGAGGGAAAAGGATGGAGACACGGGGCATGAGTGGGGGTTGGGGGAAGAAGAGAGAGACACAGGGCATGAGCAGGGGGTGGGGGGAAAAGGAGGGAGACACGGGGCATGAGCGGGAGGGTGGGGGCAATAGGGGAGACACGTGGGCATGAGTGGGGGTGGGAGGAACCGGGGAGACACGGGGCATGAGCAGGGGGTGGGGGGAAAAAGGAGGGAGACACAGAGCATGAGCAGGGGGTGGGGGGGAACAGGTCGAGACACAGGCATGAGCAGGGGGTGGGGGTAAAAGGAGGGAGACACAGGGCTTGAGTGGGGGGTGGGGGGAACAGGAGAGACACGTGGGCATGAGCGGTGGGTGGGGGGAATAGGGGAGACACGGGGCATGAGCAGGGGGTGGGGGGAAAGGAGGGAGACACGGGGCATGAGCAGGGGGTGGAGGGAACGGAGGTAGACACGGGACATGAGCGGGGGGTGAGAGGGAACAAGATAGAGACACAGGGCATGAGCGGGGGGGAACAAGAGAGGAACACGGGGCATGAGCGGGGGGTGGGAGGAACAGGGGAGACATGGGGCATGAGCGGTGGGTGGGGGGGAAGGGAGGGGACACGGGCATGAGCTGGGGATGGGGTGGGACAGGGGAGACACAGGGCATGAGTGGGGGGTGGGGGGAACAGGGGAGACACAGGCATGAGCAGGGGGTGGGGGAAAAGGTGGGAGACAAGAGGCATGAGTGGGGGGTGGGGGGAACAGGAGAGACACTTGGGCATGAGCAGGGGTGTGGAGAATAGGGGAGACACGGGGCATGAGCAGGGTTTGGGGGAAAAGGAGGGAGACACGGGGCATGAGCAGGGGGTGGGGGGGAACGGAGGTAGACACGGGGCATGCGGGGGGTGAGGGGGAACAAGATAGAGACACAGGGCATGAGCGGGGGGTGGGAGGCACACGAGGGAGATATGGGGCATGAGCGGGGGTTGGGGGTACAGGAGGGAGACACGGGGCATGAGCGGAGGGTGGGGGTAACACGAGGGAGACACGGGGCATGAGCGGGGGTGGGGGGAACAGGAGGGAGACACGGGGCATGAGCGTGGGGTGGGGGTAACCCAAGGGAGACACGGGGCATGAGCGGGGGGTGGGGGGAACAAGAGAGGAACACGGAGCATGAGCGGGGGGTGGGAGGCACACGAGGGAGATACGGGGCATGAGCATGGGGAGGGGGGTACAGGAGGGAGATCGGGGCATGAGCGGGGGTGGGGGGTAACACGAGGGAGACACGGGGCATGAGCGGGGGTGGGGGGAACAGGTGGGAAACACGGGGCATGAGCGTGGGGTGGGGGTAACACAAGGGAGACACGGGGCATGGGCGGGGGCTGGGGGGTAACACGAGGGAGACACAAGGTATGAGTGGGCGGTCGGGTGAACATGGCAGACACGGGGCATGAGCGGGGGGTGAGGGGTACAGGAGGGAGACATGGGGCATGAGCAGGGGGGGTGGGGGACCAAGACAGATACACGGGGCATGAGCGGGGGTGGGGGGAACAGGAGGGAGACACGGGGCATGAGCGGGGGTAGGGGGCAACACGAGGGAGACACGGGGCATGAGCGGGGGTAGGGGGCAACACGAGGGAGACACGGGGCATGAGCAGGGGGGTAGGGGGTACAGGATTGAGACACGGGGCATAAGCGGGGGTGGGGGGGTAACACGAGGGAAACAGGGGGCATGAACGGGGGGTGGGGGGAACACGAGGGAGTTACGGGGCATGAGCAGTGGGTGGGGGGCAGCAGGAGATACACGGGGCATGAGTGGGGGGTGGGGGGGAACAGGGGAGACATGGGGCATGAGCGGGGGGCAACACGAGGGAGACATGGGGCATGAGCAGGGGGGTAGAGGGTACAGGAGGGAGACACGAGGCATGAGTGGGGGCTGGGGGGTAACACGAGGGAAACACGGGGCCTGAGCAGGGGGTGGGGGGAACACAAGGGAGAAACGGGCATGAGCGGTGGGTGGGGGGAACAGGAGAGACACGGGCATGAGCGGGGGTGGGGGGTACACGAGGTAGACACGGGGCATGAGCGGGAGGTCGGGGGTACACGAGGGAGACACAGGGCATGAGCGGGGGTGGGGGGAACACGAGGGAGACACGGGGCATGAGCGGGGGGTGGGGAACACGAGGGAGACACGGGGCATGAGCGGGGGTGGGTGGGTAACACGAGGGAGACACGGGGCATGAGTGAGGGGTGGGGGGTAACACGAGGGAGACACGGGGCATGAGCGGGGGGTGGGGGGGAACCAGGGAGACACGGGGCATGAGCAGGGGGTGGAGGGGAAAAGAAGGGAGACATGGAGCATGAGCAGGGGATGGGGGGGAACAGTGGAGACACGGGCATGAGCAGGGGGTGGGGAAAAGGGGGGAGACACAAGGCATGAGTTGGGGGTCGCGGGGACAGGAGAGACACGTGGGCATGAGCAGGGGGTGGGGGGAATAGGGGAGACACATGGCATGAGCAGGGGGTGGGGGAAAAGGAGGGAGACACGGGGCATGAGCAGGGGGTGTGGGAACGGAGGTAGACATGGGGCATGAGCGGGGGTGAGGGGAACAAGATAGAGACACAGGGCATGAGCGGGGGGGTGGGAGGCACACGAGGGAGGTATGGGGCATGAGCGGGGGGAGGGGGGAAACAGGAGGGAGACACGGGGCTGAGCGGGGGTGGGGGGTAACACGAGGGAGACACGGGGCATGAGCAGGGGTGGGGGGAACAGGAGGGAGACACAGGGCATGAGCGTGGGGTGGGGGTAACACAAGGGAGACACGGGGCATGAGCGGGGGGCTGGGGGGTAACACGAGGGAGACACAAGGCATGAGTGGGGGGTCGGGTGAACATGGCAGGCACGGGGCATGAGGGGGGTGGGGGGTACAGGAGGGAGACACGGGGCATGAGCGGGGGTTGGGGGGAACAAGACAGATACACGGGGCATGAGCAGGGGGTGGGGGCAACAAGACAGATACACTGGGCATGAGCGGGGGGTGGGGGGAACAAGAGAGGAACACGGAGCATGAGCGGGGGGTGGGAGGCACACAAGGGAGATACGGGGCATGAGCGGGGGGAGGGGGGTACAGGAGGGAGACACGGGGCATGAGCGGGGTGGGGGTAACACGAGGGAGACACGGGGCATGAGCGGGGGTGGGGGGAACATGAGGGAGACACCTGGCATGAGCGTGGGGTGGGGGTAACACAAGGGAGACATGGGGCATGAGCGGGGGCTGGGGGGTAACACGAGGGAGACACAAGGCCTGAGTGGGGGGTCGGGTGAACATGGCAGACACGGGGCATGGTACAGGAGGAAGACACGGGGCATGAGCGGGGGGAACAAGACAGATACATGGGGCATGAGCGGGGGTGGGGGGAACAGGAGGGAGACACAGGGCATGAGCGGGGGGTGGGGGGCAACACGAGGGAGACACGTGGCATGAGCAGGGGGGTAGGAGGTACATGAGGGAGACACGGGGCATGTGCGGGGGTGGGGGGTAACATGAGGGAAACACGGGGCATGAGTGGGGGGGTGGGGGGAACACGAGGGAGACACGGGGCATAAGCGGTGGGTGGAGGGCAACAGGAGAGACACGGGGCATGAGTGGGGGTGGGGGTACACGAGGTAGACACGGGGCATGAGCGGGAGGTGGGGGGTACACGAGGTAGACACAGGGCATGAGCAGGGGGTGGGGGGAACACGAGGGAGACACGGGGCATGAGCAGGGGATGGGGGAACACAACGGAGACACGGGGCATGAGCGGGGGGTGGGGGTAACACGAGAGAGACACGGGGCATGAGTGGGGGGTAACACGAGGGAGACACGGGGCATGAGCGGGGGGTGGGGGGGAACACAAGGGGGACACAGGGCATGGGGGGGTGGGGTGCAACAGGAGAGACACAGGGCATAAGTGGGGGGTGGGGGGAACAGGAGAGACACGGGGCATAAGTGGGGGTGGGGGTACACGAGGTAGACACGGGGCATGAGCGGGAGGTGGGGGGTACACGAGGTAGACACAGGGCATGAGCAGGGGGTGGGGGGAACACGAGGGAGACAACGGGGCATGAGCAGGGGATGGGGGAACACAACGGAGACACGGGGCATGAGCGGGGGGTGGGGGTAACACGAGAGAGACACGGGGCATGAGTGGGGGGTAACACGAGGGAGACACGGGGCATGAGCGGGGGGTGGGGGGGAACAAGGGAGACACGGGGCATGATCGGTGGGTGGGGGGAACAGGGAAGACACGGGGCATGAGCGGGGGGTGGGAGGGAATGGGAGGGAGACACGGGGCATGAGCTGGGGTTGGGGGGAACAGGGCACACGAAGGGCATGAGCAGGGAGTGGGGGGAACAGGGGAGACAAGGGGTGTGGGGGGAAAAGGAGGGAGACACGGGGCATGAGAGGGGGGTGGGGGGGCACGGGAAGAATACACGGGGCATGAGCGGGGGGTCGGGGAAAACGAGGGAGACACAGGGCATGAGCGGGGGTGGGGGAACAGGGGAGACACGGGGCATGAGCTGGGGGTGGGGGATACAAGAGGGAGACACGGGGCATGATCGGGGGTGGGGGGAACGGCTGGGAGACACGAGGTATGAGCGGGGGAGGGGGGTACAGGGGAGATAATGGGCATGAGCGGGGGTGGGGGGCAACACGAGGGAGACACGGGGCATGAGGGGGTGGGGTGGGGTGGGTGGGGGGAACAGGGCAGACACAGGGCATGAGCGGAGGGTGGGGGGTACAGGAGGGAGACACGGGGCATGAGCGGGGGGTGGGGGGTAACACAAGGGGGACACAGGGCATGAGCGGGGGGTGGGGTGGAACAGGAGAGACATGGGGCATGAGCGGGGGGTGGGGAAACGGGAGGGAGACACGGGGCATGAGCGGGGGGAACAGGGTACACAGGGCATGAGCGGGGGGTGGAGGGAACAGGGGAGACATGGGGCATGAGCGGGGGGGTGGGGGTAACGGGAGGGATACACTAGGCATGAGCGGGGGTGGAGGGTGAACACGAGGGAGACACGGGGCATGAGCGGGGGGATGTGGGGTACAGGAGGGAGACACGGGGCATGAGCGGGGGTGGGGGGTAACACGAGGGAAACACGGGGCATGAGCGGGGGGTGGGGGGAACACGAGGGAGACACCTGGCATGAGCGGGGGGTGGGGGGCAACAGGAGAGACACGGGGCATGAGCGGGTGGTGGGGGGGTACACGAGGTAGACACGGGGCATGAGCGGGAGGTGGGGGGTACACGAGGTAGACACGGGGCATGAGCGGGGTGTGGGGGGAACACGAGGAGACACGGGGTGAGGGGGGATGGGGGGTAACACAAGGGAGACACGGGGCATGAGTGGGGGGTGGGGGGAAAAGGAGGGTGACACAGGGCGTGAGCTGGGGGTGGGGTGGAACAGGAGATACACGGGGCATAAGTGGGGGGAACAGGAGAAACACGGGCATGAGCGGGGGTGGAGGAAACGGGAGGGAGACACGGGGCATGAGCGGGGGTGGGGGGAACAGGGTACACAGGGCATGAGCGGGGGTTGGAGGGAACAGGGGAGACACGGGGCATGAGCGGGGGGTGGGGGATGGGAAGGAGACACGGGGAATGAGCTGGTGGTGGGAGGAAAAGGAGGGAGACAGGAGGCATGAGCGGGGGGTGGAGGGTGAACACGAGGGAGACACGGGGCATGAGCGGGGGGGTGGGGGGTACAGGAGGGAGACACGGGGCATGAGCGGGGGTGGGGGGAACACGAGGGAGACACCTGGCATGAGCGGCGGGTGGGGGCAACAGGAGAGACACGGGGCATGAGCGGGTGGTGGGGGGGTACACGAGGTAGACACGGGGCATGAGCGGGAGGTGGGGGCTACACGAGGTAGACACGTGGCATGAGCGGGGGGTGGGGGGAACACGAGGGAGACACGGGGTGAGCAGGGGGTGGGGGGTAACACGAGGGAGACACAGGGCATGAGCGGGGGTGGGGGGAACAGGAGGGGGACACAGGGCATGAGCGGAGGGTGGGGGGGAACAGGAGAAACACAGGGCATGAGCGGGGGTGGGGGGAACAGGGTACACAGGGCATGAGCGGGGGTGGAGGGAACAGGGGAGACACGGGGCATGAGCGGGGGGACGGGAAGGAGACATGGGGCATGAGCGGGGGTGGGAGGAAAAGGAGGGAGACACGAGGCATGAGCGGGGGTGGGGGGTACAGGAGGGAGACACGGGGCATGAGCAGGGGGGTGGGGGGAACAGGAGGGAGACACAGGGCATGAGCGGGGGGTGGGGGCAACACGAGGGAGACACGGGGCATGAGCGGGGGGTGGGGGTACAGGAGGGAGACACGGGGCATGAGCGGGGGTGGGGGTAACACGAGGGAAACACGGGGCATGAGCGGGGGGGTGGGGGGTACAGGAGGGAGACACGGGGCATGAGCGGGGGTGGGGGGAACACGAGGGAGACACCTGGCATGAGCGGTGGGTGGGGGGCAACAGGAGAGACACGGGGCATGACCGGATGGTGGGGGGTACACGAGGTAGACACGGGGCATGAGCGGGAGGTGGGGGGTACACAAGGTAGACATGGGGCATGAGCGGGGGGTGGGGGGAACACGAGGGAGACACGGGGTGAGCAGGGGGTGGGGGGTAACACGGGGCATGAGCGGGGGGTGGGGGGTAACACGAGGGAGACACAGGGCATGAGCGGGGGTGGGGGGAACAGGGAGGGGGACACAGGGCATGAGCGGAGGGTGGGGGGAACAGGAGAAACACAGGGCATGAGCAGGGGTGGGGGGAACAGGGTACACAGGGCATGAGCGGGGGGTGGGGGATACAGGAGGGGAGACACGGGGCATGAGCTGGGGGTGGGGGGAACAGGAGGGAGACACAGGGCATGAGCGGGGGTGGGGGGAACAGGAGGGAGACACAGGGCATGAGGCGGGGGTGGGGGATACAGGAGGGAGACACGGGGCATGAGCCTGGGGGTGGGGGGAACAGGAGGGAGACACAGGGCATGAGCGGGGGGTGGGGGCAACACGAGGGAGACACGGGGCATGAGCGGGGGGTGGGGGTACAGGAGGGAGACACGGGGCATGAGCGGGGGTGGGGGTAACACGAGGGAAACACGGGGCATGAGCAGGGGGTGGGGGAACACGAGGGAGACACCTGCATGAGCGGGGGTGGGGGGCAACAGGAGAGACACAAGGCATGAGCGGGGGGTGGGGGGAACACGAGGGAGACACGGGGTGAGTGGGGGGTGGGGGTAACACGAGGGAGACACGGGCATGAGCAGGGGGTGGGGGTAACACAAGGGAGACACAGGGCATGAGCGGGGGTGGGGGGAACAGGAGGGGGACAAAGGGCATGGGGGGGTGGGTTGGAAACAGGAGAGACACGGGGCATAAGTGGGGGGTGGGGGGAACAGGAGAGACACGCGGCATTAGTGGGGGGTGGGGGGGAACAGGAGAAACACGGGGCATGAGCGGGGGGTGGGGGAAATGGGAGGGAGACACGGGGCATGAGCGCGGAGTGGGGGGAACAGTGTACACAGGGCATGAGCGGGGGGTGGAGGGAACAGGGGAGACACAGGGCATGAGCGGGGGGTGGGGGGGAAGGAGACACGGGGCATGAGCCGGGGGTTGGGGTAAAAGGAGGGAGACACGGGGCATGAGCGGGGGGTGGGGGGTTACGGGAGGGAGACACGAGGCATGAGCGGGGATGGAGGGTGAACAGGGGAGACACGGGCCATGAGCGGGGGTGGGGGGGAACGGGAGGGAGACACGGGCCATGAGCAGGGGGTGGGGGGAATGGGAGAGAGGGCACGGGACATGAGCGGGGGGTGGGTGGAACGGGAGAGGGACACGGACCATGAGCGGGGTGTGGGGGGGAACGGGAGAGAGACAAGGGGCTTGTGCGGGGGGTGGGGGGAGCGGTAGGGGGACACGGATCTACACGGAGGGTGGGGGGAACAGGAGGGAGACACGGGGCATGAGCGGGGGTGGGGGGAGCGGGAGGGAGACACGGGGCTTTGAGCGGGGGTGGGGGCAACAGGAGAGACACAGGGCATGAGCGGGGGGTGGGGGAACACGATGGAGAGTCGGGGTGATCGGGGGTGGGGGTAACAAGAGGGAGACACGGGGCATGAGCAGGGGGTGGGTGTAACAAAAGGGAGACACAGGGCATGAGCGGGGGTTGGGGGGAACAGGAGGGGGATACAGGGCATGGGGGGTGGGGTGGAACAGGAGAGACACGGGGCATAAGTGGGGGTGGGGGAACAGGAGAAACACGGGGCATGAGCGGGGGGGAAACTGGAGGGAGACACGGGGCATGAGCAGGGGGTGGGGGAACAGGGTACACAGGGCATGAGCGGGGGGTGGAGGGAAACAGGGGAGACACAGGGCATGAGCGGGGGGTGGGGGGAAGGAGACACAAGCATGAGCGGGGGGTGGGGGGAAACGAGGGAGACACGGGGTGAGCGGGGGGTGGGGGTAACACGAGGGAGACACGGGGGCAGGGGGGTGGGGGGTAACACAAGGGAGGACACAGGGGCATGAGCGGGGGTGGGGGGGAAACAGGAGGGGGGACACAGGGCATGGGGGGGGTGGGGT